>NC_057867.1:10299089-10601867 GCF_019393635.1 Dromiciops gliroides
TTTCTAAGCAAACCATTATATCATCAATAAAATGTAATGTTTTTATCTCCTTTTTACCTATCTTTACAACTTTATTTCTTTATCTTGTCTTATGCTATTGCTAGTATTTTCAGAAACTATATCAAATAATAGTGAGGCATCCCTGTTTTACTACTGTATTTATTGGGAAAGCTTCTGGTGTGTCCTCATTGCATAGGATGCTTTTAGATATTTTTGATGATATTAAAAAGGTCCTTCTATGGCTTCTATGCTTTGGGTTTTTTCTTAATTTTCAGTTCCAAATTCTCTCCCTCCTTCCACCCCCACCTATTGAGAAGGTAAGAAATACAATATTCACTATACATATGAAGCTATTCTATGCCTATACTTTTTAGGATTTTTACCATAAATGTGGATTTGTCAAAGACTTTCTTTATTGAAATAATTATGTGGTTTTGAATGCATTTGGTTTTAGTATGATTAATTATGTTGATTGTTTTCTTGTTGTTAAGCCATCCTTGCCTTCCTAGTATAAATTCAATTTGATCATAATCAGTAATTTCTTAAATGAATTTCTGTGATCTGTTTGAAAGGATTTTATTTAAAATTTTTAAATGATATTCTTTAGTGATACCAGTCTATAGTTCTGTGTTTTATCCTTTCTTAGTTTAGGTATCTGGACTATATTTGTCTAATAAAAAGAGTCTGGTAGAATGCTTTCTTTCTCAATTTTTGAGAATAACTTGTGTAGTATTGGTACTAATGGGTTTAAGTTATATAGAGTTGTATATAGAATATATACTATTTGAATTATAATATTTTAGAATATAGACTATATCTTTATATAGAATTCTCTTATGAATTCATGAGGACTAGCAGAGGTTTTTTTCCCTTTGGAGTTAATTTCAGCTAGTTCAACTTTTTCTGAGATTGTATTACTCAAAGTTCTATATTTGGTTTTCTGTTTGGGGTGGTATTTTATATTTTTGAAGTTATAACTGTTTCTTTTGTGTTCTCAGTTTTGGCATAATAGTTCTGATGATTCTTTTTACTTTTTCATCTTTTAAGAGTCCTTCCTCTTATGAGTCCTACAGAAAATATAAAACAGCAGTTTCTAAAGATTGAAACCTTCTGAAATCTTGGAGAAATGACAAATCGATTCATTACAACTCTAATTACGCAACCACCCTCCCCCATGAGTTTTTTTTAACCATACTCCTTTCCCCCCCACATCTACTTGTGCCTCATGATAATGAGTTAACATGTGGAAATTGTTTCAAAGTGATTTCCGAAGCTCTCAAAGTTCCAAAGAGGCAGTGGGGGATTTTCTGGGCCTTAAGCCTTTCCCTGTGACTTCGGGGTTCATCGCCATGTGAGCTGTTGAAGGAGAGGCCTGGGTGCTAGGGTGTGAAAGTCTGTAAAAGGCTTTTTATATAGTGATGTTGGGAACCCAGTGGCAGCTTGTTCATACAAAGTGACTGTGAGTCAGAGGAAATGGGAGTGGGAGCTACAGTGACCAACCAAGAACTGGAATCCCTTTTCTTTGTGAACACCCCTAAAAATGCTTTTGCATCTTTGGTGATTTATAACTCCTTTCAATTATATATATATATATATATATACAAGCAGAATTTTATTTGAATACATTTCCTGACACAGGGAACTCCCAGGTAAGAAAACTCCCTCCACCAATGCAACTGCTATAGTCTTAGAGAGTTTCCTACAGGGCTGGCAGGTTAAGTGATACAGCCAGTCTCTTTCAGAGGTAACACCTTGGCTTCCTGACTTGGAGGCCAGCTCTCTGTCCACTAGACCACAGGGTCTCTCACTTTGCTTACAGAATCGCACTGTTCCCATATCTTGCCCATACAATTTCTGTGGAACAGAAGCCTGGATAGAACAAATTGCTATTATCCATCTGAGCAACTTGCCTAATGAAGATGTGCCTATATTTTAATGCAAGCATTAAGGATTCCTAACAAAATGTCCATTTTTCTTACTACTGGTTGGAGAGTCAAGAGAACTACAATACCATTGACCAATGGCAGCTCTGAAATGTTAAGGGTAGTTTTCTAAAGCAGCAGCAGCAGCCGCCTTGAACTTTAGAGCCAGCAATTGGATTCGATGCTGCAAGCATTTACCAAATGCCTAGTCTGGGAAGGTTTTATATTCTCTCATTTGATTCTCACAGCAATGCTGGGAGGGAGGGGCTATTATCATTCCCATTTTATACTCAAGAAAACTAAGACAGAGGTGAAATGATTTGCCCAGGGTCACACAGCTAGGAAGTCTCTGTAGTGGGATTTGAACTCAGGTCTTCCTGACTCCAGACCTAGTACTGTATCCACTATGCCACATAGCTCTTCCTAGGAACACAAAGACAAAACAAACCAACAAAAAACAGTCCTAGCCCTTAAGGATCTTACATCCTACTAGACCTTCTCAACTTCTTCCAGATCATAAGCTCACTGCTTTTCTGTTTGCATAGACAAATCAGGTCCCCAGGAAGATGCAGTGCTCTCATTGAAAACACCATAGTGGTGTATTTTCATTTAGATGGTATGATATCTCAAAGTCATTAGAGTGAATGGAATTCTAACTATCATATTAACTTGAATATTTCAGAAAGCACAGGTCCACAACTCCTTTGTTGTTTGCATTTCTTAATGGCATATTTCTGTTAATCACAGGAAGTTTTGTTGGAGCTCTTAGAGCAGTGTGTAGATGGTTTGTGGAAAGCAGAACGTTATGAAGTAATTTCTGAGATTTCCAAATTGATCATTCCAATTTACGAGAAACGTCGGGAATTTGAGGTAAGGGATTTGAATCATCATCAAAACACTGTACACAGTAGGAATCTGTGCACTTCTCTTAGGGGTAGAGCAACAGTTACTAAGTGCCTGGTACCTTCATTTGTCTGTGCATCTGGCTGCAATAATTGGAAAATTGTCAAGGCCAGAAGCTGTGAGGCAAGTGCAGGCTCAGCTACAGGAGCCACCAAGACCTTAGAGATGGTATGTGTATATATATATATATATATATATATATATATATATATATATATATATATATATATATATAAATGGTATATACCATTTCTGGACTATGCAGAGGAAAGATGTGTTTGTACTTGTAAACACCTCTCTACCAAACGAGCGGAGTGTCAAAGCAGCACTAAAGAGTGGTGGGTATCAAGGGCGATATTTTCCAATCCTAATTCAGGAGGGCAGAGATGTGGTTTCTCTTGTAGATACCCGATTTATTTCTCCCTGGGCTTCTGAATAATAGTGGCAGAGGGGAAGTATCCTCATCCAAATCACTTTGCAATAGAAACTGATGTGTGTGTTCCACTTTTCAGAAACTAACTCAAGTTTATCGAACCCTGCATGGTGCATATACCAAAATTCTGGAGGTCATGCACACAAGGAAAAGGCTTTTAGGCACTTTCTTCAGAGTGGCCTTTTATGGACAAGTAAGTGGGCAGGGGTTGGCACAGCTGGAAACGAAATTACGATATTCAGCCCTTGGGTTACTGGAACAGCAAAGGGCCTTCCAGGTCCTTTGTAGAGACCCATTCCAGGCTTGCTCCGATTCCTGCATATGTGCTTAAAGAGACCAGGATAGGATTTCAGATTTGGATTCCTTCTGCTCAGTTTCATTCTTTATTAGGCTTACTAAAGTACACATTTAAATTGGAGTAGATGTGGCTTTTAAAGGAGTGCAAAGGGTAAATCCCCTAGAGGCTCGGGGTCTTTTGGCCAGAGTTCTCCCCTTTGCTTCTCCGCGACAATATAACATCATCTATTAACATGACATCACAACATTATTTTAGAGGCTGGGGTTGGAAGTTAACTCTAAGAAGCAAAGCTGTTCCCCTTCCTTTGTTGCTCCTTTGTGTTTGGCCATGGCCCTTTGAGGCTGGTTTCCTGGGCTGCTGCCTAGGCTTGCTTTCCCTCTCAGATTTAACTGTTGCTCACTCTACCTGCTCAACACCACCACCAGTACCCAATTCGGACCAGCCCTTTCCCCATTGCTGGAGAAGCAGGAGAGTGAACAGGGGAATGGCCAATCTGCCCCTGTTTTACAGTACTAGAGAGAACACAGGGAAAGTAAGTCTCTAGCCTGTGGAGCACCAGTACTGCTACATAGGGAGGTTTATATAGTAATGCAGTTACCCAGAAGCAGGTTCTTGCTGTTGCTTTTAGAGGGACAGAAATGAGTTTTGCTATAATTACTTAGCCTCTTATTTTTATATTAACTTTGGGATCTTAGATATCTTTTAATTACTTTGTTTCCAAAATAATTAAAACTGTGTTTTTAATGAATAGTTTCGATGTCTGCCCATGCCATTCTTAAGTGGTTCTATATTTGAACTTTGCAATAGGCTTTCTTTGAAGAAGAAGATGGAAAGGAATACATCTACAAAGAGCCAAAGCTCACAGGCCTATCCGAGATCTCCTTGAGACTCATTAAACTTTATGGTGAAAAATTTGGTACAGACAATGTCAAAATAATTCAAGATTCAGACAAGGTAATCTATGTTCTGCATTTTAGGGTAATACTTAGATTCCATTCCAATATATCTGGGTTATTTTCATCTTTCAGTTGTGTAGCAGAAGACTCTAGAGGTAAGTAGGACGAGGGGCAGCAAGCCCTTTATCTCTCCTTCCAGATACCTCCAGCCTCCCCTCCACCCTTTATTTCCCAGGATCTAGTGAAATCACAGCCATGCAAGTCCATTAAGAAAGTGGAAAGCATTAGCCAAATGTAAGGTGAGCTTATTATTGTGTCTACATTTAATTCTCTGGTGGTGTGCCACTAGTACACTGCATGTAATAGTCCCTTCATCAGTGGTTATTTACAGAGTGTTTAAAGGGAAAAGGAATTCATTATATTGACTTGCTCTATATACTTTGCCTGTCCTCAAGTACACTGATAAATAGTTTGTTCTATTTATTCCATTAATATGAAGGTAAACATGTAGCAGTTTCTTTAAGAGAAAAAGTTCTTGCATGACTGATTTTGCTTTCTGTGCCACAAGTAATAAGAATATTATTTGGAATAATGTTTGTATTTGTCTCAGACGCTAAATCAACTGAAAGCAAAATGTTTTCAATCTGCTGAGTGTTGACAACTCCTTTTTCTTGTCCAAATATTGAACTTAAATAGGAGTAAATGGTAGGAGCGGGGAAACAAATCATTTGATTCTCATAGCATCTTTCTACAGATGGTTACTGCCAGTTTCTAAGACACAATATGAAACAACAAATCTGTATTAAGCACCTCCTGTGTACAAAGAACACTGTGCTAGGCTCTGGGAAAGATAAACAGTTGAGAAAGATAAAGAAATGAAGAATCTCACAATATTTTACATTTCAAGTGTCAGCCCATGCTCCCAGTCCCTCACAGCTGTCCCTGAAATGTTCACAGATCCTGAGACCTTGCATTTATGTTATAGGATAATTATGTGATTATAAGCTCTTTATAAAAATCCCTGTGTACTTTAAACCTTTAATAACTTAGGCTGTAGGTATATTTGTCAAACATGTCTTTGTTTTGAATTTTTGGACAGTTACCTGTTGTACAAGGATATAACATTATTTTGTTTGATGTCCTATGACAACAAAAAATAGCTAGCAGAACAGAGGGCCCTATCTTCCAGGAAAGGAAGTTTTCACTACTTCCCAGAGAGCCATCAGAGGAGCCTCTCAATTCTTTTAAGACAGGACAGTCTGGGCAGCCACCAAAATATGGACCGGACACAGATGTTGTCTACATTCCTACCAAGGGGACTGCAGAGCTGGCAGCTCCTGCACTTTGTTAGCAAGAGCTGCAATGAGAAATGATTTATGGAACAAGCAGAAACTACGAATACCCTAGTCTCCCTCATGTGCAGGCCATATATGCAAGCCATCCTTAGAAAGCACCAGCTCCTTCCACTGAAGAGAATTTTTGCAGATGGGGCTAATCCACACCCACCATCCCCCTTGCTCACCTAGGGCTGCTGGGCTTTCTTCCAGGTGGACAGAGTTAGATAAAGATTTTGTGAAGTAAGTTTCCCTACCAAGGTCTCTAGGCAGTGATGGAAGGGTTTGGAGATCACCTCTGGAGTAATGTGGAGGAGAGGGTGCCATACACACTTTGACAAGCCCCAAGGAACACCGCCACTGTAAGCCATAACTATTTTACCCTGACTTTAAATTTAAGCTGCTAGAATAACATCTGAAAGGAAACTTCGAGAGTAAAACAATAGAATTAACTATTTCTGAACGGTGGAAGTCAGTCTCCTCTTTTCACCTCAGCCCCCAATCTGGGGCTTCAAGGTTTGGCAAAACTCCATCTCTCTCTCAAAACGTGTGTCATGGTCACCAAGTTTTCCCTTCTTCCTTTCAATCAGGAGCAGGAAAGAGCCTGGCATGGGTTTTCAGTTACCATGGCACCTAAGTTCCATCACCCTTTAACAGTCCTGACAATTTTCAGCAATCTTGGCCCATGGTTCAGATTTGGTTCTAGCTAATTTCCAGGCCTTGAAGGGCCACGATAAGTTTCTATCTGCGATCATCATTTTAGAACTAGAAGTGAGAAAAATGTAAGACATCATAAGCATTGCTTCAAGTATGATTAATGTGTAACTGGTGAGGTGTCCATTAATATTGTTTTATGCTATCCACATCCTAACAGAGAAGTGATGTACTCAAGAGTGCAGATGGAGACAGGTTTAGGGATGGACATGGCCAATGGAGGAATGACATAATTTTTTGGGGGGGAGGGAAGGGAGTGGGACAGAAAAATGTGAACCTGAAAGTACAACTGAACATAAAGAAAATACTGTACAATTTTTTAATGCTGTGGTCAGGATTAAAATAAGTTCAGGTCACATCTTAAAAGCATAAACCAAATGTTTCAGACAGGATATGATGCTCATGACCTCCTAGCTGAATCAAAATAAAGCCATCACACAGGAGAGGAGCCCTAGCAATGAAATTCTTATATTCCCAAACTTAGGGACAGTGGAAAATGACTCAGGTCTTTGCAGGGGCCTACAGAAAGTGTGGGGAAGTTAATAAAATACTTTTTGCTGCAGGTCCAAGAGTACTGAATCACATTTTTAGAAAAGCCACTATGCCCTAAAGATCCAGCAGATGGGGGGCAGCTAGGTTGCGCAGTGGATAAAACACTGGCCCTGGATTCAGGAGGACCTGAGTTCAAATCCAACCTCAGACACTTGACACTTACTAGCTGTGTGACCCTGGGCAAGTCACTTAACCCCCCTGGCCCCGCAAAAAAAAAAAAAAAGAAGAAGAAGAAAAAAGATCCAGCAGATGCCTCAAGGAGTTGAGGCTTTCATGGGCTTCTGACCTGTTTCTGAGCATTTGAATTTCATAATGCCTTTGGGGCAAGACCAGGATGGGTCATCCGAGTCCCCCATTCAGTATACAGGGGTAGAGAGGAGAAGTGGGATTGATTCAGGCAAGTATATCTATCCCTAGGGGATGCTCCTTTTCCCCCTCGAGTGAGTAAAACTGTTTGTCTTGCAGGTAAACATCAAAGACCTTGATCCAAAGTATGCCCATATCCAAGTCACTTACGTGAAGCCCTACTTTGAAGACAAAGAACTATCTGAAAGGAAGACGGAGTTTGAAAAAAATCATAACATCAACAGATTTGTTTTTGAGGCTCCTTACACTTTATCGGGCAAAAAGCAAGGCTCTGTGGAAGAGCAGTGCAAACGGCGGACCATTCTGACCAGTAAGTATCCATCCCCATCCCACATGGGCTCCCCTAGTGGTCCAGTCCCCTTTGAGTCACACAAGCGGCAGCTGGTTGGCATAAAGAGATCAGCTGCCATCCATGGCTCTCCTGCAGAGACCTAGCTATGCACTCTGCTGAACTCCAACATTGCCGTAATTCCTGATGGCTGAAAAGGCTTCCCCCAGTCCTGCTACTCAAATGCGCCAACTCCCAGAGAAGTCATGGGGGAAAGGGAACCTTCTTTTGTTTTGTTCGACTATTATGAAAAGTTATTTCTGAGACAGTAAATTCATTTGGCATTTTGATAGCATCAAACTCGTTCCCATACGTTAAGAAGAGGATCCCTATAAATTATGAACAACAAATAAATTTAAAACCCATCGATGTTGCTACTGATGAAATAAAGGATAAAACTGCTGAGCTGCAAAAACTCTGTTCTTCTGCTGATGTGGACATGATCCAGCTCCAACTCAAGTTACAAGGCTGTGTTTCTGTACAGGTATGTCCTGCAATAACTATTTAGGAGTGCTGAGCCCTATACCAGCATTCACTGTAGCTTTGCTGGCAAGGATCATAGAAGATGCTTAAGCCTGGGGATGGTCTGGGGGGGGGCAGAGCTGTCTTTCATTCTAATGCAATTATACTGTAAATTCCTTTCTCTGCACTTTATAGTGTTGTCTAATCAGAGGGAGTTGCCACAAAAGCCTATTGCTAGAGCCAAGTTCTGAATTTACAGACCAGAAATCATTAACTGATTCATTGGAATGTCATCTCTCCCTAAGATTTATTTTGGCAAACAAGAACCACAAGGAAAATGACAAAGCAAGGCCTCCAGTACTTACTTTGGTGAATCTGGTGTGACTTCACCTCTTCATGAGTTCAAATCTGGCCTCAGATACTTCCTAGCTGGGTGACCTTGGGCAAGTCACTTCACCCTGTTTGCCTCAGTTCCTTGTACCACTCCAGCATCTTTACAAAGAAAACCCCAAATAGGGTCACGAAGTCTCTTGCTTCTGAAAAGGAGAAAAGCAAAAATGATTTTGAGTTTAAAGTTACTCTCATTTCAGCTATAACTATAATGAAGCTATAATCATAGCTCATGGGGCACACAGACACACCTATCAACATTTCTGACTGGGTTAGTGTGTGCTGGGGATCTCTGAGACCCTTGCAGGGGGTCCTCAAGGTCAAAACAGTTTTTGCAATAATACTAAGGTGTTTAAATTCCTAATATGGTAAATACAGACAACATAAACAAAAGCTCTTTGGGAGGAGGTCCTCAATGGTGTTTTCCTCAATGGTTTTTGAGAGCATAAAGCGGTCGTGGTCTCTGACCAAAAAGTCTGAGAACAAGCAGAGACTGCGTTTTTTCAGGAGAAGCCTGGAAACTCTTAACTCTCTCATGTCATTTATCTCCCTGTGCAACTTTAGGTAAATGCCGGCCCCTTGGCATATGCCAGGGCTTTCTTAAGTGACAGTCAGGCCAGCAAGTATCCCACAAAGAAAGTGAATGAATTGAAAGACATGTTCAGGTAAGTTACTCTTGAGCTTCTTGGTGTTAGACCCTAGTCCCTCCCTTAGTCATTGTCCCCCAAACACAAACAAAGATCATTAGGCTCTGGTTCTTCATGGTGCCCAAGTTCTCTCTTGTGGTAAGGGAAGCACACAGTCTCGATCATTCTTCAGACTGTTACTGGCCTTCTCGGGAGTGGCTCAGGATTTTTTCAGTTCTGGGTTTCAGGCAGAGCAAATGGAAGCCTGTTTCATAAGCCAAAGTACCTATTGTCCATCCCAGCACCCCAACTTGCAGTACAGTACAGCCTTTCGCCCCCTCACCTCCTTCTAAGTTGTTCAACATCTAGTGTTCAATGAGAGGCCCTGCAGCAGGTGGCCCCAGAGATATGGCTGAACAGGCTTATGTTAGAAATGTTCTGATCATTTCAAGGCAAAGTGCTTCGCAAACTTTAAAGAGGCAGAGAAATGTTAGCTGCTCTCACTATGTGTGTTATGTGTAAGGTAGATGATAGCAAGAGTTGCCACTGAGGCCATACTTTTCTTCTAGAGTTACTGATTCTAACGTTCCTGGCTGCTTTTCCTTTGTTGTCTCAGTCAGTCGGGAATATTTCTGAAAAGCCTCCAGCCATTGCTTGCTCTGGGTCCCCTAACTCTAAAAATGTCTTGATTAATTGAGGAAATGTACCCACACGATGACACCATGGTCCATTTAGATCTTTGGAAGCCCCAGCTCATGGATGCAGGTATCAGCCATTGTTATGGAATGGATGGATGCAGGTCTGTGGCAGAGCCACCCCAGGCCCTTTGGCCCTGATAGGGAACATGCCACAATACCCATGAGGCCTTTCTGGCCCCTCCTGTGCACCAGCTGCCATGATTCTGGACACAAGGGGTCTGGTTAATAATACACCAGGGCTCACCCTGGTCCCTCACCAACTTGTTGGCTGTGCTATATATGGGAGGGCTGCCTTTGCTACATGGGTTGAACTAAGTAACCACTGAAGTCCCTTCCAACTCTCAAATTCTATGAGTGTTAAATTCAGTGTCCACCCCCCTTCCCCAGCCACTCTTCCTAGGTGGCAGAGTGGAAAGAGTGCTGGACTCAGGAGTCAAAAACACTCAAGTTCAAAAGCTGTCTCAGACAACTTATTAGCTCTGTGATTGTAGGCAAGTCATTTAACCTCTTGGAGTCTCAGTTTCCTCATCTGTAAAATGGTATAAAAATACCACCTAATCCATAGGTTGTTGTGAGGTTCAGGTAAGATAACACTTGGAAATCACTTTGCAAACCTTAAAATGGGATATAAATGTAAGCACTTAACACCCTTTGCACCACATCCTTATTGCCTAAAGAATAAGACAATCGAGGCAGCTAGGTGGTGCAGTGGATAGAGTACTGGCCCTGGATTCAGAAGGACCTGAGTTCAAATCTGACCTCAGACACTTATCACTTACTAGCTGTGTGACCCTGGGCAAGTCACTTAACCCCAACTGCTCTGCAAAAAAAAAAAAAAAGAATAAGACAATCCAGACTCCTTGATCTGTCATTCTAAATTTTCTCCAGCTTGATCTCCCCCTTTTTGATTATACCAACTTTCCACTACAACCAGAATCATCTCCTTACTCCCCCCCCACAAAAAAAAAAAAAAACATTCCTTCATGTCCTTGCACACCCTCCCTTGGTTACACCCTCCTGTGGTCTAAACTTCCCATTTGAAACTATGCCTTGGGAGAGCTCGTTGTTATTTTGTATTATTTTGTACAACTTTCCCCCAGATTGGGGGTGGGGGGTAGACTCTTAGAGGCAAAGTCTAGCTTACATTTTTGAGTACTTCCTAGTGCCGAGTACATGAAGGAAAAAGCATCAAGCAGGAATATATGCCAATAGAGATGGGGAAATCATCTTGGACATCTCCTGGTGGATATGAATTTAGGGCCAGATTTTCACAAAGAAAAGCAGGTATGGGGTGAGCATTCCAAGTGTAAGAAAAAACACCAGAGGAAAATCAAGACCCTTGGTCTTTCTACTAAGCAGGTCACAATTGCAATGCGTATCAAACTGTCACAGAAACTTTTGGAGCCAGACCTGTGATTTCACTGGCATAGATACCTACAGGTTAGTTAGCACAGTTGCTGGCACATAATGATTGCTGGCTGAAAGACTGACAGGAAACTTCTCCCTATGCTGATTAAGCAACTGTTTTGCTACTTGCTGCCTCAGAGTTGACTAGGTATAATGAAAGGTTAAATGACTATCGTAGAGTCACACAGCCAGTCAGAGGCAGAACCTGAATTCAAGTCTTTGTGACCCTAAGACTGTCCTCCATCATGAAAAAAAGCTAGGGATCAATAAGATCTGCTCTGTTCATATTCATCCACAGGAAATTCATACAAGCCTGCAGCATTGCTCTTGAACTCAATGAACGACTTATTAAAGAAGATCAAATTGAGTATCACGAAGGACTAAAGTCAAACTTCCGAGACATGGTCAAGGAATTATCTGACATTATCCACGAGCAGGCAAGTATCATGGTACCCAGACTATACTGGTTCCATGGACATTACTCTGCAAACGGTCTATATTTGAAAGTTGGCATTTCCTTTGTTCTACCACTTCAAACTGTCGGTCGAATGCTAGGACGTAAAGCAAGTATAAGTTATTAACCTTCTCCAAATTCCTTGATTTGCCAAAATGTCACTGGACAATGCTAGGTGATAAATCTTAACCAATAGACTCTCAGCTTGGGGAAGAGCCTTTCATGAACTTTCTAATTCTTGTAAATTCATTCATTTTATCTCCATTGCATCTCGTAATCCATCCCTTGTTCTGTACTCAGACTGCTACCACCTGGATCTTGTGAGAGCTGTCTCATCTCAACTACTCTCCCTCCACCTCAGCACCAAAGTAACCTTCCTAAAGCACAGTTCTGACCCGTCTTTCACTGAACAAATGGAGGCCATCCATTGAGATCTCCCTCTTCTTCATATCTACTCTTTCACCCTCGTCTCTTTGCCAAGGCTAATCCTTCTTATTTGCATTCGATCCTAGTCCACCCCATCTTCTCCAGTACATTGCCCCCCCCCCATTCTAGGCTGCTTCCCTACTACCTGCAGATATGCCCATGTTGCCTCTTAAAAACCCATTTGATCTGTCCATCTCCATTAACTATCATCTACTATATCTTTTCCCTTTTCTAGCTAAACTCTTGGTAAGGTCATCTATAATAGGCGCCTCTATTTCCTATCTCTTAACTCTCTACACTTTGAGCTAAACTGGCCACCTTGGCCTCGGCCCAAGTCAAGTTACCGAGCATTTTTAAGGGCCTCCTTTGCTTATATCTGAATAAAGGACTAGCTTAGTAAGAATGGGACAGCGCAATGATGCTATGTGTCAGGAAGATCTATAATTTAACCTGAGAGGATGAAGTAGAGTGAATGGTATTCGGGTGAAGACAAAAGTAAAGTGAGAGAAATTTACACACACACACAGATATGCATATAATTGATGGAGTCTACTGCTAATGAGCTAAATATACCAAGATGTCATTTAATAGCAAAAAATCTATAAATATTAGACTAAGTTTCCAAAAGTAAAATGTAAAAAGCAAATACTTTGTAGCTTTAGAGTAGCTTATGTATAAAAGATTTCAAGGTATTAGTTACTTGCAAAGAATGAGTCAACAGTGTGACAAAGGGGTTAAAAACTGTCGTAGAAAGAGCAGTGAAGGAACTGAGGGTGCTTAGCCTGAAGAAAAGAGAAACTTAGGTGGGGACATATTATGCCTGCTCCAAAATCCCCACAGCTGTCATGTGGAAGATGGGTTAGTTATTCTGTACAGCTTCAGACACGACAACTAGGCCTGGTGAGTCGAAGTGAGCTGGAAAGGGAAGGGAAAAAACCAGGCCAGCCCCTTGGTTTTCCAAATCTCCCATCAAAAAAGTCACTTGGGGAGGTTTCTGTGGAATAGCTATTTTAAGGTAAAATCCTTTTTTAATGACAAGAAAAGCAGATCAAACGACAGAAATAGTAGTGATCACATACATGTGAAATATTGTCTTTAAGGCATGGCCAAGTATGAATAGCAATTTGCCTACAGCTGCTGACCTACTCTTTAACCCATAATTATTCAAAGTGAAAGCAAATTACTCAGTGTGCTCAATTATTACAGGATCAAGAAAGATAGGGTTTAAAACAAGCAGTTCTTGTGTGTGGTTTGTTTTTCTCTAAACAATGATTTTTTTTTGCAAATCTCTTGCCCCTTTCCCCCTCTCTACCATTGTCAACTCCTTCCCACAACACATGGTAGCTCCAGTTGGTTACTGGGATGAATATTTTGGCTACAGAATATTTTAGGTTAAAAACCAACCCAGGATATCAGAGTTTAGAGTGTTTTGTACTCGTGATCCTCTTGTCACTGTGTGGACATACAGGTTTCTCTATCTACTTATAGACAGTATGTATATGTAATATAGAATATGATATTTACATATTGTGTATATAGATGTTGTATTTCTATATAAAATGGCATGTGAATGTATATACACAATAACTAGCATTTATACAGTGCTTTACAGCTTACAAAGCACCTTACATTTCTTATTTCAACTCTGGATGAGGAATCTGAGATTGAGAGAATGACTTGCTTAGGGTCAAACAGCTAGTAAGTGTGTGAAATAGGATTCAAATTTAGATCTTCCTGCCTCCTAGTTCAATGTTCTATCCATTCTTGTTGAATTCAACTTTCTCATTTTACATATGAGAAAACTGAAGCCCATAAAAGTGAAATGACTTGAAGGTTCCCCCATGCAGGTGACACTCCCAGGCTAGCTTTCTTTCCATTATGCCACATGGCCCCATTAGAAGGTTGCAAATGCATCCCAAAGGAAAAAAATGGTCACCCTAAAATTCAGGGGTGTGCTAGAAGCAGCTCTAACCGGCTTGCAAGAGCCAAATTTTCAGTGAGAACATTTACACCTCAGAAAAAGGCCAGCCTACAAACCAGGGCTTAATTTGTTGTTTCATCAACTGTCCTAGACTTAAGGAAGTGTTAATAATGAAGAATGAACTTCAAAATGCAGGGGCATATATTTCCCAGAGCACTCCTGTATTGCACTATTGCAGCACTTTAAGGTTTGCAACATGTTTTCTATTCCATTATCTCATTTGAGCCTCACAAGACCACTGCCAAGATGTAAGAAAAATATATTTATAAATACAGCAAATAACTTCAAGTCATACTTTTTAGAGGAACCACCAATTGTGTTAATTGGCAGGACCACACCAAGAAGATTCAGGGGAGGGGCCACTTGATCCTCAGGTCAGCCAGCTACCCAATGTCATACTGAAATTTCAAAACTAAACTAGAACCAGGTGTTCAGGGCATACTGAGAATTAGAAGGTAGACCTAAAACACAAGCTGGTGACTAATGAATAAAATGGGGGGAATCTGTGTACCTCATTTCCTCAAAGCAAAGAAACCCATGTTGCGTTTGCTTCCTAGATGCCTGCAGGTTTAGAATATTCCGCATTTATAAAAGAGGGTTTTGTTGCCAATAATAGGTTCCTGTATTATTTGATAATAGTTAGCTTGTGAAACATAATGAGTTGTCAAAAATTATGCACTTAGGCCTCTGTCTTCACTGGCCCTTGAAAGCTCAAAAGTATTTCACATCTATATTTTATGAACATTCAACCCTTCCTTAGACAAAGCAAGCCCGATTTTCCAGCACATCCATCAATTCTTTCAGTACAATACTGCATCTATTGTCTAGAATGTCTTGCATAAGCAAGTAAAGTTTAAGCCTTAATCAGAGACTACTGTTCAGAGTTTTTGCTTAAAGCATTTGAGAGACTGTGGTATTCCCACCTTATACCAGCAACTTTCTATTGAATCTAACCTAACTAGTTAAGAAAACTAATCACATTTTCATAATAAATAACCATTTTTTTTACTTTTTTTGCTATGCTGCCTTTGCAACCCAGCTGTGAGGACTCAAGTGGGTAATGTTACACATTGTTCTTTCTGCCTTGTCATTTTACCCAGCTGTCAGTGATGAGTTGAAACTGTACCTGCTATTTCCCATTCACATTCTTTTCCCACAATGGCTGCATTGCATCATGCCTAACTCATGGCTCTCTTATGTTTTAGATGTTTCAAGAAGACCCAATGCATTCCCCCTGGATGAACAATACATTACATGTATTCTGTGCAATCAGTGGGACATCAGGAGACGGAGGGTATGGTTCCCCAAGATATACAGCAGAAGTATGAGGAATGACAGATGTCACATTGCCCCAGACTGCCCTTTCCCGGGCATTTTTGGAACTGTGCAGATGTGAGATGGAAGGATTCATATCCATGGAGTATTTCTTATTACCACCAACAGCCAACACTGTCAAGCTCTTAAACAGGGTGCTTACTTATTTGCAATATTTAAGAAATGTGGAAGTGCCTGGATAATGCGCCACTGTGCTTGTTTTGTATTTTTTTTTTTAGTTAAACCTGTGTACTAGAAAAGCAGAGCTCCAACAAATTAATTCAGTTTGCTTAATTATGACTCAAAATTGTAATGGTACTATGTAAAGTTGTACAATGGGATATAATAAAAGGCAAAACATTTGTAATTGGAAGTAAAGAAAATATTACTTTGCATCTTCCATTGTCACAGTAGTCCTTGGGGAAAGGGTTCATATGATTTTATTTAAACAAATATAAGAAAGAAAACAGTTCAAAATGGGCAGCTATTTGTATACTTGTCTTTGAGGCGCACTTAGACTAGTAGAACCAACAGGCTTCCCATTAACCAGGAGCCTGCAGAATGACGGTTCCAGGGCTGAGGTATGGGTGTAGAAGATAACAGGCCTTCAGTTCTTGAAGTTGCTCTGCACACTAGAGCTGTGCCTTTCACACCCATGGAAAGAGTTCTAGATGCAATCTCTCCATAACTAGAATCCAGAATTTGTCCCCAGCCTCTTGGGCTTGACGGGCTGGGGATGGCCCCAAAGCTGGCCTGACCATTTCTCAGCATTTACAGCCTGTGACAGAGCCTGAACCTAAAATAGGCTGTGATTACCAATTTGGGGAAGGAAATAAGCATTTGTAGAGGCCCTACTAAGTTAGCATGTATTTATAAATATTATCTCACTGGATTGTTATTATTCTTACGCACTTTTCTTATAACTTCTATCAAGTATCCATAGGGCATGATGAAAGTTCTGTACTTTAGTTCAAACAAAAATAGAGGATGAAGAAGGCTCAGTGGCTTGCAGTTCAATGTGAGCCAGCAGTGTGAGAAGGCTACCCTTGAAGCTAATGGTACTTTAGGCTCCATTAAGAAAAGAATGAAAGAGATGATAGAGTTGCTGTCCTTTGCCTTGGTCAGACACCATCAGAAATACTTTGTTGAGTTCTGGGTGCTATACTTTAAAAGGAACACTGTCAAGCTGAAATGTGTCTAGAGAAGACTGACTGGGTTAGTAAGGGGTCTCAAAGCATGACGGAAGGAACACTAATTAGAGATGATTAATCAAGAGAAGAGAAAATAGGATAGACATGATCACTAAGTAACAGATGTGTTCATATGAGAGATTTATGTGCATGAGTTGTCTAATTATATGGATGTGGCTTATGGGTGGGCATGGATAGATATCTATGGAATCTGGCACAGCCCTCTCCAAGAGAGACTACAATTTCTACCTGAATGGGAGCAGAAGGGCTGTGGAGGCTCCTTCTCTTGCCTAGAACCCAGAGCAATATTGGGATGGAATTATGTCTTTCCCCTAAAACATTTCTGTTCCAATCTAAGGAGACAATTTTAGAGATTTAGAACAAAAGTCACTTTTCTAGCCACTTAAAGAGAAGGGTATCCCCAAGCTTATCACTCCCCACCACCAATTGCTGATTACACAAAAGACCACGACAATATCATGAATAGCAAGTAAACCCACTTGTCCAAGCAAAACAGCAACAAAATTAGAGAAGTTTTGCAGATTAAAATACCAGAAAATACACAAGAGTGAATAAAGTCTGCTAGGAACAAGATAACATCTTAGCTCAAAGCAAGAGAGAGGGCCAGTCTCTCCAGAGACAGACTGAAATTTCCAGACAGAAATTCTGTCCCCCATGTCGCTGGGGAGGCAAGCTGGAAATCAGGGACATATTGAGAAGCCAGCTTCCCTCTACGTGTCTTCAGATTCCCACATCTTTTTTCTCTGTGTGTCTCTCCCGAAGAGTCTCTGGAACCACATCTCTCTCCAAGAAAGATTTGCCACCAACTCCATCTCTCAGTTTTCTCTTTCCCAATTAGAAATCAAATCTCCCTCTACCTATAACATACAACACAGAACTGCCCTTTTCCCACTATATTTGGGTGGAAGCCAGGGTTACAACTGTCTTTATTAAAGTGCTATCATCTACAAGAGGAAATATATGAATTCTGTGTAATTCCTGAGAGTAGAAGACCAAAAGATAGCAATTAAAGGTGGAAGATTTGAGTTGACTATAAAGAAGAACTTCAACATCTCTACATCTGTCCACTTCTCCCAACTCATACCATAACCACCCAGTCTAGACCCTCATCATCTCTCACCTAGACTATTGCAACAGCCTCCTAATTAATTATTTTGTCTATATCCCACATCCCCTCTCTCCAGCACATCCTCCACACAGCCACAATTTATTAAGTATCTAGTTGCTAGGCACATATTGTTGGAGTTAAAAGAAAGGCAACAAACTAGCTCACGGTCCAATGGGGGAGAGAACATACAAACAAACAATGTACAAACAAGATATGTGGATAGGATAAGGTGGAGATAAGCTCAGAGGGAAGGCAATACAATTAATGGAACTGCCAAAAGGCTTATTTCAGAGGGTGAGGCTTTAGCTGAGACTTGAAGGAGGCCATGGAAACCGGGAGGTGGAGATGAGGAGGGAGAGCATTCCAGGCATGAAGAGGCTGGGAGTTTAGAGAAAGAGTGTCATGTTCAAGGAGTAAAAGTGGACCAGGCCAGTGTCCCATGTTGGGGAGTAAGGTATAAGAAGACTAGAAACATACACAGGGACCAAGTTCCAAAGGGCTTTGAAAGCAAAACGGCCTACCCAAGTCACTTTTTTGTCCAAGAAGCTGCAGTAGCTCCTCATTGTCTCTATGTTTTTAACAAATTTCTCTGCTGGCATTTCAAGTCCTTTGTAATCTTCAGTTTGCTTTTCTAGGTTTACATATTATTCCCCCCTCTACTCACTAGTCCCCATACATGATAACTCTATGCTCTGCACAGGCTGTCTCCTATGACTGGGATACTTCCCCTATATAATTTTGCTTCTTACAACTCATAGCTTCCTTCAAGGCTCAACTACAGTGTCACCTCCTTAAAGGGACCTTTAATGATCCCCCCAGTTGTTAGTATCTCCTTCCTACCCCCATCCCTCACCCCTATCACTGTGCATTTACTAATCATAAACAATTTGTGGTCCTCTAGTAGAATGTAAGTTCCTTGAAGACAGGAACTGTTTTGATTTTGTCTTTGTACAGAAATGAAATCGTGTTATTAGATTCACTGAACATGTAAGTAGAGGCTATTGTCATGGAATATTGCCTTTGAAAGCCCCATAATTAACACAATTTCTATAATGTATATTCAGCATAAGAGAAGACATTCATGATATGCCAGCAGCAATGGATATAGGCAGGTCAGAGATGTTACAAAGGAGACTCCTAACCCAGCTCTAAGATTCTTTATTTACAACCCCTTTTTGGTCATCTATGTGGTCATTTTTACTGAAGTAACAAATGCCAGGGATGACACTTTCATCTTTTATTCTCTGTCACTTGAGCCTAGACAAATCAACAAAACAGTAAATCAAGCCCTGATTTGTGGCCTTTGCTGACTTCTGAGGTGTAAAAGTTCATACTGAAAATTGGAGGACGGGGCAGTTAGGTAGCGCAGTGGATGGAGTACTGGCCCTGGAGTCAGGAGGACCTGAGTTCAAATCCTGACTCAGACACTTGACATTTACTAGCTGTGCTACCCTGAGCAAGTCACTTAACCACAATTGCCTCACCAAAAAAAAGAAAAAGAAAATTGAAGGATCAGCAGCTCCAACACATTCCTCGTTAGACTTCTTTTACAGATGATGAAGAACCTAAGAAACTTGCTCCTGGAAGTGACTCCCATACTTCACGACTATGAAATTGTCCTAGATTTTGGTCTTGGCAGGAAGAGACTCCAGAGTTCATGTATTCCAATCCTCTCTTTTTTTATAAATGAGGAAACTACAGTCCAGAGAGTGGAAATGATCTTCCCAAGGCCAAAGCACTAAGGAGCAGAGGTAGGACTCAGTCTTGGAAGGCCCCTCAGAAGACATCTAATGAAGCCCATGGCTCAAGCTAGCTAAAGCCTCTGCTTTAGTGTTGTCAATGAAGGCTAACCCACTCTACCTCCCCAGGTTGCTTTCTGAGGTCCCTTCTAACTCAAAATCTATAGCCCATGACCCCAAGGCAACCCAGTCCACTTTGAGATACTTCTAATTTCTAGGAAGTTTTTCCTTTCCTTTCCCAAACCTAAACCTCTGTAATGTCCACCCACTGCTCCTATTCCTGCCCTCCAGGGCCAGGCAGAACAAATCGAACCCCTTTCCTTTACAGGATAAACAGCTAGTTTTCAATGACTCTTCCCATGGTATGATCTCCAATCCACTTGCCATCCTGACTGAGTTTCTAGGAATGCACTCCAGCTCATCAAATGCCCTTCTTAAGATGTATTTCCCCAAACTTAACACAATATTCTAGATGGACTCTGACCAGGGTAGTGGACAATGGTATGATCACCTTTCTAGTAATGGATAGCATGGCTCTCAAGGAAGGCTAAGAGCTCATTAGCCTGCTCCCAACCCCTCGCTATGTCACACTGTTGATGAATATTAAGCTTGCAAATATACAGAAACCTCTAGATCTTTCACACATGAATTTCTGGATAGCCATGCCTCCCTTAGTCTGTACTCATGAAAGTCATTTTTGAACCCTAGTGTGATACATGATATTTTCCCCTATTAAACTATCTCCACCTTAGATTCACCCCCACATGTTCTAGCTTTACAAGTTCTCTTTTGGATCATGTCTTCCAACATGCTGGTTATCCCTCCCTTCCCAGTTTCATGTTACCTGCAAATTTGATAAGTATGTCCCTCTGTTTCTTAATCTAAGCAATTACCAAAAAATAGATCAAGGAAAGAACTCTGGGGTACTCTTCTAGAGGTAAGTCAGAAATGGTGTTACAGATTCAGTTTGTATTTTAGACAAGATCTGAGATTTCACTAAAGCATGAAACTCCCTCTACCAATGAAGAGAGCACCTTCTCTTTTAGGTATAGAACTGCCTGGGGCAATGAGAGTTTGAGTGACTTTCCTAGGGTCACAGCCAATATATGTCTGATGTGGAACTTGAACCCTAATTTTTCAGACTCTGAAACTGGCTCTGTACTGACTATACCACAGTGCTTCTCCAATTTACATTTGTTTGCTTAATTCAATTTTATTTTATTTTCAGTTCCAAGTTTTCTCCCTCCTCCATTTGTCCCTGCCCCATTGAGAAGGCAAAAAATATATCATCCATTACAAATATGAAGTCATGCAAAATAAATTTCAGCATTAGCCACTTTCCAACCACCACCCCCACAAAAAAGGCAAGAAAAAGAAAGAGGAAAAAATGCTTCAGTCTACACTCTGTGAGTCCATCAGTTCTTTCTTTGGAGGTGGACAGTATGTCTCATCATGAGCCCTCTGGAACTGTGGTAGGTCATTGTGTTCATCAGGGTTAAGTCTTTCAGAGTTGGTTATCTTTATAATATTTTTGTTACTACATAAACTTTTCTGGTTCTGCTCACTTCATTTGGCATCAGTTCATGTAAGTCTCTCCAGGTTTTTCTGAAACCATCCCCTTCATCATTACAGTACAATAGTATTCCATCATATTCATATACCATAACTTGTTCAGTTATTCCCCAGTTGATGGATATCCTCTCAGTTTCCAGTTATTTGCCACCACAAAAAGAGCTGCTATAAATTTTTTGTACATATGGGTCCTTTTCCTCTCTCTGATTTCTTTGGGATGTAGACCTAGTGACATCATTGTTGAATCAAAGGATATGCACAGTTTAATAGCTTTTGAGGAGTAGTTTTAAATACTGCTTTCCAAAATGGTTGAATTAGTTCACAATTCAACCAAGAGTGTATTTATGTCCCTACTTTCCTACAACTCCTCCAGCATTCGTCATTTTCCTTTTCTGTCATCTTAATCAATCTGATGGGTATGAAATGGTACCTTCAAGTTGTTTAATTTGCATTTCTCTAAATATTAGTAATTTAGAACATTTTTTCAGACGGCTATTAATAGCTCTTATTTCTTCCTCTAAAAACTGCATACTCATATCTTATCAACTGGAGAATTTCTTTTTTTCTTGTAAATTTGACTCAGTTCCCTATATATCTTAGAAATGACACCTTTATTAGAGAAATTTGCTGTAAATTTTTCTTCCCAGTTTCCTGCTTTCCTTCTAATTTTAGTTACATTTGGTGTTTGTGCAAAACCTTTTTTAATTTTATGTCATTAAAATCATCTGCCCCATTAACATTTCTATTTCTTGTTTAGTCATGGACTCTTCACCTAACCACAGATCTGACAGGAATTTTCTTCCATCTCCACTACTATGTTTATGATGTCACCCTGTATATCTAAATTTTGCATAATCTGAATTTTGAGCTTATCCTGGTATACAGTTTGAGATTTTTCTCTATACCTAGTTTCTTTCAGACTACTTTCCGGTTTTTCCAACAATTTTTATTGAATAGTGAGTTTTTGACCCAATAGCTAGGATCTTTGGATTTATCAAACACTAGCTTACTGTACTCATTGCTTATATTATGTACCTAATCTGTTTCACAGATTAACCTCTCTATTTCTTATCCAATGCCACATTGTTTTGATGATTACAGCTTTGCAGTATAGTTGAAGATCTGGTATTGTTAGATCCCCTTCTTTATCATTTTTTTATTGATTCCCTTGATATTCTTGACATTTTGTTCCTCCAGATGGATTTCTTTTTAGCTCTATGGTAGTTTGGTATGGCAATGAATAAATAATTTTATTATGTAGTAATGTCATTTTTATTATATTGGCACAGCCTGTCTGTGAGCAATTAATATTTCTCTAATTATTAAGATCTCTTTATTTGTATGAAGAGTGTCCTACAATTGTGTTCCTATAGTTTCTGTGTATGTCTCGGCAAGTAGACTCCCAAGTACTTTATACTGTCCGTACCTATTTTAAGTGGAATTTTTCTATCTCTTTCTGCTGAATTTTGTTGGCAATATACAGAATGCAGATGATTTGTATGGATTTATTTTATATCCTACAACTCTGCTGAAGTTGTTCATTGTTTCAATTAATTTTTCAGTTGAATCTCTAGGGTTCACTAAATAAACCATCATATTATCTGCCAAAAATGATAGTGTCAGTTTATTGCTGACATAACGAAAAAAGAAATCACAGTTCTGGAGACTAGCACAATGAAAATGAAAATCAATGCTTCCCCTGGATGTAAGTACTGTGTCTGGATCGGTGACTCTCTGCTGGCTTCTCTTTCTACCTTCCAGCAGATGTGGATCAGCAAGAAGGAAGATACCTTTTATTCAAAGGCCTATCTAGTGCCCATCGCAAATGCTTCTAAATCAACTACCAGCAGGTGCTCAGTGTGTGCTACATAAATATTAGCAAAGTATATGCTTATCCTGATATGTATAGATACATTTATATGTATACTCATGTTACCTTTATGAAACTAGAATAAGCCTCTTAAAAGAGACCTGTACTTGAGGAAGCTTGTACTCAATATTAGACAAATATCAGCACATTTTAGATTACTGAATCATTATTGACTTGACCTAATATCCAAGTCAATTGTTCCCTTAGTGTATATTTTAGTATACCCTGTACATGTCTGATCCAAATGCTTATGCAGGTCTCTTCATGTAGCATGTGAGGCTGTTCCTTTTCTCTAGAGAACTGAGCTGGTGATGTGACAATGTCAATCCATTCTATGAAACACCAAATCTATACAGATCTATATAGATCAGCTCTATATATCTAAAGCTTGGATTTCCAGTATCTAAGAGAGCTGACTATTCTAGAATTTCTTTCCTAAGGCTAGCAAAAAAAGTTTATAAATCAGTGCTAACACCATGCTACCATCCTAGTAAGGTGAATCCAAACCATAAGAAACAGTTTTCTGTTTCTTTAAGCCAGTTTTCACTCAATGTCGTGGGGCTATGTTAGTCAATCTTGAGTTACAAAAAGTCTTCATTTACATACCTCTTCATGTATGCATCTAGCCAATGTATATACAATTCTTGTAGTTGCCTTAATATTGTCACATGACAATAGAAAACCAGAATTTTTAAGTCATCCTAAGAATAAGATATGGAAAGTTCCCATTAGCCTTACCCACCACCTCCTTCCAGGCCTACCTAAACAATCTGCAAGGTTTGTCTTTCAGACTCTCTATACCTAAACAGCAATAACTCAGACTCTAACATTCTACACAACATAAAGGGTCATAAAACATTGATCCTGTCCAGCTACATGACAGAAAGTAGATGTAACTGCCTGAGGGAAAGGGGACTACAAATCTAGCAGCATTCAGACCACTTACATGGCAAGGATCCAACCAGGCTCCCTAACTTTTTACCTGCTGTTCTCCCTGGTTTCAACTCCAGGGAACAAGATGCCCCTCCCAGGACAAGCACATCACTTCTAATCTCTCCACCAGCTGCTAACTCAAACCTTGATTGACACCACCTCTCTCAGCCTCCTCTCCCCTCTGTTTGGAGAGCAGGAGGGCAAAATACCCAACTCCTCCCAATGCCTTCCTTTATAGAGGGCAGAACCTGACTTCGATCACTTCATTTTGCATCTGATGCCATGCCTCATTTGAACTCTACAGAACAAGATGCTCCCCACACTGGGTACGCCCTGGTATACCATTCCCTTCCCCATCCACTTTCTAGCCTCCTTCTGTATGCTATTTCCTCCATTTGGTTGTAAGCTCATTGAGGGCAGGGGCTTTCTTTTTATTTACTGTATTCCCAGCAGTGCTTAAAACTGTAGATGCTTACTAAATGTTGATTGGACTGGAGTCCAGGGATAAAGAGCCTTTGGTCGGGGGCAGCTAGGTAGTGCAGTGGATAAAGCACCAGCCCTAGATTCAGGAGGACCTGAGTTCAAATCCAGCCTCAGACACTTGACACTTAATAGCTGTGTGACCCTGAGCAAGTCACTTAACCCTCATTGCCCTGCCAAAAAAAAAAGAAAAGAAAAAAATTAACTATCTGGGAATACAAAAAAGAAAGCTGAAAGAAAAAGTGGTTAGGTGACAGCTAAGATGCCATAGAAATCAACAGTGAGACTTATAAAGACAGGATGGAAAAATGAGAAAAAAATTAAAAGAGTACAGCACAATGAATAAGTATGATACTTCAATACAAAAGGAACCAAAAACCTCAAGGGAAAAAGCAAGAAAATAAACTCAAGGATTCTTTAGAGATCATAAAACAAGAAAGACCAAAATGTTTTTAAAAAATAAATAAAACTTTTAAAAGATATTATGATGGAAATTAGATAGGAAATCAGAGCTCTCAAAGGAGAAATACATAAGACAAACAGCAGAGTAGACAACTTAAAATGTACCACAGATGAGGCTAAAAATAGTAGATGCTTATAAAAAATCACAGATATGGAACTCAAAAATGCAGGTCTAGAACCAAATCTGGCAGAAGAGAAGTACAAGACAACAACTTTGAAAGAACACATGAAACACATGAGTTCTATACAAGCTAAAGCAAATGACCCATAAGACAGGATATTCAAAGATAATATAAGGATCATAGGTCTCCCAGAAAAACATGATAAATTTAAAAACCTGAATACTATCCTGTAGTGATTATAAGAAAATTGCTCAAGGGCTGTTAAAAGTGACAAAAAGTATTAATTGATTTATTCTGGATAGCAAAGAGAGGAAAATGACACACTTTAAATTCCCAAACATATAGTAATTTCCAGAATGGCAATGCGGATAACAAATTTTGCAAGTACCAAGAGCAAGGTCTTTAACTACAAAGGTAGGTTAATTCAAATATTACAGGATTACACCACATTGCTTAGAAATCAGAGCTAAGATTGACAGATGCGATGGGTGAAATATGAAATAACTTGAGGAAACAAATATTATTAGAGCTTTCAAACATATAAATTTAGTAAGCAATGCATACCAAATTCATAACAAATCAGAACTAGGTCCCCTCAACTTGGCACTGGACCCCAAATACAGGAGAAGACAGATTTTTATGCATTAAAAGATAACAATTAACAGGATATAAACCATGATATGAGATTAGGCAACCTGATTTATAAATGAAGGAAAGATTAGGGACTTTCTGAGTTAGGAGGGGGATGAGTGAGTTTCAGGAGTTGGGAGGAGAGAGTGAGCAGGTAGACTTCCCTGGATATGAAACAGGATGTCACAATTCCCATGATTAGCAAATAGGTAGAATTTAAAAGAAAATCAAACAAGTATCAAAATGGAGTCAGTTTAATTCATACAATTCTCTTTGATCCATAAACCAAATTTACAATATTTTAATTTTGCTCATGCTCACTATCAACAAAAGACCACTGGGAAGCATCTTCTTACATACTTTACTACAACAGTTAATACAAAGCATAAGAACAATGATGATGCTATCCCCTAAGGAGACAAGCCTTGTTAAATAGATTCCATAGGTAAAATAAGTCAGGCTACAGACCAAACTACTTAGAGGGCTCATAGTGGACTAATTTTGAGAGGGGAGATTACATATTACCAAAAAAACTCAGCAAACATAAACAGTATGACACAAAGGGACAAACCAATGATGATCATCAATACTAAATAGCATCAAGTTTCTTTGTATGCAGTAACCCAAATTTTTACCCAAACTACAAACAATAGAAGTACAGTGTGCACCAAAAGTCATGATGTTTTAATAACTTTTTGAAAATTATTTTTTCTTTATTTTTCACCATTTACAAGATTTGGTTTTTCACATTATGTAAATTCATTTCCTATATGTATACTGTATATGATGCTATAGTGTTGTAAATTAAAAACAAAAAAAAAGAGTTATTATATATCGAAACCCCTTCATGACTTTTGCCCACCTTTGGCCCACATTACACTTAAGTGTGTCTTTTAAACTGAGTCACCTTGGGGCAGCTAGGTGGCGCAGTGGATAGAGCACCAGCCCTGGATTCAGGAGGACCTGAGTTCAAATCCGACCTCAGACACTTGACACTTACTATCTGTGTGACCCTGGGCAAGTCACTTAACCCCAATTGCCTCATGAAAGAAAGAAAGAAAAACTGAGTCACTTTGGGGGCAGCCAGGTGGCACAATGGATAAAGCACCAGCCCTGGATTCAGAAGGACCTGAGTTCAAATCTGGCCTCAGATACTTGACACTAGCTGTATGACCCTGGTCAAGTCACTTAACCCTCATTTCCCTTCAAAAATAAAAAATAAAATAAATAAACTGAGTCACCTCCATGTAAATTTGGTGAATGGCATTGCTTCTTTCTTAAATAACAGCCTATTACACTGAGGAGGTTCCAGATATAGGGTGCCACTGTCACTGGTGATTAGACATGGCTACAGAAATACAAACTGGTTCCATTTTGCATTTCTAATACTCCTTTCTGTTTCAATGAAATATGATTTCAATGAAATCAAAAAACCCTTCAATGGTTTCCCATTGCCTAGAGTAGGGGTTCTTAATATGGATCCCCTAAGGGATCTAAGAATAGAATTCAAAAGGTCTATGAACTTGGAATTTTTAATATTTTTCTATTAATTTGTTTTTATTTCAATATAATTTGTTTCCTTTACAATCCTATATATTTTATTTTATGCATTTAAAATCACTAGTCTGAAAATGGGTCTATAGGCTTCACCATTCTGCCAAAGGAGTCCATGACATAACAAAGATTTTTTTGGAGACTAGGTCTCCTTTTCTCGCCCAGTCTGGTCCCAACACTGATTGGAATGAAACCTCTAACCAGCTCCACTTTTCTGCCCCTCTCCAGGGGCCCACCACATTGGGGCTGGGCTCATTACAGACACCCAGTTTGCTCCAACCCTACTGTATCCCATAACTTCCCAACTCAAGTGATCCACCACCCTTGGTATTCCTGGACGCACAAAGCACAGATGGACACCACCACATTTGGCTTCATACACAATACCCTGTCTTAGTGGTAGAGTCCAGCCTCCTCAGCATGGTATTCGAGGTTCCAACCCTCACTGATCTGGCCCCAACTCCCTTCCCCAATCTGACCTGTGTATACAGTGGAATGGAGAAGCTTTGGGTTCAAGTCTCACCCCTCACATTAGATAGTTACAGAACCTTGGGAAAATCACTGCTATACTTTCATGATTCACAAAATGAGGATGATGTAAGCATTCCTATCCCATGGATGTTCTGAGGATAAATGAAAGAATGTATGGAAAGTACTTTGAAACCTTAAAACTAGATAAAATGTTGAGGCGGCTAGGTGGCACAGTGAATAAAGCACCGGCTCTGGATTCAGGAGTACCTGAATCCAAATCTGGCCTCAGACACTTGACACTTACCAGCTGTGTGACCCTGGGCAAGTCACTTAACCCCATTGCTCCACAAAAAAAAAAACCAAACTAGATAAAATGTCAACTATTATTATTATTATCATCCCATTTATCCTGGAAATCACTAAGGTTTATTAAAGCCTTTGAACTAACTATGAAATGAAAACAACTCACCACAGCTGCTACTGATTATAGCACTGCAGTGATGGATCATAAAGAAAACAAGAGATGCTTTTCATGCATCTTTTTTCCTAACTCAAAATAGTTACAAATTGGGTAGAACAAAGTTTATGAGACAGGACTGGGACCAAACTTAAGGGCCTTAGCTGAGTAAGACAAAAATTTGTGTATCCCTCTAAAAACCGAAACAGACACTAAGAGTTGTAGCAATAACAGCAGCCTTAGAACCTGCGACCACGTTTGCCTCACTTGATTATTACTAGAGTTGACTCAGTAGTTAATAAGTAAGCTGAAGAGACTCACCAACAAGGTCATAGTATTTGAATCCTAAGCCTTTTGTTCATAAAGATTATTTCAGCTAGGTAACAGCTGAGGATAGAAAATACTGCATTATCAAGATTTTCCACAAACTACTGACTAGCCAGAGCTTTATACTTCTGATATACAAAAGAGTAAAATAGGTTGATTCCCTCACAGGAAAATACATGTGGCTTAGCACTTACTTATTGGCCTTATATGTGTACTGTACTAGACAGTCTATGCTCCCTGATGAAATCCACGTGAAAGGCAACACAAAAGAGAATGCTCCAAATCATTAATAACACAAGAAATCCAAATAAAAAGAGTTCATAAACAAAAGACAGAAACAGTGCTGGAAGAACTGTGGAAAGATGGTCATTTGGTCAGCAGAATTGTAAACTGGTGAAAGCATCCTGAAAAATAACTTGGTATGATTCAAGGAACAGTACTGAATTGTCCATACCACCTTTAACCCAACTATATAAATACTGAGAATGGACCTCAAGCAAGTAAAAAAGAAAACAAAAGATCTCACGCAAGCCTGGCAACAAGGTAGATGTCCATTGATTGAGCAACTGTTGAACAAATAGTGATATGTGAACACCACCATTTCTGTTTGTAAGAAACAAACTAATATGAAGAATCTAAAAAGACAGGGAAAGATTGTATTGACTGAAGCAGTGTGGGGGAAAGGGGCACCAGAATATTCTACATAATTACCACAATAATATAAAGGAAAACAATACTGAAAGACATAAGAATTCTTTTTTGCTCTGTTTAGAATTTTGTTTTCCAAATTACATGTAAAAAAAAATTTTGACATCAATTTTTTAAAACTTTGTGTTCCAACTTCTCTTCCTCCCTCCCTTCTCACTCCCACTCCCAAGAACTCAAGCAATTCAATATAAGTTATACATGAGTAGTCATGGGAAACATTAGCTAGGTTGTGAGAGAAACAGATAAAACCAAAACTTCAGATTAAGGAACTGTCAAAAAAAAATTATGCTTCAATCTGTTTTCAGATACCATCAGTTCTTTCTCTGTAGATGGATTGCAATTTTCCTAAGTCCTTCAGAGTTATACTGGATCATTGCCTTGCTGAAAATAACCACAAGCTTCCCAATAGATCATCTTACACTATTGCTGTTATTTTGTATACAGTACATTTCACTCTGCTTCAGTTCACATAGGTCTTTCCAGGTTTTTCTGATAGCATCCTGTTCATCATAACTTTTATATAGTACCTTCAACTTGACAAAGAATTTTCTTCACAATATCCCAGCAAAGTAGGTACCATACATTTTGCCATTATAGTCAATGATCATAACTATTTCCCTCTATCCTATTCCCTTACTCTATTTTCTATCTCCTTTTAACTGTATTCCTCCTCAAAAGTGTTTTGCTTCTGACTGCTCCCTCCCCTGCTCTGCCTTCCCTTCTTTCACTCTTTCCTCCTTATCCTCTTCCCCTCCTACTTTACTGTAGGGTTAGATAGATTACTCCTCCCAATTGGGTGAAGACATAAGAATTCTGATCAATGCAAAGGCCAATATCAACTCCTAAGTATGGAGAATGAAACATACCCTCTTCTCAGTGTAAAGTTGGAGGACTATAGGTACAGAATAAGGCATATGTAGTAAATGCAATTTGTGGGTTGCTCCCTTTTTCTTTTTGTTTTTTTTTGTTTTTGTTTTTTTGCGGGGCAATGGGGGTTAAGTGACTTGCCCAGGGTCACACAGCTAGTAAGTGTCAAGTGTCTGAGGCCGGATTTGAACTCAGGTACTCCTGAATCCAGGGCCGGTGCTTTATCCACTGTGCTATCTAGCCGCCCCCTTGCTCCCTTTTTCTCAAAAGGGAAGATTCTAGGAGTAGAGGTGGGGGAAGAAAGTTATTAAGAAGTAATGGTGATATTGCAGGGGAAATACCAATAAAAACAGCTTTCTTTGGTTGGAAAATTATCTCCCCCTGTCCTTTTGTGGGTTCTGCTGCTCCAGGAATTGTCTTATGGCATTATTTGAAGGTATTTGGAGAGGTCCTGCGGAGAGCTCTGGGAAGTCACTGCCTTTCCTCTGCCTTCTTGGCTTCACCTCCCACCCAAAACTGCATTTGTATAATACTGTAGTTATAAGTGGTTAGTACAAATATATTTATTCTATATATTTATACATAAATACATATTTAGTGTACATGTGTGTAAATATATTTAGTAAGTATAAATACAGACATACTCTAGTGTAGTATATAATGTAACATATAGTATAAATGTAATGTATAGTATAAATTGTGGTATCAAATACCACCCCCTATGTGTTCTGTTCACTTCATTTTACATTGGTTCACAGAAGTTTTCCCAAGTTTGTTAGAGCACAATGGTATTCCATAATATGTTGTATCATTAACCAATTGATGAGCACTCCCTTAGTTTCCAGTTCCTTGAACTCAGGACAATATATAAAATGACCATGATAACATCAATGAAAACATTAAAGAGCAACTAAACTCAGATTCACTGCAATGATCAATCTTGGTTGTTCCTTAATATCAGATGACATAACACACTCCCCTATCCTCAGCTGAGAGGAAGGGCACTCTAAGTTCAGAGGGTTGTCAGTCATGGTTGCTTATTAGTAGCTTAAGCTTAACTGGTTTTTCTTCTTTACCAGGGAGGGTTAAATGACTGAGACAGTGTGAGGATACTGGAAAATGACTATGTTGTGATAAACAAAAGCGCCATGGTTTTTTTTTTTTAAATAAAAAAAATATAGGTTGAAGAACCCAGTCTAAAAAATAACACATATCTACATACACACACACATATATATGTATGTATATATATATATGTGTGTGTGTGTGTATAGATATAGATATATAACTATTTCCCCTAATATGGCAGATGGTTCAGAAGAATAATCTTTTCTTGAGCTACTTATACTGAATAACCCAATACAATCCACTGTTCACATAACAGATTCAGCAACAAAATTATCTGGATGATTTTTGCACTGCAGATGGTAAGGGGCCAAGTAAATGGACAGACAGAACACAGCTGCAGCTAACTTAGTACCTTTGTTCTGTTATCAAATACCTCCCTACGTTTCTTAGAACTTTTGAACTTTAAAAGGATTGTCACCTCATTTGAGCCTTATGACCTGCTATGGCAGAGAAAAAAAAATCCCCATCTGATAAATAAATGGAAACACACCAAAAGTTTAGGTGACATGATTGAGGTCATTCAATAGGAAGTAAGGAACTGTGTCAAAAGCTATAGAGGGGTCAAGAAGGATGAGGACTGAAAAGGGGGCATCTGATTTGACTATGAGAATGTCACTTGTAAGTTTTAGTCTAGTGGTGGGGGCAGAGGCCATATTGTAAGAGACACTGGGCAGTGAGGAAGTGAATAGAAAAGAAAAGAAGTAGAACTAAGCAGTTTGACCCATATTTTTAGAATTGTAAAGACGTAAGAGAGGCCATCTAGTCTGACACCCTCATTTTACAGAAGAAACTGAGTCTCAGAGAGGTAAAGTGAATCCCCCAAGATCACACAGGTAGCAAGTGGCAGAACAAGGATTCATATCTGGGTTCTCAGACTACAAATCTGATGGTCTTTCTGCTTTACCATGCTATTTCCCTAATGATCTCTGACAACGTCAAAGGTTGCAGAAAGGATCAAAGAGAATGAGGACTGAAAAAACCTCTTAACAATATGGAGAATATAAGTTTAATATTGATGTTGGTTTGAGGGGCAGCTAGATGGCACAGTGGATAGAGCACCGGCCCTGGAGTCAGGAGTACCTGAGTTCAAATCCGGCCTCAGACACTTAACACTTACTAGCTGTGTGACCCTAGGCAAGTCACTTAACCCCAATTGCCTCACTAAAAAAAATATTGATGTTGGTTTGTTGTCTACAGTTTCTTTCACCAAAATGCAATTTCCTTTCTTATCTTTGTTTATATTGTGGATTTTGCTTTGTCTGACAGTATGATTCCAACTCCTGGTTTTGTAGATTAACCAGCTGCCTAGTAAATTTTGTTCCAGCCTCTCATTTTCATTCTATGTATGTCTTTACCTTTTAGATGTGTTTCTTGTAACCACGGAGTATGAGGTTTTGTTTTCTTAACCAATCTGTCACTCTCATTTTATTAGATTTTCATATTTCCTCCATTTGTGTCTTTAGCATTTCTTTTTTCCTGAATTAGGAGTTTTTTCTGTGTGTGTGTGTGTGTACACGTGCATTCCCCTTCCTGTTTTAAGGTAGTACTTTGTCTCTATAATTACAGTTAGTTTTGCTCAATTTACTATAACACAACCCTTTTCCCACAACAGCTCTCTTCTTCTCATCCTCAGCACCCCTCCTCCAATTTGTTAACCCTCAATCTCTTCTTATTTAGTTATTTAATTCTTCTCCTTCCTTTTCCCCTTCTCAGTTAAATGGTTAATTAAAATATTCCCGCTTCTCTTCTTCCCTCCAACTTCCTTCACTTGTAAGGGGTTTTTTCCCCCTAAAATGGCTTTCTTAACCTTATTCTCTTTATTTTCTTCTATTTCTGTCTATTCTGAACTTTTATTCTTTAAAATTGGACTAAGTCCATTAGACTGTGATCTGCTTGAAAGCAGAGACTGGTCTCTTGCCACTCTTTAGTACAGTGCTTAGCACAAAGCAGGCACTCACTAAATGATAGTTGACTGTTGACTGACTCCTTTGATTAATTAACTCATTAATTCCTTCTGTGAGAATAGTATTACCAGGGGCCCCCTGCTGAGATCGTACCCTTTTTGTGTTCCTCATGAAACTAAAGCTTCCAAAACAGTAAGTCTATTCCCTCTTCTATTACTAACTTCTTATCATTATTACTGTTATTGCCTTGTTGATCTTTCTCCCTCACCCCTCTTTTCTGTTGTGTCTCACTCTTACAAACATCAATTCATGGCAGAAGTATCCCAATGATTTTTTTTTCTCCAATGATCTTTTCTTAGCACAGTGCTTGGCACATAGCAAATACTTACTAAGTGCTTGGGGGGGAGGGGTTGGTAGTATTTTATTTTATTTCCCAATTACATGAAAAAAATTGTTTTCAACATCCATTTTTGTAAGATTTTGAGTTCCCAATTTTCCTGTCCTTCTTTTTCTCCTCCCCAAGATGGCAAGCAATCAGACACAGGTTATATGAATGTGGATGTGGATGTATTTCCAGATTAGTCACGTTGTGAAAGAAAAAGCAGAACAAAAGAGAAAAACCACGAGAAAGAAAAAAGTGAAAATAGTATGCTTCGATCTGCATTAAGACCCCATAGTCTTTTTTCTGGATGTGGAGAGCATTTTTCCATCATAAGTCTTTTGGAATTGCCTTGGGATCATTGTATTGCTGAGAAGAGCTAAGTCTTTCACAGCTGATCATCATTACAATATTGCTGTTACTGTGTACAATGTTTCCTGGTTCTACTCACTTCACTCAGGATCCGTCCACTTAAGTCTTTCCAGGTTTTTCTGAAATCCACCTGCTCATTGTTTCTTACAGCATAATAGTATTCCATTACATTCATATAGCACAGCTTGTTCAGCCATTCCCCAATTCCAATTCCTTGCCACCACAAAAAGAGCTGCTTTTGTACAAATAGGTCCTTTCCCCTTTTGATGATCTCTTTGGGATACAGACCTAGTTACTGGGTCAAAGGGTATGCACAGTTTTATAACCTTTTGGCCATAGTTCCAAATTGCTCTCCAGAATGGTCGGATCTTTAGTAAGTGCTTGTTATAATTTGTTGACTTCCCAATTTGCCATGATTATACCCTCACACCCTTCTAGATTCCAGTTTATCCTTAGGAGCTCTAATTTCCCTTCACTTGAGGACTTGATGTCCACAGAAGCACAACACTATGTCAGAGGAAATGGTTTCCCTATGCACCAACTCACTGAAGATTAGACCCATTATGGTAAGGTCCCTATCACCCATTACAAACTATATCTTTCCACCCATGAGAATGGTCTTCAGTGGGATACCCTCACACCACTGGGTTGAGATCTTCCTCTTTCTTTCCGTTTCAATCCCTGCCTTTGCAACCTCACCCATTCTCCTGTAGTTCTTTCCTTAATTATTTATCCATGGACTTGATTAGGACACATCACACATTCCTCTCTTCCCTTTTATGTACCCTCCCTGCTGCGACTTAGGACTACAAAATACCATGATTCACCAGGAGGAGAAACTGTGGGAGTTTAGTCCGTGGCGGTGAGATTTCAGGTGATCAGCTTACATCGGCATGATGGTTCATGAAGTTGGAACTGAGCAGAGTTGCTGATGGAAAATGAATAGTGAAATCTGATTTAGCAGAACAAAATACTCTCTTATAGCAAACTGTGTCTAGTTTTAATATTCCGGTCAAAATGGAAAATAAGGGTAGTCCAACATGGCTGGATCTTGAAGCCATTCCAGCTCTTTTCAATCACTACTTTCTTTGTTAGATAGATCACTAAATATTCTCTTCATAATACAGTCTAAAATTTTGCCAGGAATTGAACTACAATGACTTATGGTTATCTTATTTCACTCTATCCCATTTTTTGGCAGGGTAATGAGGGTTAAATGACTTGCCCAGGGTCACACAACTAGTAAGTGTGAAGTGTCTGAGGCCATATTTGAACTCAGGTCCTCCTGAATCCAGGGCCGGTGCTATATCCACTGTGCCACCTAGATGCCCCTATTCCATTTTTTAAAAAACTGAAATAGTATCTTCCCTGCTCCAATGCTATGGAACCTCTTTTATACTCTATAATGTCTCAAAGAACACTGACTAAGGAAAGTTCTATGAGGTGCTTGAGACTTGAGTTCTACAGCCCCAAACTGCTTTTTGGCTGTGGTATAAGTAATGCCTGTTAGCAAAATCAAACTAATTCACTTAAACTGAAAATGTAAATTCAGTTTTCAGATTTTACCTTTTTAAAATGACCTGGTAAATTAAACTCTTCCTAACTTTGGTGGAAGAATAGGAAAGGGCTTAGTAGATTTTTATTTGTTTTCCACTATTCATTCGTTCATTAAGGTTTTAATAAGAGGATGTACACTGTGTTGATTGTTCCAGGGGGAATTTTTTTCTCGACCACACCCATGATTTCATTAGTAGAAGGAAATTCCTTCTAATGATGGAGATCAGCAAGTAGTCTAACACTTAGAATTCTAGAGATCTTCCCAGAGCCCACCCTCCCCTTCAGATGTGAAGTGACTTTTCCAGTGTCGCAGAGAAAGGCTAGATGGCCATTTGCTGGAGGTTTCTCACTTCCATCAAATTCCCATGCTGTTAAATCACCGGATAGAATTTCTGTCATAAAGCCCTTGCTGTTTGCTTCCTGAGCTGTGACATGAAACTTGGACAAATTCTAGAAGCTGGATATTTCCAAGTGCACCTCTCCACGTCCTTAGGAAGTGATTTAATGGGCCTTATGAACATGAAGAAACAGACAATTTGCTTTACTTTTTTAAAGGTTTGGAAACTACCACTGACTTTCCACCAGCCCCACTAGGCGCTCTACAGCAGCCTCCTTGGTTTTCCTTCCATCTGCCAACTCAGGCCATTTTCACTGGTTGTCCCGCATGCCTGGAATGCTCTCCCTCCTCATCTCTATCTTGTGGATTCCCTGGCTTCCTTCAAGTCCAAGCTAAAATCCCATCTTCTTCAAGAGGCCTTTCCTGACAATGATCCAAGACCATCCCAAGGTACTCATGATGAAGCACACTATCCACCTCCAAAGAAAGAACTGATATTGATTGAACACAGACTGGAGCATGTTCTTTTTCACTTTCCTTCTTTCATTTGTTCTTTTATTTGAGTTTTCTTATACAAAATGACTAATTTGGTCATGTTTTACATAATTTCACATGTATAATACCTCGGGGAGGGGGAAAGAGAGGGAGGGAAGGAGGGACAGAATTTGGAACTCAAAACTATAAGTAGGGGCAGCTAGGTGACGCAGTGGATAGAGTACCGGCCCTGGAGTCAGGAGGACCTGAGTTCAAATCCGGCCTTAGACACTTAACACTTACTAGCTGTGTGACCCTAGTCAAGTCACTTAACCCCAATTGCCTCACCAAAAACAAAAAAACAAAAACGACAAAACTATAAGTAAAAATGCTTATTATAAAAAGAAGCCTTTCCTGGTCCCCCTTCCCTCTATTGATTATCTCCAATTTATCCTGTATATATGCAGGCTGTACTTAGACTGTAAGCTCCCTGAGAGTGGGGACTGCCTTTTGGCTTTCTTTGTATTGCTAAGGCTCAGTCTGGCACATTGTAGGCACTTCAATAAATGTTTCTTGACTGACCATTATTTGATACCATTATTTGATTTAGCTTGTGTCCTGCTGTGCTTGCATATAAGACAGAACAGCAAAAACAAAAATGGGACATGGTCTCATTTTTAGTCCTTTTGAATTCCTATGGCCTTCTTTTAATATCATCATTCACTTACTTTGTCCTTTCATAAACTACAATCCTGTCAGGGGGCTCTGATAGCAATCAGCTGCTGTCAGGAGAGGGCTAAGGACTGCAATGTGAGTATGTGTAGGGAGTGAAGGAGATAGCAAAAGAGAGAAGGTGGCAGGTGCCTGGGTCCCAAGCCTCCTGGTGGCAGCTGTATCCTTTACTCTCTTTTCTTGTCTCTCTCTCTCTCTTCCTCCCTCAATTTGCCCCTTTTGTCTTTCTTCTCCAATTTTCTTTCTCTGCCCTCCTCACTTTCTTTCTCTATTCCTTCTCTCACTCTATTTCTTCTTCCTATTTCCTCATTTCTCTCTCCACTTTCCCAATGTCTTTTCTCTTCCCTTTTCTCCTTTGTCTCTCCTCCTTTCCCAATTCTCTTTACTTCTCCATTTCTCATTTCTCTTAGAAAAATAAAATATAAAACATCTGTGGAAAAAATACCCAACAACTAACATTTATATGACACCTATTATGTGCCAGGCCCTGTGTTAAGTGCTTTACAAATATTTCCTCATCTGATCCTTACAACAACCCTGGGAGGCAAATGCTATTATTACCCCCATTTTATAGATGAGGGAATTGAGGCAAACTGAGGTTAAGAGACATGCTAGTAAGTGTCTGAGGCTGGATTTGAACTCATGTTTTCCTGATTCCAGCTCCAGCACTCTCCACTATATCACCTAACTTCCTCGCCCCCAAATAATAAAGAATGGATCTGTCACTTGACTGGTGTAAGGAATGCCCATAGAAGGAAACTCCACTGCAGGTGATGCTCTCTTGGCAACTTTTAATCTTAGAGTTTCCTAGCACAATGAAAAGTTAACTGACTTGTCCAGAATCACATGACCAGAATGTGTCAGAGTATGACCTGGAATCCAGGTCTTCCTGGCTTTGCGGCCAGCTCTCTATCCAGTAGACTCTACTAACTTTTGTGAAAATGATAAATTCCTTTTTAAAAATGCCTTTTGAGGATGGAGCCAAGATGGTGGAGTAGAGGGAGCATTGCAACTGGACTCTCCCAACATTCCCCTCCAAACAATTCTAAAATAACACATCAAATTGAATTCTGGAGTGGAAAGACCAACAAAAGATTGAGGCGACATTTTTTTCAGCCCAGGATAACTCAGGAGGTCAGAAGGAGAAGGGTAGAGGATGGCCCTGAGCACATGCCGTGAGCCTTAGAGGTGGCTGTGACGGCAGCAGCTGCGGCTTTGGGAACTCTCAGCCCAGACAAGGTAAAGGGATTGGATGACTGCTCAGAAAGAGATCACAGGAGACTCCTGTGTTAGCACTGGGACCAGGACGGGACGCTGTTTGTCAGCTCCACTGCACATACCCACCACCAGGTCGCAGTTCCATGGTGAAGAGGTGTGGTTGTGGTCACAAAGGAGCAGGGGCCTTCGTCCCAGTTCCAGGGCAAAGAAAAGCGCAAGCAATTAAGACTGCAAGGGAACAGGGGCTCCTCCTGGGGAAGGATCACAATGACCATACCTCTCCCTGGATCACACTACCTTGGAAGCACTGAACACTTGCAGACCTTACAAACTTACAGAGATGAATAGAAAATTTAACATTCAAACACAAGATTCAAAAAAAGGCATAAAAATGTAAACATTAAAGAGAAATCATAAGGGACTCAATAAGGTTAAACTGTTTACATTTCTATATGGGAAAATGATACATGTAACTATTAGGAACATTATCATTATTAGGGCACTTAGAAGGATTCTATATAGATAGAGAGCATGGGTATGAGTTGATTATGTTGGGATGATCTAAAAAAATGGAGGGAGTGAGAAAGAGGGATCGTTGGGAGAAGATGAACAAGGACAATTATTTCATAAAAAAAAGGCATGCAAGAAGAGCTTTTACAGTGGAGAGAAAAATGGAGGAGAGATGCAGGCAATGCTTGATCCTAACTCTAATCTGAACTGATTCAAAAGGGAAGAATATATAAACACAGTCAGTTGGGTATAGAAATCTATCTTACCTAACAGAGAAGTAGGAAGGCAATGAGATAAGAGGGGCCTGATAAGAGGAAGGACAGATTAACGAAGGCAGTGGTCAGAAGCAAAACAGACTTTTGAGGAGAGATGGGAAAAAGAGAGAAATAGAGAAGGATATACAGAAGAAAATAGGATGGAAGGAAATATACAGTAATCATAGTAAATAGGATAAACTCACCCCAAAAAACCCAGAATGGATGAGAAATCACAATCCAACAATTTGTTGTTTACAAGAAACACACTTGAAATGAAAAACCTGGAAAGACTTACATAAACTGATGCGAAGTGAAGTGAGCAGAACCAGGAGAGCAGTGTACACAGTAACAACAATATCATATGACAGACACAGTATCAACTGTGAATGACTTAAGTTATTCTGAGCAACACAATGCTCCAAGACAATTCTAAAGGGCTTACGATGAAAAATGCTATCTACCTCCAGAGAAAGAACTGATAGAGTCTGGATTCAGATTAAAGCACACTTTTTTTAACTTTCTTTTTCTTGGGAATTTTTGGACTCCATTTTCTTTCACAACATGACTAATATGGAAATGTTTTGCATGACTGTACATGTATAACCTATATAAAATTGCTTGGCTTCTCAACTGAGGGGAGGAAGGGAAAGAGAAAATTTGGAACTAAATTTTTTTTTAATGAATGTCAAAAATTATTTTTAAATATAATTGGAAAAAATAGAATATTTATTTTAAAAAAGAAACACTTGAAACAGAAAGACATATAGAGTTCAATAAGGGTCTGAACAGAAATCTATTATTCTTCAACTGAAGCATAAAAAGCAGGGGTAGCAATTATGATCTCAGATAAAGCAAACCTTTGTTGTTGTTCAGTCATTTCAGTCGTGTCCAACTTTTCATGACCCTATTTGGTGTTTTCTTGGCAAAGGTACTGGAGTGGTTTGCCATTTCCTTCTCCAGCACATTTTACAGATAAGGAAACTGAGGTAAACACGGTTAAGTGATGTACCCAGGGTCACACACAACTAGGAAGTGTCTGGAGTCACATTTGAACTCATGTCTTTCGACTCCAGGCATGTAGATCTACCCACTGTGCAAAACTAGACCTAATTAAAAGAGATAATCAGGGAAACTTACATTTTGCTAAAAGATACCATAGCCAATGAAGTAATATCAATACTAAACATATATATGCCAAATGGCAGAGCATCTAAATTCTTTTTTAATTATAAAAGTATTTTATTATTTTCCAGTTACATGTAGAGATAGTTTTCAACATTTGTTTTTATAAGATTTCTAGTTTCAAATTTTTTGAGCATCTAAATTCTTAAAAGTTAAATGAGTAGAGGCAGCTAGGTGGCACAGTAGATAAAGCACCAGCCCTGGATTCAGGAGAAACTGAGTTCAAATCCGGCCTCAGACACTTGACACTTACTAGCTGTGTGACCCTGGGCAAGTCACTTAACCCTCATTGCCCCGCGCAAAAAAAAAAAAAAAACACAAACAAAAAAAAGCTAAATGAGTTACAGGTGGAAATGGTAAAACCATACTAGTGAAGGACCTTTCCCTCTCAGAACTACAGAACTAGATAAATCTGACTACAAAATGAGTAAGAAAGAAGTTAAGGAGATAAATAGAATTTTGGAAAAGTTAGATATGACAGACCTCTGGAGAAAACTAAATGGGAATATAAATAAATATAACTTTTTCTCAGCCATACACAGTACCTTCACAAAAACTAGGGCATAAAAAACTCATAAACAAATGCAAAAAAGCAGAAATATTAAGCATATCCTTTTTAGACCATAAAGCAATAAAACTTCATTCAATAAAGAGCAGTAGAAGCATAAATTTAAAATTAAATGGATACTATATAATCTAATCCTAAAGAACAAATCAAAGAAATAATAATTTCATTAAAGATGACAACAATGAGACAATGTACCAAAATTTGTGGGATGCAGCCAAAGAAGTATTTAAGGGAAATCTGTATTTCTAACCACATTAATAAAAGAGAGAACAAGCAAATCAATGAACTGGGCATGCAATTATAAACAAAACTATAAAAAGAACAAATGATAAATCCCCAATTAAACACTAAAATAGAAATCCTTAATATCAAAGGAAAGATTAATAAAACTAAAAGTAAGAAAACCACTAAACTAATAAATAAAACTAGGAGCCGGCTTTATAGGGAAAAACAACAAAATAGATAAACCATCGGTCAATTTAATTTTAAAGAAGAAACCAAATTATTAGTATCAAACATGAAAAGGATGAATGGACCACCAACGAAGACAAAATTAAAGCAATTATTAGGAGCTATTTTTCCCAATTATATGCCAATGAAATTGACAATCTAAATGAAATGGATGAATATTTACAAGAATATAAATTGCTTGATTTAACAGAAGAGAAAATAGACTGCTTAAATAACTTTATCTTAGAAAAAGAAATTGAACAAACCATAAATGAGTTCCCTAAGAAAAAATCCCTAGGATCAGATGGATTCACAAGTGAATTCTACCAAACATTTAAAGAAAAATTAATTCTAATACCATATAAACTATTTGAAAGAATAGGTAAGGGGCAGCTAGGTGGTGCAGTGGATAGAGCACCAGCCCTGGATTCAGGAGGACCTGAGTTCAAATCTGGCCTCAGACACTTGACACTTACTAGCTGTGTGACCCTGGGCAAGTCACTTAACCCCAATTGCCTCAAAAAAAACCTATAAAAAAAAAAAAAAAAGAAAGAGTAGGTAAAGGAGTCCTATCAGATGCCTTCTACAATATAAATATGGCTTTGATACCTAAACCAGGGAGAACAAAAATAGAAAAAGAAAACTATAGACCAACTTCCTTAATGCATATTAATACAAAAATGTTAAAATAATAGTAAGGAGATAACAGCAATACACTATGATCAGGTGGGATTTATACCAAGAATGCAGGACTGGTTTCAGTGTTAGGAAAACTATAAGCATAACTGATCATATCATTAACAAAAACAACAAAAATCATGTGATTATCATAATAGCTTCAGATTTTTAAAAAAATACAATACCCATTCCTATTAAAAACACTAGGAAGCTTTTCTTAAAATGATATATATTATCTATCTAAAACCAAGAGCAAGCATTGTCTATACTGGAAATAAACTAGAGCCCGATAAGATCAGAGGTGAAAGGGGGCAGCTAGGTGGCACAGTGGATAAAGCACCAGCCCTGGATTCAGGAGGACCTGAGTTCAAATCCTGCCTCAGACACTTGACACTTACTATCTGTGTGACCCTGGGCAAGTCACTTAACCCCAATTGCTTCACTTAAAAAAAACTGTGCACACTCTTTGACCCAGCAATACCATTACTACATAAGTATCCCAAAGAAGATCCTAGAATGAAGGAAAACTAAAAGGACCTATATATACAAAAATATTTACAGCAGTTAGAAATTTAGGGGATGCACTTCAATTGGGAAATGGCTGAACAAGTTGTGGTATATAGAAAGTTGTGCTATAAGAAATGATGATGGGGGCAGCTAGGTGGCACACTTGACACTTACTATCTGTGTGACCCTGGGCAAGTCACTTAACCCTCATTGCCCCACCAAAAAAAAGAAATGATGAGGGGGATGATTTCAAAGAAACCTTGGAAAACTTATGTGAAATGATGCAATGTGAATTGAGCAGAATCAACTGTAAACTGTAACAGCAATATTGTAATGATCATCAACTGTGAAAGACTTAGCTATTCTGATTAATACATTAATTCAAGATAATTCCAAAGGATCATAATGAAAAATGTTATCCACCTCTAGAAAGAGAATTGATGAACTCTGAATGCAGACTGAAGCATACTTTTTTCATTTTCTTCATTTTTCTTGGGGGTTTTTTGCAACATAGCTAATATGGACATATGTTTTGTATGATTTCACTTGTATATAACTAGTATCATATTGCTTGCCTTCTCAATGGGTGGGGGAGGGGCTAAAGGGAGGGAGAGAATTTAGAACTCAAAATTTTTAAAAATTAATGTTAATGTTAAAAACAAACACACAGATAAATATTTTTTAAAAAATGAAAAGCCTTTTATGTGTACATGTTTCTACCAAAAGAATGTGAGCTCTCTGAGGGCAGGGAATGTTTCATTTTTGTCTTTCTTTCCCTCATGCCTAGTACAAAGGCACTTGATAAATGTGTATTGTTTGACTAATTGATGCTATGGCGCATTTTACACTTCATGGGAATGTTTTAATTCAGCTCTAGATATGTAAACACCTCAGGCTAGTCTCAGGGTTAGAAGTGAAGCAGAATAAGGTGCCAAGGAAGAATGTTTTGACCTTGATTTCTTCTATCTGCTTTATGAGGCAATGCTACTCACCATGGTCCATCATCTTTCTTTGAAGTAATTTACAAATATCCAATATTGTCTTTGGCAGCCATTTTGTTCTTTTTGGCAAGTAAGTCAAATGTTTGCTTACTGAAGCACTTCCTAAGTTCTTTTGGTTTCCTAGTTGTGGCAATTAATTTGCATTGGGTAAATTTACTGTAGTAAGTATTGGTATTGTTTCTGTCCATTCCCCATTTTTATTTTCAATTACTCGTTTAAATAGTTCTAGTTTGAGTTGTTTCAACTGCCCACCATCTTATTTCTCATCATTACTCTTGTGTTTTACTAAATCTGAACTCAGCTCTCATGTGTTGATTTCAGAAATATCTAGCAAATTTTGACTGACACCTTTGTAAGGGACCTCTTCAGAGAATGTTATTTCCTGCTAATATGAGCCCACAGTGTAGTGATCTCGGTAGATGAAGACACTAATTGGTATAGAGACTCTAGAAGGTGGGATGTTTAAAAGCAAGAGCTGCAAGGACAAGTGGATGGAAGAAGCAAAATAGAAGTTTCACTCAAATGGAATTAAGAGAAGACTACTCTGTTGGGTTATCGTAATGAAATCCTAAACTTTATTGTCCCTCTTAGATCATGATGATAACTACAAAGTCAAGGCAAGACAAACAGACCATACTGTATGTTATCCACCACCCAAGACTGTGAATGCAAAGAGACAGTGTCTTCCCATTATTCAGAGGGGGGAAGGATTGATGGGGAATTAAACTGTAACACCCCTGAAGGTACTGATTTGCATACCTCCAGGTCTGGGTGCAAAGAATGTATAAATGCTTGATTAATTTCTTTTGATGTTTCATGTTATAATTAAATGCTTCTGCTATTAGATGTCTATGTCTCTGGTATATTTAGAAATGACATTTAAGGTGGGGATTTAAGCCATGGTTCAAATAGTTATTGCCCTGCCAATAGTCACACTAAACCTAGGAGTTTCTTGGGGATGGGGGTGGACAGTGCATTTCTGAAACTAAAATCATTCTTTTATACACCCAAAGAAACCTCTGGGAAGACAAACATTCATTTGAAAAATAAATGCTGAACTTTGAAAATGAAAGTGAGAACGCAGTATGGGACCAGCCATTTCTAAACTCCTGGAGAAGGTAATCAGAGCTCCAAAGGGCTGTGACAAGATGCACTAGTGCATTCTGGCTACACAGAGCCCTGTCTTTCCTCGGGCTAGTATACTAACAAACCATACCTAAAGAGGAATCATTGTTATAGCACTTCCAAGCAGAGATGGTCCAACCTATGCTGGAAGGCCCCTCACCCTTCTCCATGTCTGGTTCTGTATGTATGTCACCCACTCCCCCATCCTCATCCTCTCCATGACTCTGTGTCATTGTCAACTATCTACCTGCTTCCCCTGAAGACCAACCTAGCATAGACTTGGCCTTTTTCCATATGTGTAGGCCTGAAAAGCTACAGTGACAATAGTAGCATGGCACAGTGGAGAGCTCTTCCACAGACTAGCTATGTGACCTTGGGAAAGTCACTGAAATTCTTTGGATTTTCGTTTCCTCAACTGTAAAATGGAGAGTACAGAGGCTTGGCGTGGATAACCTCAAACATCCCTTCTATCTCTTGACCCCATGATAGCGGATACATCTTCTTCAAACATGACCAACAATGGGATAATGTAACACATTTATCATGAATCTTATTGCTATGTAGACCAACAAGTGGGAATGTGGGAAATCTGTGCAAATTTCTTAATGGCACATCGATAAACTACAACTACTTACTGACATGCCTGAATGAGTCACATTACAAATCTAAATGTCTAACAGCTGCAAAGGCAAACAATTAGGAAATCGCCAAAAGCTAGAAAAGTGTCCCCAACTCTGACATATGGCAAAGCTCTCATGATAACTTGTGACAAAATTAGGAGAAAGATGAAGTGGCGAGGGGAGGAAGACATGAAACAACTGGAATCATGAAATTCATTTCATGCCAACAACCAAATGCTAAGAGGAGAAGCAGCAAGGACTCTGTCTGTACATCTTAGGCTTTTCGCAAATAGTTGTGTCAATTTCTGCGAGAGTCACTGACAAATACGAAGTTTGCTAAATTTAGCTTGGAAGGGTGTCATAACAACTATGACAAGATTTTTCTCTGACCACAATGTGTTTTACCACAAGTGGTTCCTCTTTCCAGGCCCTGGCTTGAACATGTACAAACACTTCATCAGTTCCACCCTCCACTGGTTTCTTCAAACAGAAAGCCAAAGATCTACTCTAGTAGGACAGGTAGGGTACAAGGCAGTTAAACTCAAGAGCAGCTGGTATACTTCTTGCCCAAGGTGGTGTCACTACAGGTGCCAATTTTGCAGTGGATACAAAGAGTCAGGTTCTTAAGAGTGAGCTCCGGGAGGGCAGGAGCTGTTTTTTTGTTTGTTTGTTTGTTTCTATAACACCAACACCTAGTACAGTGCCCTAGGGACATGGGAGGCACCGAATAAGTGCTTGCTGAATTGCCAAAAATGGAATCCCGAAAGAACTCTACATCTATGCCAGACAACATTCCCTGTTACTATACCATGTAGTCTTGTCATAAAATAAAGGTGGAAGGAACCTTAGAGACCTAGTTCATCTTCACCATTTCACAGTTAAGGCAACGGAGGCCCAAGGAGGTTAAGGCACTTGCCCAAAGTCACACAAACCAAGGGCCCATGACCTGAAATCCAACACTATACCACACTGCTCTGTGTCACCCTGTAGGGTAGGAATTATTAGGCAAATGGCCTCAGTCCCCTAGCCTAACACTAACCCCGCCATCCTTTCACACATTTCCAAACCTGGCTTACTGGTACTTGTACAGGGAGTAGAAACTTAGAAAAGGGATGAGATCTGTGATATTTTGCTGATAGAGAATTCCCAGATGAGTAAAATCCCTTCTAACAATAAAGGTTGGTACCATCTCTGCAATTGTCTTAGGAAGGAAGCTCCCTGGAACACAGCATAAGGCATCTTCCTCACAATCACACAGCCACTACCCAAATCCAGATCTTTTGGGCTTTGAGGCCAGCTGTCTATCTACTATATACCTCATGGCTTCCATCAAGGGTAGGAGAAAACGGGAAACTGGAAATGAAGGACAATAAAGGAGAAATGAAAGAAAATGGAAAGAGAACAAATGGAACAGCGAGAGCAAAAAGGAGAACAAGGGAAGAGGAACAGTAAAAAATAAGAGAACCCTACAGAGGAGGCACAATCTAAATGGAGCAGCATTGCCTTCAGGCTGTTATTAATAGGACCACACCAAAAAAAAAGTTAACCTAGGCAAAAGGGAGATTAAGCCTATGGGAATGCAGTTGGGGGGGGGAGATGGGGGGGGGAGGGAGAAGAGGAGAGAAAAGGAGAGGGAAAAAGGAATGTTGCTGTCACATCTAGGAGTAGTTTTAATATTTATCCCAGTTCATTATCTTCATACCTTGAATACTGACTGACCATTCAGATTACGTATATGGCCTCCCAGTGATTTGAGGTCTTAACAAGTAGTCAGGCAGCAATTGAGTGAGATGTCAGAGGCAGATCAGAGTGTGCAAAATACCTCCCTCCCCCAAAAGAATTATTGAGGAGAGACTTCTAAAGAAGCAAATAGAGGTTTATATCATAAAATATACATGAGAGATCTTATATGTTCTAAACATTTTTAGCCAAAAGAGTATAGAATTTTCATGGCAACACTGGGAACACCAACGTGGGCTGAAGCCAAATAAGCCAGTCTTAATAAGCAAAGAAGACTTTTTAGAAAATCGCATTTAAGAAAAACAGGAAAGGAGGCAAAGACATAGACTCTGAAATGAACTGACAGACAGTGGAAGGGCTGGGGACTTTCCTCAACATAGCTGAGTAAGAGGAAGAAAAGTTCCATGACAATTAGATAGGGCCAGAGAGCCAGATTAATGATTCCATGGGACAACAAGAAATACTAGAACAAAACTGTAAGACCAAAAAGAAATAGCAGAAAATGCAAGTTAGCTCCCATTAAAAATAACTGACCTGGAAAAAAGATAAAGGAGAAATAATCTTAAGTATCATGAGACTACCAGAAAATTTCCACTATTAAAAACCTATATGCTGGGGGCAGCTAGGTGGCACAGTGGATAAAGCACCGGCCCTGGATTCAGGAGTACCTGAGTTCAAATCCGGCCTCAGACACTTACTAGCTGTGTGACCCTGGGCAAGTCACTTAACCCCCATTGCCCTGCAAAAATTAAAAAAAAAAACCCTATATGCCATATCTCAAGAAATCATAACTGAAAAAAGACCAGATATAATAGAAAAGAGGACTAAGTGAAAACAGAATGAATCCACTGGCTATGTCCTAAAAGAAAATTCAAAATGAAAACTCCCAGAAACATCATAGCCAAAGTCCAGAGCTTCCAAATCAAAGGAAAAAAATATCATAAGCAGCCACAAAGAAAGGGTTCAAGTCCCAAGGAACCACAGTCAGGCTCACAAAAAGACCTGGCAGCTACCATCATAAAGAAATGAAAAGCTCGGAATAAGGTGTTCTAGAAGGCAAAAGATAAAAGCTTGGTGGTAAAACCAAGAATAATTTACCTGGGAAAAGAGTGCAATCTTATGGGGGGAAAATGAATCTTTAATGAAGCAGAAGACTTCCAAGCATTCCTGTTGAAGGGACTAGTGCCGAGAAGATACTTTAAAATGTCAACACAGAAGGTCAAAAGAAATATAGAAAGACAAATCCGTGTGAGCAGTGGCCAAAAACTGTGTAATGGATTATAGTCTAATGAGGGAGAAGAAAAAATGAACCTGAGTATCCTAATATCTTCAAGAGTCACAGGAGGGAGAAAATAAGGCATTATCACATTCACATTATCAGGGTACATACAGGATGGAAAAAAAGACTACACAAATGTGGAGGAAGGAGTGGAAAAAAGGCTACAAATAAGCTTCACTTTCATCTGAACCAAACCAAGAAGGGTTAAATACACACACAAAATGTTTGCTACAGAAATACATGAAACTCAACAAGAAATCAGGCAAAGACTAGGAGAGGGGGGTTAAGAGGAAATGTAGCCCTAGGGAGGGATTAGTCAAAATCTTCAGATGAAAGAGTGAAAGGGTTGAATGAATAAAGAAAAGACTAAGAGCAAAGGTTCTGGGGAGATGTAGTGATAACAGAATTTCTAGGGTTCGGGGAAATGCTAACTGAATTGATGGGGAACGTGGCTGCAAAGATAGCAATTTGGATCAGAAGTCAGGAGGAGGTAGGTCTGAGGGGAAGAATCTTGCCTCTCCAGAAATCCAAAGGAAAAAAAAAGACTACTGGAGTTAGAGACTGGAAACAGGAAAGCATGGTCAGAAAAACTCTAGGGCAGGGGTCAGCAAACTATGGCCTGTGGGCTGCCACCTGTTTTTGTATTATCTACAAGTTAGGAATAGGGTTTTTTTGTTTTGGTTTGGTTTTTGCGGGGCAATGAGGGTTAAGTGACTAGCCCAGGGTCACACAGCTAGTAAGCGTCAAGTATCTGAGGCTGGATTTGAACTATGGTCCTCCTGAATCCAAGGGCCAGTGCTTTATTCACTGCACTAACTAGTTGCCCCTGCTAGGAATAGTTTTTACGCTTTTAATGGTTGGAAAAAATCAAAAGGATAATATTTTGGGGCACATGAAAATTATATGAAATTCTGATTTCAATGTTCACAAATAAAGTCTTATTGGAGCAAGGCTATGACTGTTTTCATACTACAATGGCAAATTTGAATGGTTTTGACAAAGCCCTTATGTGGCACTCTCATCTCTTCACACTGCTACTCACGCTAAAAATCACAACAATGTAATTATAACATTCTCATAAAGTGCTTCGAGTACCACAACACTTTATTTTACTTTTTATTACCAATGAGCAGTGCACAGACATCACGTCAAAACAAAAAGAGAAAAGTGAGCTTCCGTTGTTGTGCTTTTTAAGGCTCAGTGGAGTGTGGATGATTTTGTCATTCAATTAAATTGCAAAGCATTGTGTTTATTATACATAAAGCTGTGCTAAAAGAATTACAAATACATCAGTTACCAGACTAAGCGCTCATCAATGTATTCTCCACTTAGGGGAAAGCGAGGTCAGAAAGATTAGAAAATTCAAAAAGAGTATCGTAACATAATTTCTTGGCAAAAAATAAAAATGAAAAATTATGCTGCAACCGAAGTAATTTTCCAAGTTGCTCATTTGCTAGCCAAGCAAGGAAGGCCATTTGCCAATAGCTGAGTTAATTAAATCGTGTTTTATAACAGCATGTGAAGAAAGCATCCAGAGAAAATAAACTTGTTTAAAATATCAGTATTTGGCAATACTTATCTATGTGAAAACACATTTTCAAAGATGAAATATGTCAAACCTCATAGATGAGCATTAACAGATGAACATTTGCAATAGATTTTGGTGATAGGGATGAACCCTATGAACCCTAATTAAGTGAAATGTTATCGCCCAATGAAGAATTCCATTGTTCTCATTAGATCTATATTACAGAAAATTATTATTTTTCATTACATTACCATTTTTTTTAATTTCACCAATAAACATTTGTGGAAATTTGTTTTCCTTTTTGTTACAAAAGTAACTACAGAATGTATTCAATTTTGCCTCTTGGCACACAAAGCCTAAAACAAGAATTGTAGATAACTAATGGGAGATCACTCACTGGCCCTTTACAGAAAGTTTGCCAACTCTTGCTTTAGGGTTGGGCTTTTCTAAAAGGGCCCACAATCTATCACTCTTTAATGGATCCTTCTCCTCTGCCTATAAACAAGATCCATCCTCTCCCATTGTAAAGAAACTTTTCCTGTAACATGATAGCTACTCAATGTACCATCTTATCTTTCTCCATCCTTTCACTGCCAGACGTCATGGAAGTGTAGCATTCCTTACTACTTATTTACTCTTCTGCACCTTGAAACCAGCCTTCTATCCCAACCATTCCACTAAAGATATACTCTTTTGAAAGTTACCAAAGACCTCTGGTTTCCAAATCTAACTTCCCTTTTTGAACAAAAAAAAGGAGGGAAGAAGAGGATCAAAGGAATGATAGGAAAGCCTCAAAGGGTAGGTTCAAAGGCAAGAAGAGCTACTCAACTCTTATCTGACTGACCTCCATTTTCCTGCTAAGTAACTAGGTCCAGATGAACCACTTCCCAGGTTATTAAAAATTAATAATGTAATTTCTAAGACACTATCAGTCATCTCAAAAAGACTGTTCAGACAGGAGAGGACCAAATATCCTAAATTTCCCCCAAAATGAGCAAATAATGGTGTCTGTAAACTATATAGGTAGATGAATTTTACTTCTATTCCTGGCAAAATTTTAGATGATAACTAGTGAACGTTAAAAGAAGGAAGAGGCATCACAAAGAGCCAACATGGCTTCATCAAGAACATGTCATGCCAACTGACCTAATTTTCCTCTTTAAAAGGGTTTCTAGACTGGTAGATCAGGAGAATTCTATAGGCATAGTATGTCTAGATTTTAGCAAAGCACTTGACAGTCTTTCATGCTATCCCTGCCGTCAAGATGGAGAGATGTGATTTATGTGACAGTATAATTAGGGCAGCTAGGTAGAGCAGTGGATAGAGCGCCAGGCCTGGAGTTAGGAAGACTCAGCCTCCTGAGTTCAAATCTGACATCAGACAATCAGACATCAGTTGTGTGAACCTGGGCAAGTCACTTAACCCAGTCTGCCTTAGCTCCTCATATATAAAATGAATTGAAAAATGAAATGGCAAACCACTCCAGTATCTCTGCAAAGAAAACCCCAAATGGGATCACAAAGAGTCCAAACCAACTGAAAAAACAATTAAACTACTGAAATAATTAGTTGCCTTCAAGAAGTTAGGTGAATCTGTTTTTTTTTTCTTGCTTTATTTTTGCAACATGGCTAATATTAGCTGAACTGAATAGAAAATTTGATTTTCAAATACAAGACCCTACAGAAGCATAAAAAGGTAAACAGGAAAAAGAAATCATGAGGGATATTAAAACGTTAAACTGTTTAATCCCTACATGGGAAAATAATACTTCGAACTCATAAGAACATTCTCAGTATTAGGACAGCTTAAAGGAATATACTTAAACAGAGGGCACAGGTGTGAAGTGAATATGAAGGGATGATATCTGTAAAGCATTTATTTTTTCATTTATCCTTGTTTTTAGACAGGGTGGGGTGACTTATGTCTGGGGCTGGATTTGGGCTCGGGGCCTCCTGGGTCCAGGGCTAGTGCTTTGCCCACTATGTCACCTAGCTTACCCATGATAATATCTTTAAAATAAAGTTAAGGAGTAAGAGGAATGCACTGGAAGAAGGGAAAAGGGAGAGGTGGAAGATGGTAAAGTAGCTCACATAAAAGAAACAAAGAAAAAGCTTATGGAGTGGAAGGAGTGGGGGAGTGAGTGAGCCTTACTCTCATCAGAATTGGCTCAAAGAAGGAATACCATACACACTCAAGTAGGTATAGTAATATATTTTTCCCTGGGGGAAAGTGGGAGGGGAAGGGGATAAGAGGGGGAGAGGCGATGGAAGGGAGGGCAGACTGGGAGAGGGCGCAGTAAAAAGCAAAACACTTTCAAGGAGGGTGAAAGAAGATAGAAAACAGAGTAAATATCAAGGGGAGGGAATAGGATGGAAGATAATACAGTTAGCAATAGTAACTGTGAAAGAAATTAACAGGATGCTATCAGAAGGATGTATGAAAAATGCAAACCATCAATAGAGAAAGAACTGATGGTATTTGAATACAGATTGAAGTATAATTTTGTTTGTTAGTTCCTGTTTCTAAAGTTATTTTGTCTACTTTCACAATCTGACTAATGTGAAGATGTTTTGCATGACTGCACATGTATGATTTATATTGAATTGCTTGATTTCTTAGGGAGGGGTGAGAAGGGAGGAAGAAAATTTGGAACACAAAGTTTTTTTAAAAATCAATGTGGGGGCATGTACAAAAATATTTATAGCTGCTCTTTACGTGGTAGCAAGGAATTGGAAGTTGAGGGGGTGCCCATCAATTGGGGAATGGCTGGACAAGTTGTGGTATATGAATACAATGGAATACTACTGTGCTGTAAGAAATGATGAGCAGGAGGAGTTCAGAGAAACCTGGAGGGTCTTACGTGAACTGATGATGAGTGAGATGAGCAGAACCAGAAGAACACTGTACACAGTATCATCAACATTGAGTGTTGACCTACTGTGATGGACTATATTCTTCTCACCAATGCAACGGTACAGAAGAGTTCCAGGGAACTCATGATAGAAGAGGATCTCCAAATCCAAGAAAAAAAAAAAAGAACTGTGGAGTATAGATGCTGATTGAACCATACTATTTCTTTTGTTTTGGGTGCTGTTGTTTTTTTTTTTTCTATTTTGAGGTTTTGCATCACTGCTCTGATTTTTTCTCTTGTAACAGGATTAATGCAGAAATAGGATTAATGTTATTATGTGTATATATATATATATGTGTGTGTGTATATATATCTATATGGATATGGATATGATATATAGATATATAGATATAACCTATATCAGATTACCTGCTGTCTAGGGGAGGGGGGAGGGAGGGGAGGAAGGGAGAAAAATCTGAAATTGTAAAGCTTGTATAAACAAAAATTGAGAACTATCTTTACATGTAATGGAGAAAATAAAATACCTTATATGTAAAAAAATATATATATAGCTCTTATAGGATCCCAGAAGATTTTGATAAACTGGTTGCTATAGATCCAATTTAATAAAATGAAATTTTAAAAACTTAAAAAAAATCAATGTGGGGTCAAAATAGGTGAAGAAGGAGTTCTACCAAATTCATTTTATGACACAAATATGGTGGTGATACCAAAACCAGGCAAAGCAAAAACAGAGAAAGAAAATTATAGACCAATTTCCCTAATGAATATTGATGCTAAAATCTTAAATAAGATATTAGCAAGGAGATTACAGCAAGTGATCACCAGGATAATACACTAAGACCAGGTGGGATTTATACCAGGAATGCAGGGCTGGTTCAACATTAGGAAAACTATTAACATAATCAACCACATCAATAAGAAAACCAACCAAAATCATATGATTATCTCAGTAGATGCAGAGAAAGCTTTTGACAAAATACAACACCCATTCCTAATAAAAACACTGGAGAGTTTAGGAATAGGGGGAGCTTTCCTTAAAATAATAAAAAGTATCTACCTAAAGCCATCAGCAAGTATTATATGCAATGGAGATAAATTAGAGGCCTTCCCAATAAGATCAGGGGTGAAACAGGGATGTCCATTATCACCCCTATTATTTAATATTGTACTAGAAATGTTAGCTTTAGCAATCAGAGAAGAGAAAGAAATTAAAGGAATTAGAATAGGCAAGGAGGAAACAAAACTATCACTCTTTGCAGATGATATGATGGTATACTTAAGGAATCCTCGAGAATCAACTCAAAAATTACTTGAAACAATTAACAACTTTAGCAAAGTAGCAGGATATAAAATAAATCCACATAAATCATCAGCATTTCTTTTTTTTTTTTTTTTTTTGCAGGGCAATGGGGGTTAAGTGACTTGCCCGGGGTCACACAGCTAGTAAGTGTCAAGTGTCTGAGGCCGGATTTGAACTCAGGTACTCCTGAATCCAGGGCCAGTGCTTTATCCACTGCGCCACCTAGCCGCCCCCTGATCATCAGCATTTCTATACATGACCAACAAAGTCCAGCAGCAAGAGATAGAAAGAGAAATTCCATTTAAAGTAACAGTAGATAATATAAAATACTTGGGAGTCTACTTGCCAAGACAAACCCAGGAACTCTATGAACACAACTACCAAACACTCTTCAAACAAATCAAATCAGATCTAAATAATTGGAAAGATATCAATTGCTCATGGATAGGCAGAGCTAATATAGTAAAAATGACAATACTGCCTAAATTAATTTACTTATCCAGTGCCATACCAATCAGACTACCTAAAAATTATTTTATAGAGCTAGAAAGAATAATAACAAAATTCATCTGGAAAAACAAAAAATCAAGAATATCCAGGGAAATAATGAAAAAAAATTCACAGGAAGGAAGGTTAGCGGTACCAAACCTGGAGCTCTACTATAAAGCGGCAGTCATCAAAACTATCTGGTACTGGCTAAAAAATAGAGTGGTAGATCAATGGAATAGGCTAGGTTCAGGAAATGCAGTAGTAAATGACACTAGTAATGTAGTGTTTGATAAACCCAAAGACTCCAGCTTCTGGGATAGGAACTCAGTATTTGACAAAAACTGCTGGGAAAACTGGAAGATAGTATGGCAGAAATTAGGCATAGACCAACATCTTACACCTTATACTAAAATAAGGTCAAAATGGATACATGATTTAGACATAAGAGGTGATACCATAGGTAAATTAGGAGAGAAAGGAATAGTCTACCTATCAGATCTTTGGAAAGGAAAACAGTTTTTGACCAAACAAGAGATAGAGAATATTATAAAATGCAAAGTGGATGATTTTGATTACATTAAATTAAAAAAATTTTGTGCAAACAGAAGCAATGCATCCAAAATTGGAAGGGAGGCAGAAAGCTGGGAAACAATTTTTGAGGCCAGTGCTTCTGATAAAGGCCTCATGTCTAAAATATATAGGGAACTAAATCAAATTTATAAGAACCCAAGTCATTCCCCAATTGAGAAATGGTCAAAGGATATGAACAGGCAGTTTTCTGATGAAGAAACCAAAGCTATCTATTCCCATATGAAAAAATGCTCTAAATCTCTAACGATTAGAGAGGTGCAAATTAAAACAACTCTGAGGTACCACCTGACACCTATCAGATTGGCTAAAATGACAAAAAAGGAAGATAATAAATGTTGGAGAAGCTGTGGGAAAATTGGAACACTAATCCATTGTTGGTGGAGCTGTGAACTGATCCAACCGTTCTGGAGAGCAATTTGGAATTATGCCCAAAGGGCGATAAAGCTGTGCATACCCTTTGACCCAGCAATACCACTTTTGGGTCTTTTTCCCAAAGAGATCATGGAAGGGGGAAAGGGACCCACATGTACAAAAATATTTATAGCTGCTCTTTACGTGGTGGCAAAGAATTGGAAGTTGGGGGGGTGCCCATCCATTGGGGAATGGCTGGACAAGTTGTGGTATATGAATACAATGGAATACTATTTTTTTTTTTAGTGAGGCAATTGGGGTTAAGTGACTTGCCTAGGGTCACACAGCTAGTAAGTGTTAAGTGTCTGAAGCCGGATTTGAACTCAGGTACTCCTGACTCCAGGGCCGGTGCTCTATCCACTGTGCCATCTAGCTGCCCAGACAATGGAATACTATTGTGCTATAAGAAACGATGAGCAGGAGGAGTTCAGAGAAACCTGGAGGGTCTTGCGTGGGCTGATGATGAGTGAGATGAGCAGAACTAGAAGAACATTGTACACAGTAACATCAACATTGAGTGGTGATCTACTGTGATGGACTATATTCTTCTCACCAATGCAATGGCACAGAAGAGTTCCAGGGAACTCGTGATGGAAGAGGATCTCCAAATCCAAGAAAAAAAAAAGAACTGCGGAGTATAGATGCTGATTGAACCATACTATTTCTTTTGTTTTTGATGCTGTTGTTTTTTTTTCTATTTTGAGGTTTTCCATCATTGCTCTGATTTTTTTTCTCTTATAACATGACTAATGCAGAAATAGGATTAATGTTATTATGTGTGTGTGTATATATATATAACCTATATCAGATTACCTGCTGTCTAGGGGAGGGGGGAGGGAGGGGAGGGAGGGAGAAAAATCTGAAATTGTAAAGCTTGTATAAACAAAGGTTGAGAACTATCTTTACATGTAATGGAAAAAAAATAAAATACTTTATTAATTTAAAAAAATCAATGTGGGGGGAAGCTAGGTGGCGCAGTGGATAAAGCACCGGCCCTGGATTCAGGAGTATCTGAGTTCAAATCTGGCCTCAGACACTTGACACTTACTAGCTGTGTGACCCTGGGCAAGTCACTTAACCCCCATTGCCCCACAAAAAAAAAATCAATGTGGAAAAAACCCTAGCTACTGGGGGAAAGGACCTACCATTTGACAAAAATTGCTAGAAAAACTGGATTTTGGTCTGGCAAAAATTAGATTTAAAGTAACACTTCACACCCTATGCCAAGTTGGCTCCAAATAGATATATGAACTAGATATAAAAGATGATACATTATAACAGTGAGAAAGAAATTCATTTTCAAATCCATGTATAGGAGAGCAGTTTATAATCAAACAAGTAATAGAGAGGATCACAGAAGATAAAATGGACAATTTAGATACATTAAAATTTAAAAATTTTGCACAAATAAAACCAATGCAGATAAGATTACAAAGAGAAATGGTTAATTGGGGGGATCTTTATAACAACTTTCTCCAATAAACGTCTCGTTTTGAAGACATAAAAGGAATTGATTAAAATTTATAAGAATAAGAACCATCTGCCAATTGATATGGCAAAAGATATGAATATATGGATGTGGTCAAAGATATGAATAGGCAATTCTCAAAGGAAGAAATCTAAGCTATCTGTAGCAATATGAAAAAAATGTTCCAAATCACTAATTAGAGAAATACAAATTAAAGCAACTTTGAGGTTTCATCATACAATCATAAGATTGGCAAAGTTGACCAAAACAAAAAAAAAAAGAAGAAAATGAAAAATGTTGGAGAAGCTGTAGGAAAACAGGTACATTGTTGGTGGAGCTGTGGATTAGTCCAGCCATTCTGAAAAGTAATTTGGAACTATGCCCTACAAATTATTAAACTGTGCATATCTTTTAACCCATCAATATCACTATTAGGCTTATAATACAAAGGGATCAAAGGACAAAGCCCTATATGTACAAAGATACGGCAGTTCTTTCTGCATTGGCAAAAAACTTGAAACTTAAAGGAGAAAAAAAAAAGAGAAAAAGGGGCAGCTAGGTGGTGCAGTGGATAGAGCAACGGCCCTGGAGTCAGGAGTACCTGAGTTCAAATCCGGCCTCAGACACTTAACACTTACTAGCTGTGTGACCCTGAGCAAGTCACTTAACCCCAATTGCCTCACCAAAAAAAAAAAAAGAGAGAGAGAAACTTAAAGGAGGTGTCCATCAATTGGTTTAACCAATTATGTTACACGAACATAATGTAATACTATTGTGCTGTAAGAAATTATGAAAAGGACTGTTAAGAGAAACTTGAGATTTTTATGAATTGATGCAGAGTGAAGTGAACAGAGAGAAGTGGGGAGGATGGATCAGGAAAAGCTTCATGAAAAAGGTGTTACCTGAGGTGAACCTTGAAGGAAACCAGGAGTTCCAAGAAGATGGCTGTGTGTGAGGCATGACAAGAGAGACAATGTGGCCAGAGAGTATAGGCAGTGGAGTAACAGCAGAGAAGACAGGCTGGAGCAAAGCTGTGAAAGATTTAAATGGAAAACAGGAGTTTATCCTGAAGTAATGGAGTCACTGGAGTTTATGGATTGGGGAGTGATGTGGTCAGACATAGACTTGGAGGAAATCCTGTTGGTGACTCTGGAGAATGGATTAGAGCAGGAAGACCAATTAGGAGGCTACTGCAACAGTCCAGGTGAGATGTGAAGGGCTCCTGCACTAGATAGGTGGTTATGTGAGTAGAGAAAATAGAATGCATGCAAGAGATGTTGTGAAGATAGAAATAAGCAAATCTAGCAAATGCCTGGATGAGGTGGGGTGAAGAGGCAGAGAGTGAGGACACTGAAGGTATGAATCTGGATGACTGGAAAGCACCCTCAAGAGAAAGAGGATAAGGGCAGCTAGGTGACGTAGTAGATAAAGAACTGGCCCTGGATTCAGGAGGACCTGAGTTCAAATCCAGCCTCAGACACTTCACACTTACTAGCTGTGTGACCCTGGGCAAGTCACTTAACCCTCATTGCCTCACCAGCCCCCCCCAAAAAAATGTCTAAGAAGAAGTTGGTAATGTGAGGCATCAGGAACAACACAAAGGCTGACTAGGTCTAGGAGTCACCTGCTTAAAGGTGCTACTTAAACCCAAAGGAGCTGATATGTTCATCTAGAGAGAGTGAAAAGACAGCAAAGCAGCACAAAATCTGGAAATATGACATCCCTGGTCCTATTCTTTTTCTGATGACGAATCACTGGCTCCACTCTTTTTTCTTGGGGGGGGGGGTTGGGTTTTTTGCAGGGCAATGAGGGTTAAGTGACTTGTCCAAGGTCACACAGCTACTAAGTGTCAAGTATCTGAGGTCGTATTTTAATTCAGGTCCTTCTGAATCCAGGGCCGGTGCTTTATCCACTGCTCCACCTAGCTGCCCCCACTTTCCACTCTTTAAATGTAGGTTGACCCTCTCATCTCCCTACACTGCTTCAATGATCGCATGTACTCCCATGACTTCAAATATCAACTTTATGATTCCCAAGCCTACATTTCTGTACCTCTCTCCTGAACTCATGCCCCATATTTGCATCTGGTTGCTAACCACTGATAACAGCACATACATTCAACAAGTCCACACCTGCATTCATCCTCTGCCACTCCTATACCTGCTGCTGCTCCTCCTTCACTTTTGCTTTTGCTACGACCATCCTTCCAGTCACCCAGACCATCATTTTTTAGTCTCCCCTCACCCTCATCCCCCACATCTAATCAGAAGCTAAATTCTCTCAATTTCTCCAGACTTTGTTCCCTCTTTTCCATTTCCTCTGCCATCACCTGAGGTTACTCCTTCATTATCTCTTAAACTATTGCAATCATCTCCAAATTGGTCTCCCTACCTCAGTGACCCTAAATTCTACAAGCATTTAATTAAGCACCTACTGTGCGCCAGGTACTACACCAGAAGAAAAATGAAATAGTCCCTGCTTTCCAGAAGTTTACTGATGGAGATACAATAAGTACATTGAAAAGTAAAAACAAAATAGTTACCCAACAGTTCAAAGGGGCTGTGCTAATACCTGGAAGAACAAAAAAAGGCCTTTTAGCAAAGCTCCCACTTGAGTTAAGCCGTGAAGGGAACTAAGGGTTCCTACGGCAGAAGGGAAGAGGGGAAACATTTCAAGCATGGATCACCTGTGCAAAAACACAGAGGCAGGAGATATAAGGCCATATTTGGGAAACAGCAAATAGGCTCTTTTGGTTATAGCACAGAATGTATGAGAAAGGATAATGAGCAATCAGCCTGAAAATATAAGTGGGAACCATACTGAAGAGAGCTTTAAATGACCCAAAAAAATTAGTTTGGACTTTATCCTTGAGGCAAAAGGGAGGCACAGAAGCTTCTTGAGCAGGTGAGTGGCATGGTCAGCCCTCCAGCTCTCCTCACTCCAATCTGCTGCTTTCATGATCTTACTAAAGGGCAATTGTGGTCACGTCATTACCCTGTCCAAAGCCTTCAATGTTGCCCCACGATCTCACCTCTCTTTCTTGGGAACTCCAAGCTCCTAATTCAAAGATATAGTTTCAAACCACCTTTTCAGCCTTATTTCCCACTATTCCCCTAACACATACCAACACATTCCAGCCAAACTAAACTACTTAACCCATGTTTTCCACCTCTGTGCTGTACTTATTAACCATTTCCTTACCCACTCCAATTCAAAATCCTTCAGCGTTGACTTCATTAAGAGAGGGCAAGAAAAAAAGAGAGAGCGGCTAATTTTTTGGATACTACAACTCTCAAAGACCATGTACTAGATTATTGCAAGGTTATGATTTCTGTCAATGGAGGGAATGACTGAAAAAGCATTTGTTATGTACTTATATATGTTTGGCATTGAACTAAATACTGAAGAACCAAGTAGAAAATGAAGACAGTCCCTGCTATGGTGAGAAAACAGTTATTAATAATGGATTTCTGGGGCAGCTAGACGGCACAGTGGTTAAAGCACTGGCCCTGGATTCAGGAGGAACTGAGTTCAAATCCGACCTCAGACACTTGACACTTACTAGCTGTGTGACCCTGGGCAAGTCACTTAACCCCCATTGCCTGAAAAAACAAAAAACAAAAAAAAACAAAACAAAAAAACAATAATGGATTTCTTGGGAGGACCCAGAGATCACTTTCTCAGTCCTTTCTCCCCCTCCTCTCTCCAGAAAGTACAGGTCTCCATGAGAAATTTCATCAAATTGCATCTGGGACAAACCCAAGAGAGCAAAAGGAATAGAAGTAGATTCTTTTGTCTAGATCTGTGAAGGATTAAACACACCTAGATAACGGGCCTTGCCTTAAGCAACCTGAGTGAGGGTCTTTTGCATTCTTTTCCCTGATGTTGGGGGGGGTTGTTTGTCTGTTTGGGTTTTTTGGGGGCGGGCAATGAGGGTTAAGTGACTTGCCCAGGTCACACAGCTAGTTAGTGTCAAGTGTCTGAGGCCGTATATGAACTCAGGTCTTCTCGTATCCAGGGTCAGTGCTTTATCCACTGTACCACCCAGCTGCCCCTGATGTTTGTTGTAATGTAGACTACCTTCAAGGTATGGCACCAATGGAACTGAATGATGTTAACCAATTAGCTCTGATCAATGTATAATGACCTGCCTCTATCAAAAGAGAATAAAAACCTTTGGAAGACTCCACAGGAGGCTTTTCTGGGTCTTTGGGGTCTTCTAGGGCTTCTGGGTATTCTAGATCTTCTGGGTCTTTTAGGTTTTCTGAGCTCTTTTTAGTCTCTCTGGGAGACATCATAGGTACTTTGGGACTTTTCTCCTGCTGACACGCTGAAGTTCTCTTCCTGCTTTTTCTGCCACTCGGCCTGAGACCATGAGAAGTTAGGGAGACACATGGTCAATCCTTTACTGGTATAATACTGATAAATTAATAATAAATTCTTACCTCAAACTGATAGCAATAACAATTTTTTTAAAAGTCAAGGAGCTGTCACCCTAATTGGAAGAAATAAAAAATAATTTGGTTCAATCATAGGAGTAATGGAAAGGCCTAGAAGTCTTAAGAGTGCAGTGGCTGTGCCCAAGGATTTGGAAGGACCAGCAGCAGAGAAGATGGTAGGACCCAGATGATGTTAGGGAGCAATAGCATGGCAAATGATAAGCCTGCTGTTCTTGACTATGGCTGATGAGTGTAAGTGAAGGGGATGGGGAGAATGAGGAAAGAGAAAACAGCCCTGGCAGGTAGGCTGGAGGAGAAGGGTACCCCTCAGCATTCACTCTGCCAGACCCTGTTCCCCTAGGCCGCTCCCACCAGAGCCAATGGGAGAAATTACAGATCCCTAAACTATGTGTTCTCCCCCTTACCAGATGGAACACTCCTTGAAGGTAGGGATTTTCTCATTCATCTTTATGATACATGTACAAAGTGTCTTGGATGACATCTTTCCAGTTTCTAGGAGAGTCCGGATAACGTGGAGGGGAAGCACTTTGGAGAGCCTGTGGAGCAGGTGTAACTGGCTTTGGTCTGCGGTGAATGAGAGGCTCTTTGACTGGCTTTGGAGGCACTGATAGGGCCTTCATAAGCTCCCACCATGTGAATTTTGAAGGGTCAAGGGAGTAAGCCACAGGAATCTGGGAGTCAGAGTTCAAGCTGGTTTTGTAGCCAATGCAGAACTGAGGCCCCCAGGGACCTTCCAGAATGATCTCCTGGACCCATATCATCAGAAGCAGAGATGAAGACTCAGTCAGCATCTGGAAAACTTAAAAGGACCAATGCTAGCCAAGAATGAAGCTAAGTCGAGCAGACTCCTTCCAGAAACAGAGGTGGACAGATGGAAAGTAGATACCCAATGATGACTACAACATTTTGGGGAGAAATGTTTGCTCTTACTGTTCTTACTATATCTTTGAACTAAATGTGTTTTTGTAAAAGCTAATCGATACTTCAGAAATGATGGTGATTTAAATCTCCCCAGAAGCTATTAATAAAAGCAAAAGTTGAAAAAACAAGTTCCAGTGCCACCCATACTTTGGGATTCTTTCTTCCAAGATGAATCTTTACAGCCTGGTCAGAAATGGACAGTGTGTATATACAAAACTTATTTTGGTCAAACCTTCTAAACCAGGGATTTTGTGTTGATGGGCCTCTTTGGCAATCTGGTGAAAATTCTGAACCCCTTCTCAGACTCCTGGTTTTGAACGCATAAAATAAAACATGTAGGAGTATAAAGGAAACCAGTTGTTTTGAGATAGATAGCAAGATATTGTTTTTTGAAAGTTCAAAGATCCGACGTTAAAATAAATCCCTTGCTCTAAACTTAGAGGATACTAGTTGTTGGGCTTGTAAAGAGTGAATCCCTGAGGTGAGACAGTGTGCCCCAGCTCTGGTCTGTGTGGGCAAAGTTCTAAGAGGCAGCAGAGATTGCACAGGAGTCTGAGCAAGGATCACAGAAGCTCCTGCCCACTTCTCTTTTCTCTCTCCGTTGCTCTAAATACCACACAAATAAATCATGGCCAGCACTGAAAATCTGTTTTGCAAATACCAAGCAATAAGGGGTCCCCTTATGAATTTTTTTTAAGGAGCATAGGTTTAAAAGTAGAAGAAACCTTACATATCATCTAGAACAACCCCCTCATTTTACAGTTGGGGAAACTGAGGCCAAGAGAGGTTAAGTGACTGACCTAATGTCACATGGGTAAATAAGTGACAGAGTGAGAATTTGAACCCAGGGTCTCTGACTCCAAATCCAGGGATTTTTTCCACTGGACCATGCTTCCATAAAGCCCAGGATTTCTAACTACATCGTTGCTGCTATTTCCTTTCTGAATGCCACAGAAGGGAAGTCTCAAAGTGTCTAGAGTGGGGTTTGTTTGTTTTTTCATGTGAAAGGACATTCCTTGTTCCATAAGTTAAGTGCTTTTTATAAGTATCTTCCTCCTTTTCCTTTCCCAAATGATGACATAGTCTCAGATTCCTTGTCCACCAGAGTTATTTTGATTCATCTTGGTTAAAGTTACACAGAGCCAAGAAATATGGTCTCCCAACTATATTACGGTTCCGGAAAATCCCTTCTTTCTACATATGTTCCTGTGAGGTGGAATGGGATGAGTTTAGTTCAATAGTCTAAATCAACCTACAGGACTATAAACAAAATCCAGAAAGATTATAGAGCTCAGGTTGTGCACTGAAGCCATTCCATCCCAACCTTCTGTGGGTACTGCTTATTTATTGCCATTTATTTTTTTTTTTAAACTTTAGGTGGGGAAGGAAGGGGAACTGAATATAATTATCTTACTTGTAGGCAGCACAAAACCACAACAGTCAAAGGAAATTGTTCAGAATACACACACACACACACAGAGACACACACTCATACACAGACACCTACACACTCATACATACTCACAGAGACATACTTACACACTCACTCACAGACAGACAGACAGACAGACACACACACACACACACACACACACACACACCCTCCCTACCTCAGTTTCTCAGACCCTTTATGACTTTTTTGGCATTACTCAAGATTCAGGAAAAAAACAGTTTATACATGCAGATAATGATATTGTACTAGTGCTGGAGTCCATTTTTTTAAATGACTAAATAATTAGTGAATTTTGGTGACTTTTGACATGAAGTATGCGCCCAGCATGTGGACTGAAGAATTTTAAAATGTTCACAAGCATTTATTATTAATTACTAGTATGTGTATAGCACTATGGATCAGACACTTTACAAGTATCTCATAATATCATTGGGTATTGGGGCAGCTAGGTGGTGCAGTGGATAGGGCACCAGCCCTGGATTCAGGAGGACCTGAGTTCAAATCCGGCCTCAGACACTTGACACTTACTGGCTGTGTGACCCTGGGCAAGTCACTTAACCCTCATTGCCCCACAAAACAAAACAAAACAAAAATATCATTGGGTATTATTATTCCAATTTCACAATTCAGGAAACTGAGACAGTTTAAGTGACTAACTGACCCAGGGTCCTACTGGATTTGAATTTAGGTCTTCCTGACTCCCGGCCTAGTACTCTATCTACTATGGTACCACCTAGCTTTAGAGTGCTGGGTGTGGAATTAGTAAGACTTGGGTTCAATGCCTCTTTCTTCTTGGCACTCAGCTATATGCCTTTGGGCAAACCATTCTATCTTTCTGAGCCTCTGCCTCCGCCCCCCCCCAGTCAAGGTGGAGAGATGTGTACCTATCTCACTTTACTATAGGTAATGGACACCCACCTGGTGGTACCTACTACAAAGGGCTGTTGAAGGGCTCAAGAGAGATCCTGTCGGTAAAGGACTATACAAATTTACCTCCATCCTTAGTCATTCAAAACCCCCAACAACAATTGCTAGCGTTTATACAGAACCTACCATACAACAGGCACTGACTGTGCTAAGTACTTTACAAGTATATCTCATTTGACCCTCACAACAACCCTGGGAGGTAGTTTCTGTAATTATCCCCATTTTACAGTTGAGGAAACTGACACAAACAGGGTTAAATGACTTGCCTAGGCTAAGACAGCTAATAAAGTGTCTGAGGCTGGATTTGAACTCAGGTCTTCCCCTACACTACCAAAAAACGACTTAACAATAAACACTTTTCTGACTCAAGGCCCCCGGCTGACGCCTCAATTGAAAATGTCTGCCTTTAGGAAAATGCAAAAGCTGTGGCTCTGGGGTACCAATCTCCTCGAGCAGGAGGCTGGCAGGTACTTTTATAGGGGACTGATGGGGGTGACCATCTCACCGTGGAAAGTTCCTTTAGTGAGAGAGGACCCTCCCCCACTGGTGGTGGCTAGAGATCTCTCTCTCAAGCCCTCTCTCTCCCCAGGGCTACGGGAGATCAGAATGAGAAGCTAGCTCAGTCTGATCTGGTTCCGCTTATCTCTCTAGGCCTATCGGTCCTCTGGTTTAGTTTCTCAAGGACAAGATTCCTTGATGTGCCCCAGAGAACTTCTGGGGTACTTTGGACCCACAACAAAATCCTTCCTCAGACACACTTACTAGCTGTGTGACCCTGCGCAAGTCACTTAACCTTCATTGCCCCACCCCACCCCCCCAAAAAGTACTTGGTCTAGTCACAGAATCACGGAATTTAGAGCTTCTTAGATGCTACTGAATCCAACTCTCCTTTTACAAATAAAGACACTGAGGCCCAGGGCAGAGGAGGGCGGGGAAGGGCAGAGACTGGCTCAAGGCCACTCACTCAGGATGTGAAGCTGCGAATCCGGGGGCTCTCCTCGCCCCTGTCCCTGTCGCCGCTCCGCTCCGGTGCCGTGTGGCCTTGGCTCGCGCGGTACAGCACCAGCCGGGGCCATCGGGTCAGCTTGCGGGCCGCGGGGTACCGGCCCCAGGCCCCCTCTCGGCCCCGGCCCCCGCTCGGGCCAGCGTCGCGAGTTCTCGCACCTCCGTCCTCGCCACCCCCGTGCTCGGCTGGGCCACGTGCCCTCCCCCAGAAGCCACCGCGCGCGGCCTCGAGCGGCTCAGCAGGCCGGACGTACGGGAAGGGCGCGAGGCGCCCCGCCCGAGGCCCGCGCCCCGCCCCTGGCCGGCGTCTGGGCTTTCGTGGGCGCGGCGGACGGGCCGGGCCGGGCCGGGCCGGGCCGGGCGGGGCCGCGCCGCGGGAGGGAGCGGGGCCGCGGAGGAGGCCTGGCCGGCGTCCGCCTGCGGGGGCGGGGCGAGGGCCCGCCCCCTTCCCCCCCGGGTTACCTGAGGCGAGGGGGCGGGGCCGGCGCGGCTCTTCCCGTCTGGCCCCGCCCCCTCATCCCGGGCTGCGCCCGAGAGCTGGAGTCGGGAAGTGGCTCTGGAAGCCCGAAGGCGAGCGCCTACTGCCCGGCCGCGTCCGCCGCCGCCGCCGCCGCCCTTGAACTTCGGCCACAGCCACGGCCACGGCCACGGCCGGCCCGCCTCGTGAGCCAGGGGCTGCATGGAGGGGCTGGCGATCCTTCGCCTGCTGTGGACCGCGGCGACTCTGGGCGCCGCCGCTGCCGGTGAGTGCGGCCCGGGGGGCGGGGAGAGCGGCCGGAATGGGCCGGAGCTGGCCGGACTGAACCGGGCCACCGTCCGGGCCGGGGTCTTCGTCCAGCGCCCGGGGCGGGTCCGCTGCCCGAACTTGGGGCCGGGGCACGCACCGACCGACCGAAAGCCAGGAAGTTCGGCGATGACGGGAGCCACGAACGAGGGGGCAGCGGGGGACGGGACGGGACTGGGGGCCGCCTCTCCTGCACTGCCCAGCCTGCCCTTGGCGCCCGCCGGGGCGGTGGAAGGCAGCCCGCAGGCAGGAGTCCATCCACCCCCGGCCCCTGGACGGACGGACGGACGTTCGGACACACGGACACGCAGAGGCCAGAGGGGACCGAGGACCTTTCACGGTTTCCCTCTGGCCTTTGCGCTGCCGTTGGGAGAATCAAGGAAAAACAGCCCTCCTTAGTTGGCACCACGTTCCACCAAGTGGGAATTCTCCTGTACACGACCGGCGGCCAGCTAGTGTAGACAGACAGACACACCAAGCATTTGGCAGTCTCACGGGGGTGGGGGAGACAAGATTCAGAGAATCACCCGATCTGGGGACTTAGGTGCACCTTAGGGAGCAGCCAAGCCGGACTCCCCCTTTTTCCGAGTAAGGAAGCTAGAAGCCCCAGAGCCTCCTGACTGACAGCTAAAATTCGAACACAGGTGCTCCCAAACCCGACCACTGGCCTACTGGACGGTGCAGTCACTCGCTGTCACTCACGAAGCTGACTGGTGCTCCAAGCCAGGTTTCTTGACTGGGTGATTTTGTTCTGTAGAGCGACCTCCTCAAGGCTGAGTACAGGCTCCATCTTATAAATGTGTTGGGTGCCCAAAATTGGAACCCAGAGGAAGGATGTGAATGAAGGTTAGGTTGCCAAGCTGGGAAGTGGAGGGAACCCGGCCAGGTAAGCAGACACGTAGAAGGTAGGGAAAGGGGGCAGCTAGGTGGCGCAGTGGATAGGGCACCAGCCCTGGATTCAGGAGGACCTGAGTTCAGATCCAGCCTCAGACACTTGACACTTACCCTGGGCAAATCACTTAAACCTCATTGCCCCACAAAAAGAAGGAGGAGGAGGAGGAGGAGATAGGGAAGGTCTGGGATGGCTCTGGCAGCAAAATTGGGCAAAGTGGTTTATAGGTTGAGTTGTTTGGGGTTTCTTTGTTGTTGTGTCCTTTTTTAATTGTGCCCAACTCCCATTTGGGATTTTCTTAGCAAAGATACTAGGGTGGTTTGCCATTGCCTTCTCCAGCTCATTTGACAGATGAGGAGCTGAGGCAAACAGGGTGATGTGACTTGCCCAGGGTCACACAGCTAGTAAGTGTCCTAGGTCAGATTTGAACTCTGAAGGAGGGAGGAGTCTTTCTGACTGCAAGCCCAACACTCAATCCAGTATACCACCTAGCTGGTTTGGTGGTTTTGGTTTTGGGGGGTTTGGGGGCTTTTTGTTTTTGTTTTTTTAACAAGCCATCAATAACATAGTTTCCAGTAAAAAAGCTTGAAGTAACCACAGAAAGCTTCATGGAGGAAGAGGAACTTGAGCCAAGCCTTGAAAGATGGATGGATTCTAAACGATGGAAGGGAGTGTTTTTCAAGTGAAGGAAAGATTGGGAATAAAAAGACCTGAATGGAGAAATGAGCCTTATATATGGACTTTGAAGAGGCTGATCTGCCCAGAACAGACCATGAGGGGAAAAGAAGGAGAGTTAAATAGGTAGGAAGAACAAGTTATATTTGCCGGAGGCAAGAAGGAACCAGGGAGGGCTTTAGGTAGGGAAATCACATGATGAAAGTAACATTTAAGGAAGATTTTTTTTTTGAGGGGCATTGGGGGTTAAGTGACTTGCCCAAGGTCACACAGCTAGTAAGTGTCAAGTGTCTGAGGCCGTATTTGAACTCAGGAACTCCTAAATCCAGGGCCAGTGCTTTATCCACTGTGCTACCTAGCCTCCCCCAGATTTATTTTTTTTAATGTGGGGTGAATTAGATGAGGAAAAGACTGGCATCTAGAAATACGTGATTACTTCACATGGGAAAATTGTCCTTGGATGATAGGTTACATACAAACCCTAGGTTAGCAGCAGCCACATCGTATACATTTTTCTATCTGTCACCACGGCTGTCTTGATGCTTAGGGACCTCATATTTGTCAGATGCATGAATGGAGAGGAAGGTATGCATACGAGAGATGTTTGAAAGAAAAATGGACAGAACTTGGTTATTGACTGAAGGCTGGAGAGAAATGAGTCAAAGGTTCTAATAATTCTTCATATTTATATAGAGCTTTTTACAAAAGATTTTATCAGAAAAGTCCTATGAGGTAAGCAGGATACATACTAGTATCTTCATTTTACAGGTGAGGAAACTGATTCCCAGGGAGGTTGGTCATAGAACCAGCAAGTATCAGCCAATATTGGGGGCAGCTAGGTGGTGCTGCAGTGGATAGAGCACTGGCCCTGGAGTCAGGAGGACCTGAGTTCAAATCTGGCCCCAGACACTTGACACTTACTAGCTGTGTGACCCTGGGCAAGTCACTTAACCTTCAATGCCCCACCAAAAAAATTTTCAGCCAATATTAAGTCCAAACCCAGCCAAATTGACAGTACCCCCTGTCTCTGTGAGGTGGCAAGAGAATGCCAAGCTTTTTGCTTTACTTACCGCCCCCCACCCCGTACCGTCAGTGTTAGTAAGTGTTCATAGAGGAGAGACTAAAAGCTGGGGTTTTGTAGGAAAGCTTGTCGAACTCTTCATCATCTCAAGAATAGTGAGTTTGGTCATTTGTAATTATAAACTAAGTAAAGGGTTATTTTTCCTCCTCTAAACATGAAACCCAAAGATTTTGTTCTTGCTGCTTTCAGAAGTAACACGACATAGTGGAAAGAGCATTGGCCCTTGTCATCAGGAATAACAGAGTTTGAATCCCGCCTCCAGCACTTGCTACCTGGATGAATCACTTAAACTGTCTGAGCTTCCGCTTCCTCGTCTCTAAAATGAGGGGCTCGCTCTCATTAGCCTGTAATTTCCCTTTTAGCTCTGAATCTATGATCCTCTGAGGTCAGTCAAGGCATCCACACCATAAATTTATGGCTATCACAGAAAGTTTTCTGGGCAGAATTACAGTTGTTTAGTCTTTAGGGAACTTGAAAAATTTTTTGACATAAGACACTTACTGCCTGTATTACCTGTGGCACATCCCCTCAGTTTCTTCCCCTGTCAAGAGAGGGAGTTGAACCAGATTGCCTCTGGTTGCTTTCGTGTTCTCCATCTTTGATCCTAGGATTTTAGTCTGAAAGAAGTTTTTCTCTTTTCGTTCTTTCGGCCCTTTCAGTCTGGCTCCTGATCCCATCATTCTCCAAGCAGATGGCACCACTGTTCTGTTTGGCCCCATTCCAGTCCCCACGACCTCTCTGCCCCATTTACCTCACAGAATAATTTCATTTGTATCCTCTAATACAGTGAATTACACAACTGGGTTAGTACAGCATTATTAGGTATCATATTTATCTGTGTATACTATAAGCTCAATTAGGCCAGGGACTGTATCTCTCCCACCCCCAATCTGGCACAATTCTCTGTACACAATTGTGTTTGTGTGTGTGTGAGAATTGTAGTGGATAGAGGATTGGACTTAGAATTGGGAAGGTCTGGATTCAAATTCTGCTTTATATCCTTAGTGAGTCGTCGTATGACCCTGGAAAGTCACTCCAACTCTCTGAGCTTCATTTTCCTTCTCTGTAAAATGAGGATATGGGGGGGGGTGCAGCTAGATGGCACAGTGGATAAAGCACCGGCCCTGGATTCAAGAGGACATGAGTTCAAATCTAGCCTCAGACACTTGACACTTACTAGCTGTGTGATCTTGGGCAAGTCTCATTGCCCAGCAAAAAAAAAAAAATATATATATATATATATATATATATATATATATATATATCTTAATTTCAGAAACCTAAAGCCCTATTCTTGTACTCAGTAGCTTCTAAGGACCTTTCCTATGATTTGCTTATTCATTCTGTTTCATCCTCCATCCTCTCCTGGGACCCCTCTCTGACAGATCTTTTCTGTGACTCCCTTGCTGGTTTCTCATCCTCCCCCTAAGTTTTTGTCCCTATCATTCTTCTTTCTATAGATCTTTTCTCCTTTTATCTTTTATTTATTTTACACCATGTATTCATGTCAATTCTGATATCAAGTGTTTGCCACGTATGACTGTACTCCCAGTGCTGGAAACACAAAGAAGAAACCCTAGCTGGGAATTGACATGAATACATGGTGTAAAAAGTTGGCAGGAGAGAGGGAAAAAAGTATAGAAATGCTTGTTAGATTGGCCACAAGTTTGAAAAAGAAATCCATAAGACTGGATGATGCCTCCATCAAAAATAGAACCAGCTGTATCATTAGAGAGTATAGGAGTGAGCCAACCATGGCTGAAGCAGCCGATTCCTTTTCCTGGAACACTGGAAGCAGCACAAAGTACTTTCTCCATCTCCTTGGGTGATCCAAAGCTGCAGGTGCACAAGCTGATCTAAGCAAACTGGTGCTTTCAGGAACCACAGAGTGCTTTTAGATGCTCTCACAACTCTGGGGGTTTGGGGGGATGAGAAAGCCAGAGCCCAAGTGAGTGCTGCTCTGAAAGCTACTATTAGATCATTGGGAAAGACTTACTAAAAAGAAATTTCACTGGGGCAGCTAGGTGGCGCACTGGATAAAGCACCAGCCCTGGATTCAGGAGGACCTGAGTTCAAATCTAGCCTCAGACACTTGACACTTTCTAGCTGTGTGACCCTGGGCAAGTCACTTAACCCACATTGTCCCACAAAAAAAGAAAGAAAGAAAGAAAGAAAGAAAGAAAGAAAGAAAGAAAGAAAGAAAGAAAGAAAGAAAGAAAGAAGGAAAGAAAGAAAGAAATTTCACTAAGGTCACCTTAAGACAGTAGGGAAGGAAGAAAGAAACAAGTGTTTATTAAGTGCCTACTTTGTGTCAAGCATTGTGCTAAATGCTGTACAAATACCTCATTTGATCCTCACAACAACCCTGACAGGTAGGTGCTATTATTCGCATTTTATCATTGAGGAAATTGAGACACCAAGGTTAAGTGACTAGCCCCAATTCACAATTAGGAAGTGTCTGAGGCCAGGTTTGAATTCAGGTCTTCCAAGGTCCTCTCCAGGCTCAGCATTGTGGTGCCCCCTAATACCCTGACTCTGAATGTGACTGTTGAAAATTGAGGTCTGAGTGGACCCCAGATAGACAGAGGAAGCTGAAGCCCAGAATTACACGATGGGCTACATTTTACATCCATACATATGAATGAAAAGAGTCAATGAGGTATCAATAATACCAAGAGATATTTGTTTAAAAAGCAAAACAGAAAAGTTTTCTTCTGCTTCGTCTGAACAGAAGCCCACCCCCCACCTGTGACCAATTTCAGCATTTCTGTGAAGAACCTCTGTACGATCTGTTGGGAGTGGAGTCCTCCAGAGGGTATCAATGCAACGTGTAAGCTGTGGTATGCTAGTCATTTAGGGGAGGACAAGGTACGTTTTGTGCAAGGGTATGTTTTCTTGCTATTTATTGTATTGGTAATGCAAAATCAGCATCAAAGGTTGAGTAAATTATGATCTCATATTGGTTTGGGATTTCTCTTTTTGCATCTCCAAGTTAATGGTTCAGACAAAAATATTAAGGAAATGGAATAGCTTCAAAATCTGGCCATTTACAGAGGATCGAAGTGAGAAATCACATGTGTTTCTGTTTCATGAGGTTGAAATAAGTATTTGGGGTAGAATGCAATTGGTTTTTCAATGCCTTTCAGTCTCACGAGCAGTCCAACAAGTGCACAGTGCCTTGATAATTGTTCAAAGAGATTTCATACCTTTTACATCATTTAATGTAATCAGCTGTACCCATTGGATAGGTTCTTGCCACACAACCAGTTATGAATGAATGCAGGCAAGAGTCAGTTATTTCTAATAATGAGAAACATCTTATCTCAGAGACGATTTAGCAAATGTAAGTGGTTTTCATTATACTTCAATATTTCAAGGATGAATATAACAGTGTATGTACTGCTTCCACTTATGCCAATAACAACACTTCAATAACTCAGTAAACAGTCTTTCCAAGGGTCTGTACTCAAAAAATTCATCACTTCATAGCCAGCCTGGTGAGGGACCTAATTTTCACTAGGTCAGTCTGAATAATTTCTGGTCTATTATGTTAACTTATCTGATCTAAGCAGTTTCCCTTCCCCAGGCTGCCAGTGCCCTAGGACCCTCTGCAACAAGAGGTTGTATTTATATTGTTGCCCTTAATGTCTTTAGAAGAGGGCTTTAGGGGCAGCTAGGTGGCACAGTGGATAGAGCACCGGCCCTGGAGTCAGGAGGACCTGAGTTCAAATCCGGCCTCAGACACTTAACACTTACTAGCTGTGTGACCCTGGGCAAGTCACTTAACCCCAATTGCCTCACTTAAAAAAAAAAAAGAATAGGGCTTTAGGTTTCTGAAATTAAGAGATTACTGAGAAATCAAACTATATAATAAGAAATTCATGGTTTCCAACATAACTTTTTCCTGTCATACTTTCTGTATAGAGATGTTCTTTTTTTAGGGGGGTGAGTTCATTAAATTTAGACTAAAAAACCAAACCAACAAACAAAATAATTACTTAAAAGTTGAGATAATTAATAATTTTAGTAAAGTAGCCATATATTAAAATAAATTCACATAAATCATGAGCTTTTCTATATATCACTAACAAAATCCTGCAAGAAGAGATACTAGGAGGTACCTCACTGAAAATAACCGTAAACAGCATAAAATACCTGGCAATATACCGGCCAAGACAAAAACAGGAACTATGTGAACATAATTATAAAACACTTTTTTATACAAATAAAGTCAGATTTAAATAATTGGAGAAATAGTAGTTGTTTATAGGTGGGCAGAGTCAATAAAAATGACAGTTCTACCTAAACTAATCTACTTGTTCAATGTCATCCCAAATAAATTACCCAAAAAAATATTTTATTGAGCTAAAAAAAAAAATTACAATTCATTTGGAAGAACAAAAGGGAAAAAAACCATAGAGGAAGGAAGTGTAGCAGCACCAGATCTTTAAACTGGTAATTATCACATTGATTTTTTTTTTTTTTAGGCAATGGGGGTTAAGTGACTTACCCAGGGTCACACAGCTAGTAAGTGTCAAGTGTCTGAGGTCGGATTTGAACTCAGGTACTCCTGAATCCAGGGCCGGTGCTTTAACCACTGCGCCACCTAGCTGCCCCACATTGATTTTTTTTTTTAAACTTTGTGTTCTAAATTTTCTTCTTCCCTCCCTCCTCAACCCTCCCTATGAAATCAAGCAATTCAATATAAGTCATACATGTACAGTTATGCAAAACACCTTCACATTATTCAGGTTGTGAAAGAAAATAGACAAAATAACTTTAGAAAGATGAGCTAACAAATAAAACTATACTACTATACTTCAATCTGTATTTAGATACTATCAGTTCTTTCATATGTCTTTCTGATAGCATCCTGCTCATCATTTCTTTCACAGTTACTATTGCTAACTATATTACCCTCCATCTTATTCCCTCCCCTTGCTATTTACTCTATTTTCTATCTTCCTACACCCTATCCCTCCTCGAAGTGTTTTGTTTTTTACTGCCCCCTCCCCCAATCTGCCCTTCTTTCACCTCTCCCCCCCTTATCTCCTTCCCCTCCCACTTTCCCCCAGGGCAAAATATATTACTATACCCATTTGAGTGTGTATGTTATTCCCTCTTTGAGCCAATTCTGATGAGAGTAAGGTTCACTCACTCCCCCACTCCTTCCCCATATTCCCCTGCACTCCATAAGCTTTTTCTTGTTTCTTTTATGTGAACTGCTTTTCCCCTAAACTGGTAATTATGAAAACTATCTGGTTCTGGCTGAGAAATAGAAATGTGGATCAGTGTGGACCTACAATACACAGCAATAAATGATTATAGTGACCTTGTGTTTGACATAGATAAAGATTTAAGCATTTGGGATAAAATTCACTATTTGGTAAAAATTGTTGGGCAAACTAGAAAGCAGTCTGGCAGACAGGTATAGACCAATATCTTACACCATTTATGAAGATAAGGTCACAATGGATACATGTCCTAGATATAAAGGGAGATGTCATAAGAAAATTAGAAGAATATGGAGCACATTACACACCAGACTTCTGGATAGGAGAAAAAACTATGAATAGCCAAAAGATAGAGATTGCATTTAATTTTAAAGTTTTGTACAAATAAAACCAACATAGCCAAGATCAGAAAGAAAGCAGAAAATTGGGGGGAGGGATTTTAGAGACAGTTTCTCGGATAAAGGTTTCATATCTCAAATATATGGAGAACTTTGTCAAATTTATAAGAATATGAGTCATTCCTCAAATGATAAATGGTCAAAAGATATGAACAGACCATTTTTTGATGAAGAAATCAAAATTATCTGTAGTCATGTGAAAAAATGTTTTAAATCGCTATTAATTAGAAAAATGCAAATTATAACAACTTTGAGACATCTCACACCTATCAGATTGGCTAAAATGATAGAAGGGTAAAATGATAAATGTTGGAGGGGATGTGGGTTGTGCCATTGATACAGTCATTACGTTGTTACACACAGTGTTCTGTGTTGTTAGATAGAAAGTATCTCTTTGTAACCAAAACTTTAAAACTTTGAACTCAAGATCTCAGGCTGGAAATAACTAGAAATAATCTATCCTTGACATTTTCTAATGTCTTTACACAGTGAGTTACCTGCATTTATTTCTGTATTATGTATTTATAACGTATCCTTCATGTATCCTTGAAGTATATTAAAGCAACAATTTAACTAGATAAGACATTTAGGATTCAAGAGTTAGAATTTAACTATCTTAAGGGCTCGGGGTTCTGATTTTTAACCCTTTCTTAAGCTCTACAATAAATTGTAGTTTTCACTGTAGAATGAGAAGTGATTGGGTATTATTCCCATAATACAAAAAGGCTGTGCTAACCCAATTTTAGGTGTATCATGACCAGAAAAGGGACCTATCCCACTTGGTAAATCCATTACAAAACTGTTGACACAGTCACGGTAGTCCATGGAAGTACTGCTCGGGAACTCTTCTGAGAAAAGAAATACAGTATGAGCCAACCAAATGAGCCCTGGTCCTGAGCAGTCATTTCAGGAGTCATGCTGGTTTCAGGTTTCTAAGGAGTCCTTCACTGGGCCCAGGACAGCCAATAAGGGGGAAGGTGGAGTTGGTTGAGGGTAGTCCCCCTGTTTTGAGCATGGAAAGTTCTGCATAGCGCAGAGCTCATGTAAGAAGGATAGACGACAGTTATCTCTGGAGGATCTGGATAATAACCACTGATAGATATGAGCTTCCTATGCCTCCATTTGTTTGGGTTTCCCATAGATTGTGAGCTTGATCCCTGTTATAGTCAAAACTTTTATAGCATAGCTGTTCGTTCTTGAAGGGATAGTATTGAAAATGCAATTATTGGGGGGGGCAGCTAGGTGGCGCAGTGGATAAAGCACCGGCCTTGGAATCAGGGAGACGAGTTCAAATTTGGCCTCAGACACTTGACACTTACTAGCTGTGTGACCCTGGGCAAGTCACTTAATCCCCATTGCCCTGCAAAAAAAAAAAATGCAATTATTGGGGGCAGCTAGGTGGTATAGTGGATCAAGCACTGTCCCTGCATTTAGGAAGACCTGAGTTCAAATCCAGCCTCAGACACTTGACACTAGCTGCATGACCCTGGGCAAGTCACTTAACCCTCATTGCCCTGCCAAAAAATGCAATTATTAATGGAAATATGTTTTATAAGTCTGCACCTAACCCTAATTTAATTTGCTTGCCATCTCAGGAAGGGATAGAATTTGAAACTCAAAAGTTAAAAAAAAAAAGTTAAAAATTGTCTTACATGTAACCAAAAAAATACGAATTTTTACCAAAGAAAAATGAAAATACAATTATTCCAGTCAGAGCGTATTAATCTTGTGTGAGAATTCCCTTGGGATTCTGAGCAGAGATGGTCTGTGTACCAAGCATCGAGTCGAAAACTTACCTGCACAGATATCTCCGTAACTCAAAGCCAGATCTTTTGCAAAGCAGGATGTCCTTTAATTGGGGATGCTATTAAGAACAGACACCTTTTTCTTTATTTGAAGTACATTTTCCCATATCTCCTTACGAATGTTTAATTTGAGAATAAGCTTATTTCCCATTGTTTCTGAAGGTATTGGGCAATTTTGATGCATCTTGTATTTCTTTTCAAATCAAATTTAAGAGGGAGACAGCATGATGATGTAGATCCAGGGCTGGCCTTGGTGTCAAGAAAACCAGGGGTCAAATCCTGCCTCTGATACACGCAGGTCATGTGACCCTGGGCAAGTTATATCACTTCTCTGCCTAGGAAGTCCTCTAACTCTCCATTGAAAAGCAGTTTCCCATCTGTTTTGGTGGAAGTAGTTCCCAACAATGCAATCACTGGCATGGGCCCCAGAAATGAAACACAGTTCGCTTCTCAGTTTGGGCATCATTTTCTCACTTAACTGTATTCTCTTCACAGGATATAATCAGGCATTTTTTGGTTTTTAACCTTAGGTAATCAGTTTAAACAACTTTCGGACTGAAGAAGTGGCCCTAAATGAAAGAGTTTGCCTCCACGTGAGATCACAGTGCAGTGTGGGGAGCACAAATCCTAGTGATGCCGTAGAAATGTGCACTGTGCCCCCAGAAGGTAAAATTATCTATAAAATGGGGTGATCCAGTGAGTCCCTTCCATCTTGGAATCCCGGCAGTGGCCAAGGGCCTGAGAGAAAAGAGTCAGAGAGGCAAGGTCCAAGACTAAGACCCAAGTTCAGGACCTAGGAGGGGCCAGAAATGGGGCAGGAAAAGATGAAGGGTGTGTGGTTATATGCAAGTCAAGCAAAGGGATAAAGGGCCTCCTCGGGAATTTGTGGTCAATAGTGTGTGACAGATACAGGTCACAGAGGATGAGGGCAGAGCAAAAACCATTGGATCTGGTGATTGTCTTGTCATTAATGACCCTAGAGAGATGAGTTTCAGTAGAGAGGTGTGAGACTTGAGGAGTGATTGGGTTATGAAGAAATGGAGACAGCGAGTATAACCAATTTTATAAGAAATTTGGCCTTTGAAAAAGACACTAGAAAGAAGCCAGTAGGTGTAGGTTCAAATCAGCATGATTTTTATAGTGGGGAGAAATGAGCATTTTTCAAGGCAGCAGAGTAATGATAGTAGACAGGGAAGCTAGCTAGAAACAGAAGAACAGAGTTCCTCAGGAGGAAGGAGAGAATGCTATCAGTGAAATGGGGGAGGAGGGGTTAGCTTTAGACACGGGATGCCTCTTCTTCTGACTGGAGGAAGACATGACCAACTGTAATAGACCTTTGGGCATCCCAACATTCACCTCTGAGGGCCAGGTGTAGTCGGGCTTGCCCAGCCTGAAAAGTTTCACTGCCACGAGATGGTCTTATATTTAGCCAAATGTGAAACTGGCACAAGAGGAAACCCTGCGAATGAAACTGCCCTCTAGAAGCAGGATTTTAGAGCCACTTCCTAGGTTCCTGTTCTTGAAATTGTTAATAGCGGAGCCATGATTTCATCCCAAATTCACAGATTCTTGGAGTTGGAAGGGATGTCTGGCCACCTAGTCCAGCTTGCAAAAGAATCTCCACTATGGCCTTCCTTTTTCAACTGTGGGTCTTAAACCCATATGGGGCCACGTGACTGGATGTGGGGCTCATGAGAAAGGTGGCGACAGTAAACAGTTATGTAGACCCATCCTACATATACTTATGCTTGGGGTTGATTCTCTGGCGAAAAGGGGTTGGGAGTAGAAAAAGTTTAAGAAGCCATGCTCTGTGGCGCATGCGTGCATGCATGCACACACACACACACACACACACACACACACACACACACAACCCCTCTGCTATTAGCCAGTCTTTGCTTAATAAATTTCAATGAGGGCAACCCCACTGCCTCCCCAGGCGGCCCCTCCACTTTCCAGAGCTCTGTTGTTTGGAAGGTTTCCCACACATTAAACTTGAGTGTTCTCCTTTACTTTGACCCTGGGCTCCCAATCTTTCCTCTGGGGATGAAATAGAACAAATTGGATCCCACTGTGTCCTTTGTAAGGGGACCTTGATGTGGATTGGAAATCCTCCTTTTGTTCGGGCTGCCCCAAGGACAGCTTTGCTGACTGCTGAGAACCTCACAAGAGCCTTTTGTACCTCCCTCTTTTATGCTTCAGCAACAATGACTCTGACAGCTTGGTTCAACCATCTGCCTGCCTGCCTAGGGCTGACTTCAGTCACAGTCTTCTGTGATTTGTAGGGGTGGGGGGACACTGCAGTAGCTGAGGGCTTGGGGCTTTGAGATAATCAATAAGCACAAGGGACTCTTGTTTTCACTCGCCTTTCTGCCACTTGGGTATTTATAAAGATGTGGTCAGGGGTAGAAAAAGAGCCTACCTTTTCCCTTCTCTTGTTTTAATCAAGATAAGCCTCTGTGTGTTCCCTCGGGCATTCTCATAAAGATTTGATAGACATGGGAAAGAAAGCACATTGGTCAGTAGCTGTTAATGACTTCTGAGGTGGTCCTTTCCCCTCTCCCCCTTCCTTTCCTACACAGATCCTGAGCATCATTCCTAGGGACCATTACAATGACCACCTCCGGCCCTGATTTCCTTTTCTTTGTGTTTGCTGAGAGATCCGGGTGATCTTACTTCAGAGTATCTCCCAGCTTGGTCCCTTGCCACTGAGGTGGTAGATTCCACTTGTGTTGGTTCTTTTGTTAACAGTGAGAATGAGTGAGGAAGGGAGGAGGGACCAAGAGAAAAGGAGGTGGGGGTGGTGGGCAGAGGGAGAGAGCCCAAGAGAGGACTTTATGGATGAGGAGCCAATATCACCTTGTATAACAGCAAACAAACAAAACCTCGCCAGTCGAGGTGAAATGGCTTTGCTTGTTGTGATTGGCCGAAAGGACAGCAGAAGGTTACTCAGTCTGTCCAAGGTATTCTCCTCTTCATTGGTGCCCAGAGTTATTTATTGTCGCACTTGGAGCTGAGGTGTAGAATGTGACCGGGCAGTAAGACTGTCTAGATGCTGTCCAGTAATGGAGCAACATTGAGAAGACCCCGGGTAGGCCTCAGCAGGGCTGCATTCTACTTAGAATGCCTACATGAAGAGATACATGAGAACACTTGAAGCCCTGGCAGCAACGTCTTCCCCTTCCTTTAACCTCAGCCCCCCATCAGCCCCCCCTGGCCTTCTTTGCTTAGCTGGCTTTTCCCCTCTCTGAATGGGAGAAAGCAGTAAGGTCAGTATGGAGCCCAGACCAGGGACTGAAGGGATAACTTGGCTTAGGATGTGATCTCATCCCTCTCTCTGCCTCCTTTTCAGTAGGAATGTAAGGCTGTTTGGGCCCAGCCATTGACTCAGGAAATGATGGCCCCTCACTTACAGAGAGCACACTGGAAAGAATGTTTCTGTCTTCTATTAGAAAGTCCTTAATGATGAAGAGTAATGAAGCCCAAACCACTTGCTCTGGAACTTCTTTGGTTATTTAGGGCCACTCAAGGGTCTTGCCAAGACCAAGAGGTGGAAGAAAGAGCCAAAAGGGGGTTGGGTCCTATCTATACTGGGCAGCTTTTGCCCAGCAGGGCTAGGGTGGGGAGGAGGAAATGGGGTGAGAAGAGACGACAGGCTGACCATAGGGTTAAGAAGGTAACTAAGTGGGGTTATTTGAGGGGAGTCCAAAGGGCCATTTGTGCTGCCCCCCCCCACCAGGCCTAAAATCGCTAGTCCTTATTGTCATTCTTTCGGCTTAAGCCATTATTTCTAAAAGGCTCCTGTTAAAATGTTGAGAAAGCTACCAGTTCAGCATATTAACCCATCAGTAGGATTTAACAGAATAAACACACAGATTTAGTTAACAACGGACAGAACTAAAGAAAGATGGAAGCAGCAAGTTGGCTGAGGAGGTAGAGAGTGAGGGGCTAGAGCAGAGCTTCAAGTCTAGGAAGTATTTTCTGCTACAGCATTAAAACAAGGGGGGAAAAAAAATCTAAATAAATAAATAAATAAACAAGAGATGGGACTGAGAGCCCTTTGGCCAGCTGCTGCCTGAAGTCAGTCTCCTCCCTGGAAATGCTGCCCTAAACTTTCAGGCCTTCCTCCGTTGGAGTGGAGTAAGAATATTCTGAGAAGGAAAGGAAGAAAAGGCTGTGACCCTGGTGGGCCCCCTTGAGCTGGGCGATGTCAGAAGGTACAGGAAAGGAGCGAGAGAGCAAAGGACACAAGCTACTCATGACTGGAGCTGAGGCTGACCTCAGATTACTGGCTTCCACCCTTGGGTCTGAGTATAGAACATTAACAAGAGCTAACATTCTATGGGGCCTTAAGGTTTCCAAAGTGTTTTACATGGATTCTCTCCTTTGATCTCACCAGCATCCCTAATCAAGAGACTTTTCCTTTGATGAAGTACCTGAGGACATCAGGACTGGGGACTCCGGGAGATGGGATGGAGGGGTGGGGAGAGGGGGGAGGAGGAGGGGGAGGCAGAAGGGATGAAGCAGTGTTCTGAGCTGCCCTGGCCTCTGGTTTTCCAGGTGACCCAGAGTCTGCTGTAACAAGACTGCAGTGTATCTGGTACAACCTGAGCCAAATGAATTGCACGTGGCTCCCTGGGAAGAAGGCACCTCCTGACACAAACTACACTCTGTACTACTGGTAGGTGGGGCTCCCCAGTCCATGGGAGATGACAGGCTCGCCCCAGCAATAGGAAGCAACCCCCTCATACACACTCCAAAGGTGATTTCTAGCAGATGGAAAGCCTGAGGGCCCAGTTAGCTTCACCTCCAGGTGGCTCCTGATGCTTGAGCTCCTCCCTTTATCCAAAGAGCTCCATCTGTTCCCCCCAATTCCATGATTGTCCATCTGGTGCTAAAATGGAAGGAGGTCATGGATTTTTATTTAGTAAGCATTCAAACTGCCACTGGTAGCTAAGTCCCTCAGCTTGGATTAGAATATGCCACCTTTTCACATTGTATTTGCTTGCTAGAGAACTTGTGAGTAAGGCCCAGGCCCGCTCTGTCCTCCCTGCTGCTTGTGAAAGCTGCTGTTGGGCATTTGGCTAAGAGATTCTGAGGCCAGCACTGCTTCCGGCTTCCCTGCCTCTGTGTGGACTCCCTACCTCTAGCCTGGGAAATCACCCTTACTGGTGAAAGTGTCATGTGATCAGTGTGATCACTCTCCCCATGGCAGGCATGCCAGGAGGAAAAGGGACAGAAGGAGCTTTGCTACCCTTCCCTACCTTGGCTGGGGGAGGACAAGGAGAGGGGGTTAATACCTGGCCCGCCACCCTCTTCCCCATTGGAAAGCTGGCCTCAACCTAGAGGCTGCAGGGATTTCTTGAATTTCTGCACTTAATCTGCTGCTGAAACAATTCTGCCAAGTGCAGCCTGTCCAGGCCAGTAAAGCCTTTGGTTTGGGGACCTTGGCTTGGCGAGAGAACAGATGCTGGGCTCTCTTAGATAGTTAGATGAAGTTTGCTTTTTACCTCTCTCTCTCTCTCTCTCTCTCTCTCTCTCTCTCTCCACTAACTTCTAATGCACTTTAATAAATACTTAAAAGTCTAAACTCTTGCTAAAGCTTCTAATTTAAGGTGACCACTCATTAGATTTTAGACATCATAGCTAGAATTTTAGGCCCTTACAATACACACATATATATTTATTTATAGATATGTAGTTAGAGATAGATATAAATATTGTCCTTCTGTAGCCAGCGTAGAGCCTGATTTTCTGCTTTTGCTTCCTTTTTGTTATTTTGCATGTCTCTCCATATTTGGAAATGGAAAGGAAAGGAAAAACAACACTAAAAGACAAAAGAACTCAGATCAGTGCAATGATGAGTCTTGACTCAGGAAGACTAATGATGAAACCTACCTTCCTCCTCTTGGTAGAGAGGTGGTGGACTACAGGTGTGAAATAAGGCATACATTATCAAACCTGGCTAATATGTTGGTTGGGTTTGACTGCACCACTTTGTTAAGGAAAAAAGCGGGGGTTCTATTGGATGAGGGAGAGCAGGTATTGAGAAGTGATAATTGTTTTAAACATCTCTCTGCTATTTTTAAGAGATATGGCATACTCAGGGGCCAGTGGGGATTTGAATATAGTGGAGGGTGTGTTGTGGAGCAGTGGGGGATATATTAGGTTCTGTGGAGACAGATTATGGAGGGCCTTGAAAGCTAGAGAGTAGAACTTGGATTTGAAGTTACAAACATTAGAAAAATTAGTCAGGCAGTTCCAAGTAGGATAAATTGGAAGATGGAGAGAGACTAGCCACAGAAAAGACCAGAGGAAGCTATTGGAGTAATCCAGGTAGGTGGTGATGGACTAGGGTGAGATTAGTGGGGGTGGAAATGGGAGCCAATCTAAGAGACTTTTCAGCGGAAGAAAGGGTTGGACTTTGTGATTGGATTTAGAGAGGGCAAGACAAATGGTGATTCTAAGATTCCTCACCTGGGAGATTAGAAGAAGGGTGGTAGTACTGCCAATGCCAGAGATGGAGATATTATGAGGAAGAGCTAGAGAGAGGGAAGGAGCACGTTGGGTTGGAGGGGCTCGTGGGACATACAAGTGGCAGAGGCTGCCAGGTAACTGTAAATGTGGGATGAGAATAAAGATCCCAGATCAGACAGAGCCAGTGATGCTCAGCAGCAGAGAGGTTCCCAGGGATGATTATGGAGCCAAAGGCTCAGGAGTAGGTGATGAAAGCAGCTCTGGAAGGAAGGACAGTTAGCAGAGGAGGCAGAGAAGGAGGAGAGTGGGAAAAGTGAACCACTGCAGATGCCAAGGGAGAGGGGAAGGCTCCAGGCGCCTCAGGCTGAACCTAGCAGCAACATACAACACCGCTCCCTCCCACCGGCCTTTCTTTGGCTGCATTTTTTACATCCCAGCTGTGTGCTAGGCACTGTGCCGAGGACCTGCCCTTGACGTCAGGGAGCTCCCAGTCTAATGGAGAAGACAGCTTGTTAATCCCTAGGGACGGAGTAGATGGAAAGGGGGGGAGTTATTTCCTAAGGTAGGGAACTCCTGTACCTTGGGCAGAGTCTGACTCTCTTCACTTTCCCCTGGAGATTGTAGTGGAGTCGTTTTCCTTCCCAGAATGTAAATGGAAGCTCCTTCTAAAAACAAGTTTAAACTCTGCCTTTCTCATAGCACATGTATCTAAACTTCATTCTGCCCTAGGTTTTGAAATATCATTTAAACACTTTATAGAATGGGTTGTTTCCATTTCTCTACCTTGTAGGTACAGCACTCTGGAAAAAAGTCTTCAGTGTACAAACTACTATTTGGAGGGTCAACTCATTGGGTGTTCTTTTGAGCTGCTTAAAGGAAATGTTTCAGGTTCTGAAAAAATTCAAATAATGGTCGCAGACACAGCCGGAGCAATTAGACCCTCCTATAATATCACTTTGTTAAATTCTGGTAAGTGACACTTCTTGATAATCAGAGAAAAGAATTTTTGCTCAGATGTCTTCATTTCATTCCTGACATAAGAATTGGCTTCCTCTAGTGACAGGTGGGGCGGACTTCTGTAACCCACTTTTTAGTAGATCCTTGTCATGTGGGAAGGTTGAGGGGATGTCGTGGACGGGGGATCATCTCTATCTGCCACATGATCACATACTGAGCATGTATGTCACTGAACACAAGCTGAAAAGGTTCAGGATACGCTGAACTCTCTTTGAATAGGAAACCCAAGGCCCAGTTAGATGATGGCCAGTAGAGTGGGGGCCGATGCACTTGAGCAAGGAAAGCTGCATGGCAGGAGCAGACAGTCACCTCCTACTGCTCATCCCCAAATACCCGTGAAGGAGCCAAAGGTGGCCCAGTCCAAGATCTTAGATTTGAAAGTGCTGCTCAGCCAGATGGGGCGCCACACTGGCTCAAAGCCCAAGTCAGCTTTGTCTTTCCGTGGGTATTAATGGTAAGACAAAAGAAAGTCTCTGGCTACTAATAGCTTCCAGTTGTGTTCTCTTACCTGAAGGTTGCTCACCAATAACTAGTGAGACACTCGGGCTTGATGAAGTGACTTGTCCAGGGTCAAGTGTCTGAGGTCAGATTTGAACTCAGGTCCTCCTGAATCCAGGGCCAGTGCTTTATCCACTTCGCCACCTAGCCGCCCCCATGGACTAAATTCAAACAGCACTTTACTGATATGTTAATCCGGTTCTTTGGCTAATCATTAGCATGACTGTGTGACAATTGTGAGCCTCTTTCTCTACAGCCTTCCATCACATGGGCCACATTGGAGCAGAGGGGCACCACATGTATAGTTTTTCAGACAATCTCAGTACAAAAAGGGATGGGAGCCAGTAGGCATCGATGTCCTGCCCATGTATGTGTACCCTGAGCCTCGATGAAACCTGGAGTTACTCTGTATTCTTGATTTCATTTCTCCACTGCAGTGAAACCTGATCACCCTGTCATAACGGCCCTCTCCTTCCAGAACGACAGCCTGTACGTGGAGTGGGAAAGTCCAGAAAACTTTGAGAGCAATTGCTTAGTTTACCAGGTGGAAGTCAATGACAGCAAGCCAAAGAAACACAAAGTGAGTTGGTTGGGGTATCATCGATGCTGCTTGAGCACTTTTTAAGCTTGCGTTTCCTTTTGGATCATGATAACATGAATAAAAATGCCGCTCAGTGTTCCACTCTGCTTTGGTGCTTTATGGGAATATGACCAGAAAGGCTTGTTTGAAGGAAGGTTTGGTGCTTGTAAGAATAGAGGGCAGACAGTTCAGACTTCTTTAGTTGGGTGACATTAAGCAATCAAATACGGTAGTATTTATGGACTTCAATGGCTTCCAATGAGCTTCTCTTCTCTTTGTAATCTTATCAGAAGGGCACTAGATATGTCCCGGGGAGCGCTGCCAAGAGTAACCTTGGTGGACCAGCTCCATTTCACTTCAGCAAATATTTGTCGAAACTCCAGTATAGGAAAGACATTTGTTCTCCTCTCCTCTCAGGAATGGAGGCTAAGGACAAGGATTACTCCACCTGTGTCTTTGTCTCCCCAGTCCTCATATCAAGTAGGTGCTTAATAAATGTCATGTTTGAATTGAAGAGACTGCTGGGAACTGAGTAATTCCTCATATTTGATCCATCAGCTAAGTGACACAAGGAATAGAGCACTGGGCCTGGAGTCCAGAAGACCTGAGTTCAAGTCCTACCTCAGATACTGTGTGACCTTAGGCCGGTCATTCAACCTTTTTGCTTCAGTTTCCTCAACTGAGATTTGTCAAGGGTTTAGACCAATGCCTGACACGTAGTAGGCACGTAATGTTTGCTCCCCTTTCCCTTCTCAATGTACCTTGTAACAAGCACGGCCTCTTGCTGGCATTGGGTGGTATATTTATTACAGCTCATTGTCAGAGCCGTTGGAAACAAGGTTTACAGGAGAGCAAGTAAACTTGACAGCATGCAAGTGCTAACAGGGCGACAGATGGCCTGAGCTCCCAGATGGCTCCATCTGTTTGTAAATGAGCTGCAACATAAGCAGGGTTCGCATCACAATCGTTAGCATTATCCAGAAATAAGATGGGGGCTAAGGGGTAGGGGGGATCCCAAGGCAAAGGATCTTGACAGTGAGGTTTTTGTACTTAGTGAGAGTTTGGGGAAATCATACATTTCCCTGATTATTTTTAGCCTTCATGGAGAGCTCCTTCCTCTGACCCCTTCTGAACTCTTCTGCAATTCATTTGGGGGACTTTATGTTCTGCCTTGAGAGATTGCACTACATAGAAGATAGAAGATTGGCCTTGAAGTTAGGAAGACCCGGGTTCAAGTCCTGAAGCCGGAACCTGCAATCTATACGACCTTGGGCAAATCACTTAACCTTCTAGGTGCAGAAGGAATTTCCATAACAGGAGTTTCCTTCAGAGATGAAATTGCATGTCTAGACCACCCCCTCCACTACCCCACCCCCAGCCAAAGTTGGGCCTTGTGCTGACTTGACTGTATCACATATTGTAAGCATCTAGGAGAGGGCCTTGTCTCCCACTTCTTTGTCTTGGCTCCCTTTGGAAGGGCGCTTTGCAGTGTACAAAAGTGCATAATATAGTGGAAAGGGTATGGGATTTGGATTGGAGGACATGGGCCCAAAGGTGAGGCCCACTGCTTCCTCTGAGAAGCCACTTACCAACTCTTTGAGCCTTGGCTCCCCCCTGTACAAAGTCACGTGGTTGGGTTAGATGATTTCTAAGGCCCCTTTCGGCTCTGAAATTCTGTGGCCTTCTGCCACAGGATGCGGGAGTGCAGTGAATGTCTGCCTGGTGGAGTGAGATGAGCACTTGGGCATCAGGAAGCCTCTTGGAGCCTCAGAGTTTAGATATCCTCGAGCCCAATTTTTTCATCTGCAAAATCGGAAGAATAATAATATAATGTTTTATGATGGCTGCAAGGAAAGTGCTCTATACAAATCAAAGCCCTGTATTCAGTGGGAATTGTTTTGATTTCTCTTCCTCACTCCCCCACCCCCAATCCCATGCAAAAGCATTCGAGAAAACCCAGGCTCAGAGAGTCGCTGATTTGCCTCCAGTCACTGAGCTTGTCTTATAAGTCTAGGCCTCCTTTCACCTCGCCCCACCCCTAAGGTTTCCTTTCCACTGAGACCCAGTGCCAAGATGACTATGGCATCCTCCCTTCCCTCCTGGAGGCAGTCAGAGGGCACCACAGTGAACAGAATACTGAGCCTGGAATCAGGAAGACCTGTGTTCAAATCCAGCCTCAGACACTGACTAGCTTCTGTGACCCTGGGCAAGTCATTTAACCTCTGTCTGCCTCAGTTTCCTCAGTTGTAAAATGGGGGGGGGGAATGATAGCATCTCAAATGACATGATTATTTGGAAAGTGTCTGGTACATCGGAAATGCTTGTTCCCTTCCCCTCAGGTTATAGTCTGAGCTGAAGAGAATATACATGCTATTGAGCTTAACAGCTTAATTTAGAATAGTCATTTATCTTGGCTTTTTCAAATGTTATGTTTATACTTTTGAGTAACTGGTGTAAATGCTTGACATTCTGTCTTTAGCAAATGTTCGCCAGCTGCTTCCTCTCCCAAACGACCCTATCAGTTGCTGTGTTCTAATTTCTAGTTTTGTTTGTTAGAATTTTCCTCTTTCAGTTCCTTTGTGGTGGGGGGCGTTAGTTCATGGGCATTGGTCAGTGCTTTGTTTAGTGTCCATAGGAGTAGGAAGTCAGGCCAGCATCATAGTATCAGGCCCACAGGCAGCCCTAAGCCTCCCTCCCCAGATGCTAAGTTCCTTCATGTTCTTTCCACCCATCCCACGTATAAGAATGGTTCTCAAGAAATGGAGAATAGGGTGAGTAAAAACGTAAAGAACAGATACGACTTAATGTCTTACTCCTCTGAATAGGGCATATACATCTTAAGTCACAGGACCAACCCTGATGGTGAAAAAGTAACATCAAGCATCTTGGGAGAAAGGGGGACAGGCAGAGGTGCAGAGTGAAATGCACACTTTCTGTTATGGCCAACAGGCCCTTTGGTTTTGCTTGACTCAGCTTATTTGTCACAAGGGAGATTTTGAGTGAGGGGTGAGGAATTGGAAGGGAAAGTGATAGTGTTACCCTCTACTGCCCCAACAAAAATAAAAGAGGAGAAGAAAAGAGCATCAATGGAGCCTTTTTTAAATTCACAGAAGAGAAGCAAAGGGAATTCAGAGGGAGACATGGACAAGTAGGGCAGCTTTGGAACTAAATGTTGAATCTATTATATACTTTTTATTTTTTTTGCAGGGCAATGAGGGTTAAATGACTTGCCCAGGGTCACACAGCTAGTAAGTGTCAAGTGTCTGAGGCTGGATTTGAACTCAGGTCCTTCTGAATCCAAGGCCAGTGCTTTATCTACTGCGCCACCCAGCTGCCCCCTATTACATACTTTTTAAAAACAACCTATATGTATTAGGCATTTACAGTTTCAGAAGACCCCTTCTTTATACATGGAAATGTTCACATATGTTGATGTCTGTCAAGGTCAAAATAAAAACAAAAATGTAGTCCTGAAAAAAAAGGAAAGAAAATCTCCTTAAATAATACCCCTCCTAAGGGGCAGTTAGGTGGCACAGTGTATAGAGCACCGGCCCTGGATTCAGGAGGACCTGAGTTCAAATGTGGCCTCAGACACTTAATAATTACTAGATGTGTGACCCGGGACAAGTCACTTAACCCCAATTGCCTCACCAAAAAAAATAATAATACCCCTCCTGTCCCCACAAAAACCTCAGCATCGGGGTTTAGCAATCTCTGTGGTATAGGATACTCTTACCCCTACAGATTATTCCCTGCATGTAGACCAGGAGGATCAAACTCAAATAGAAACAGGCTCCACTAACCTGTACAGAAGGATCCTGATTGGGTGCATATTGACTTAGAAAACCAATAGCAACACTATACCAGTTTTACTATATTTTTATTTAGTTGGCTATTAATTTCCCCATAACATTTTTATCTGGTTCAGGCTGTACTCCATGTATTTGACACCTCACATGCAAATAATCCCTGCCTATAGATACCATGGGTATTTATATCCTGTCCTCTGGTCTGAAATTGTCTGAGAATTAGCAAAAGAGCTGAAGGAGCTGCCTTTTCCCTGCTTACTATTGATAGGCTAGCCCATCAACATTTAGGAATTTTGTCTGATGACTATTAATTCTGACAATAGCCTTTTCTCAGCATTTAATCCAAAACTGAAGAATGCTATCCATCCCCAGAGAAAGAATTGATAGTGTCTGAATACAGATTGAAGCAATTTTTTTAATTTTATTTTTCTTGAGGATTTTTGTCTGTTTTCTTTCACAATATGACTAGTATAGAAATGTTTTGCATAACTACACATGTATAACCTAAAAACAAACAAAAAAAACCATTTAATCCAAAACAACCTATCTGTGCCTCCCCTATATTTTTTTTTGGTGGGGCAATGTGGGTTAAGTGACTTACCCAGGGTCACACAGCTAGTACGTGTCAAGTGTCTGAGGCCAGATTTGAACTCAGTTCTTCCTGAATCCAGGGCCACCTAGCTGCCCCCTCTCCCCTATATTTTGGTTCTTTAAACCTTTCTGCAGATTCTACTGGGCCACATGTGAAATAAACCTTCCAAGGTCTTCTCTCTGAATTTTGCTTGTATTTTGGGATCTCTTGCTAGCATTACACTGATGATGCGCTGTGTGTTTAATAGGAAGCAACTTCAACTCTGTGGTGCAACTTTGAGGTGCACCCTTCTCCTCCTCTTTCTCTTTCTCTCTCCCTCCCTCCCCTTTGACTTCAGTTCTCATGTGTTATAACCAGGGAGGTTTAGATCATGAACCCTGAAAGGTTCTAATGGCCTCACAGCCACTTTTAATATTTTCAAGGTTGAAGAGTCTAAAAACAAATGCCACATCTCACAAACGCCTCAGGAGCTTCCAAGAAATTCCAAGGTCAGTAAATTCTGCATTATTTCATTTGTTCTGAATGTCACAAATTTGGGGACATTGGGTTTTTTCTCTAAAACACCACAAAATGAGGCTCATTTTATCCAGCTCATGATTACCAATTGTCTTTATTTCTGCCTCTAAAAGTCAAAATAAGAGCTTGAATTGAAATGTGTTTTACTAATGTGAAAATGTTCTGCTTGTAAATAGGTAACAGTGAAATGATGCCTTTCCCTGACATCTGCTTTGATTTTCGATTTTAGCATAAAAATTGTCTCGTGATCGAGCATGTTAACCGTGAAGCTTTGTACACGGTCAGAGTGAGAGCCAAAGCCAGTAAGTATTGCTTTGAAGATGATAACCTCTGGAGTGCCTGGAGTCCAGAGAAAACCATAGGTAAGACAGTGGTTATATGGCAAAGCTTTGGGATGTGGAAATAAGGAATGACTCCCCCCTGACAAGACTCACACAAGCTCGGCCTTCATCCAAGCCCCCTTCCCCTGGTGCCCACCTGAATTTATTACCCCACCTCAAGTCTCTCCCCACTCCAGTTTACCCACACTGCTGCCCAAGAGATTTTTCTAATGCCCCTCTTTCTTTGGCACTTGAAAGCACTTCACGGTCTGATGCTGTCCTAGCTTTCCAGCCTTTTTACAAATGACTTCACTCGACATACTCCACAGTCCTGCCACACTGGCCTTCTTGCCATTCCTCACATGAAACCATCCATCTCCCATCTCCTTGTCTTTCCACTAACTGTGCCTCATGCCTAGAATGCATGCTTTCCTCACCTTAACCTCATGGAATCTCTGGTTTCTTTCAAGACAGCTCAAGGACCACTTTCTGCAGGAGGCCTTTTCTGGTCTGTGCCCCCAGCTGCTAGCATGGCCCGGGGCCCTCCTCCTGTCTATCTTTACCCCCCACACACACACACATACTTTGAATCTAATTTTTGTCATATATATATACAGACACACACACATATGGCTATGCCTACCTGTTTGTGTACATGTTGTCTCCTCCAGTAGAATGGAAACTCCCTGAGGGCAGGACCTGTTTTACTTTTGTCTTTGTATCCCCAGAGCCGGGCCCATAGTGGGCCAACATTTGTTGATTGACTCCCACTTCTCCCACTGTCTCCGTCAGTAATGAATTCCTGCCTCACACTTCACTTTCTAGCTCTTTGTTTTCTGTATTGTATTTGTGTCTTAGCTCCATAGAAGACTATATAGCCTCTATGAGGGGAGGAACCAGGTCTTCTACAACTTCTAGCACAGTGCTCTGCACATAGTCGGTTCTTAATACATGTTGGTGAGATGACTGAATCAATATAAAGGATAGCCTCCTTCTTAATGGATGTCTCACTCTCCTCCCTGCAGGCTACTCAGAGCCCTCATACTACCCCATGGATGTCCCTACCTGGGCCTAGGTAGTCCTTCATACTCAGGCATCTTGAAGTGTACCCCTGCCCTCGCCCAAGAGAAAATGTATCTGGGCAAACTTACTATTTGATGAAATCCTCTACTGAACCCTCTTATAAAAGAAACAAAACCCCAAACATGTCTCTCCTTGTCTTCAGTTCTTTGGGTTCTGTGATTGATTGTCAGATACAGCTAGTTACCCACCATAGGTGAGAAGAATATAGCACTTTGTCATGCAGGTAATGCTCTCCTGGATCTCCCATTTAAGGCTAAATACAACCTTGGGAAAGATGGGAAAGAATTGTCTTTGAGAAATAAGAACACAGACCAGAAAAGTTGAAGCAACTTTCCCCATGGCTAGGAAATATATCACAGAGGCACCCTTCTTGCCTGCCTGCCTGTCTAACTGAGAGGCCAGACCCAAGCAGCAATTTGTCTCCAGAATGTTTTTACTCTTTGACTCGCAGTCTTTTGTGTACATTTTCTTTTCCAGGCCAGAAGTCCGACTCTACATTTTATACCGTCACATTACTCTCCATCCCAGTCGCTATCTCCATCTCTACTCTTCTCCTGCTGCTATATTTAAAGAGGTAAAAGAGCTGCCACAGCTATATATCCAAGAATGAAAACTAGAGAGAGGTTAAGTGACCAGAATCCCACACAGGGCCCATCTGTGCCAGAGTCACAACTCACAACATCAAATTGTGCTGTTGGATTGGACCAGAAGGCCAGGCCCAATGCCAACAAAGGCTACAGTAACAAATATTTAAGGATGACATAGGATTATTGAGCTGGTATAGAACCAAAATTGTATCCTAATTAAGAATAGCATTGTGATTTAGAAATAGGAAAAGGAAATACAAAATTAAGGAGTAATGTATTCCTTTCCTGGAGCAGTCTTCTTCAAGTCACTCAGTCGGCAGTCCCTGCTGGTATGTCTGACCTGAAGAATACCTTTAAGGCAAGAGGTAAAAATCAATCCTTGGAGATCTCCTGCTTATGCCTGCTCTTCTTTTGGGGTCTCCCACCCTCTCCACACACACATACAGAACTTGAAACTCTTAGGACATTGATTTCCTATAGCTTACTTCAAGTAATTACACCGAATCAACGTCATTACTAGAGAACCATTTATTTAGGTTCACCTCTTCAGAGACAACTATATATAAGCTAAGTAATCTTTTATTATAGGCGACTAGGTGGCTCAGTGGCTAGAGGCTAGACCTGGAGTCAGGAAGACTCAGCTTCCTGAGTTCACATCTGACCTCAAACACTTACCAACTGTGAGACCCTGGGCAAGCCACTTCACCCTGTTTGCCTCAGTTTCCTCATCTGTAAAATGAGCTGGAGAAGGAAATGGCCAAGAAAACCCCAAATGGGGTCACAGAGTTAGACATGACTGAAACAGCTGAACAACAACAGTCTTTTATTAGAACTCTTCACCCAAAATGCTTGTTTCTCTCTTTTTTTTCTTTAAGACTGAAAATCATTATTTTTCCTCCAATTCCTGACCCTGGGAAGATTTTTAAAGAGATGTTTGGAGACCAGAATGATGACACCCTGGTAAGCATTGATGGTTTGAAGTTAGAATGAATTATTTTTGACTGTTTCAAATCTAAATGGCTCAAAGGGGAGTTTAATTAAAATATAGCACCTTGATCTTGGCAAAACCTTTTCAGCAGCCCACAAGATCCTGTGTTAATTTCACATCCGTGGCCTTGATTTCACCCCTCAATTACTAGGCAGTATATTTTCACTAAGAATGGAGAAGGGAAGAAGAGTCTCTTTCAGCACTTAGCTCAGTGCCTGGCACATAGTAAGTACTTAATAAATATTTGTAAAACCAAAAATCAAAAAAAAGGGAGGGTGCAGCTAGGTAGCACAGCAGATAGAGCACCAGCCCTGGATTCAGGAGGACCTGAGTTCAAATCTGGCCTCAGACACTTGACACTTACTAGCGGTATGACCCTGGGCAAGTCACCTAACCCTCATTGCCCCGCCAAATAAATAAATAAATAAATAAATGCTTGTAAACCGACAGACTCTTCTGTAAGGCAAGCCTTCTGTGTAGGCCTCCCTACCCGTGGTCACCATCATTTGGTTTCTAGATTGGCTCTATGGGAAAATCTGGGGAGTGGGGGGAGGAGGAGAGAGCACAAGGACAGTGATGAGTGTTTGGGTAAATAACAGGCAGTTGACCACCCAGGGAGCCTTGGGAAATGGAGTACTCCAGCTAGGTTGGGCCAGACTTCCCTGATTTGTGGACAATCTGGGATAGAACCAAGGCCTCCTGACTCCCAGCCCAGGCTTCTCTCTGGTCTAGTATTCTGCCAATGGGCAATTTTCTTTAACTACTCTGGGCATGGTCAAACACTGGCAGTTTGCATCATATTTGTCTCTAAAGCTTCCAGTGTTTGATTGTGTTTTGTTTACCCCTGGAGTAAGTTTGGCAAGGGTCCTTGTTCAAATATTGTCCAACTGAATTTCTCTCTGCCCCTTCGTGATTAAGTGGACTGCTGTCTGTTAGGGGATTTTCTCCTTTTCATCGTAATTGATACTTGCTGATGAAAAATCAGTCCATCTTCACTCCTTGGTATCCATTTGTGGCTTTCTTGTTTTGTGCCAAGTCAAGATGACCAGTTTTGAAAACTGCCTTTTCTGGGGTTACAAATAACAAAGGACCTTCGGATGATTGCTTAATTTTTAAAGACAGGAAAATGCCACTGTTTCACCTGCAGTGATTGGCTTCAATGTGCAAACAACTGGCTGTGACTAAACCTTAGGCACACAAAGGCCATATTAACTTGAGCGGTAAATTCATAGCAAGAGATTCTCCTCCCTAGTGAGATTTCTGACCTTCTGAGCCATCATAAACTGAAGTTTGATATTTCAGCATGTTGCCGCCGTTATCACAGTTCTGAAAGCCAGCCTTCCACTTTAATGAAAAACACTTATAATAAGGCACACACAGAGATGCCTTTTAACCATCTGGTGTATTTTAGCCATCAGGCTGTTGCTCTTTATTTCAATCAGGGGTTCTTAATGGCACTCTGGGACCTTGGTTTTTGGTTGGTTTGTTTTTAAATATTTGATCACTGTATTGCAATACGTTTGGTTTCCTTTGTAATCCTCTGCCTTTCAGTTTAGCATTTAAAGCCAGTGTTCTGAGAAGGGGCCCATAGGCTTCCCCAGGTGATGACCAAAGGGCTCCTGTACACAAAAAAGGGTAAGGAAGCCCTGCTCTAAATTCTGTGTGGTAGCTTCTTGGGGCAGCTAGGTGGTACAACAGTGGATAGAGCACTGGACCTGAAATCAGGAAGACTCATCTTCCTGAGTTCAAATATGGCTTCAGATACTACCAGTTTGACCCTGGGCAAGTCACTTGACCTGTTTGTCTCAGTTTCCTCATCCATAAAATGAGCTGGAGAAGGAAATGGCAAACCGATTCAGCAATGGGGTTGTGAAGAGTCAGACACGATTGAAGTGACTAAATCACAACAGCTTCTTGAAGGATTAGGTTGTATGCTGGTAACCCCACCAATTTATTTTTGTTTGTTTACACATATAATTTTAAGATTGAATTAACAAGTAGTTCTCAGTTTCAGAACCAAAGAATCAAAAGCCTTGCATGGTTATGCTCCACAAAGAAATACTCAGTGTGAAACTTGGGCTGGCAGCAGCTATTTGGCTGCCTGGGTACAATTTTATATAAGACCTGCCTAATCTTTCCATCTAATTGGGAGGTAAAAGAGGAAATTTGATTAATACTATAATCTGTGAACAAATTAATACTGTAATTTGTGGACATTCCAAATGAGAGTATACCAAGTAAACACAGGTAAGTTTGGATTCTAATTACTAGAATCTGATGAAGATACAATTTTGAAGGACTTGTCATTTTTTGATTGTTTGTTTATTTTTTGCGTGGCAATGAGGGTTAAGTGACTTGCCCAGGGTCACACAGCTAGTAAGTAAGTATCAAGTGTCTGAGGCAGGATTTGAACTCAGGTCCTCCTGAATCCAGGGCCGGTGCTTTATCCACTGTGCCACCTAGCTGCCCCCAGGACTTTTCATTTAGACAGAAGATAATGGATGAGAGTTTTATCTTTTTTTTGTAATGTTTTCCAGCTACTATATGTCAAGACAGAGCCCTCTGATCACCTTTGCAGTCCGGAAACTAGCTTGGGGCTTGTCTTATCCATGATTAACTTGGAGCATCTGTTCCCACTCCACCTAAGCCATTGCTACTCTCTCTTCTCCATTTCCCTCTCATCTCTTCTTCTCTGTCCCCTTTTCTCACCTGGAAATCTTCACTTAGGGAAAGTGAGAACCACTAGACAGGAAATGACCTGAGCATAATGGAGGCTTAAAATCAAAATCACTGTTGGCAGATCCTGTGAGATGGGACTGCCTGATGTTGGGGCCACCGTTATCAGGAATTGCTTTTGGTCCTTTAACTAGAAGGCTCCAGGTGGTGCTGTTTGCTTCATGCCACATTTTTGTGTGTGAGGCAATTGGGGTTAAGTGACTTGCCCAGGGTCACACATCTAGTAAGTGTTAAGTGTCTGAGGCCAGATTTGAACTCAGGTCCTCCTGAATCCAGGGCTGGTGCTCTATCCACTGCACCACCTAGCTGCCCCTCATGCCACAATTTTTCAATTGAATAGGGATACCTAGAGGTGCCATTTGCCTCAGCTAGCTTTTTGAACAGTGAAAAGAGCACAGGAGTCAAAGGATCTGGGTTTGAATCCTAGCTCTATCACTACCTATGTGGCCTTAGGATTTGTCACTTCCCATCCTAGGACTCTCAAAAAAGAACTTGCTGGACTAGATGCCTTCTGAGACCCCTTTCAGCTCTCTTGCCCATGATTCCATGAGATGAATCACCTTTCTAGAGCTGGGGGATCACATTTCAAAAAGAAACAGGAAAAAAGGGTTAATGACCAAGTAAACTAGTTGAAGGGAAAAGGCGCCACTTTTGCATGAGACTTAGCTCACATCTTGGGAAAATTTCCATTGTGTTTATCCCTCAGGATAATATATTTACCAACATAAAACAGTCTCATGCCTTTTTCTCCCTTAATGTTAATTCCAGATCATTCTGTTTCCTTAACTTTCCAAATAGATGAAAGTTTCTTAGGTCAAGGAAAAAGGCACACATGTTTTCCATGCACGCAAAACCAAAAATAAGCTTTGACAATGAGTGCCCAGGGAAAGGACGTCACTTAGAAGTAATTATCTCTTTTTTCCCCTCCCTCCAGCACTGGAAAAAGTATGACATCTATGAAAAGCAAATTAAAGAAGAAACTGACTCAGTGGTGCTGGTTGAAAATCTGAAGAAAACGTCTCAACAAAGTGAATAATTTATTTGGATGTCACATGTGACTGCCAGGAAATTTCTCCCATCCTCCATTAGTTACCGTGAAAATCATTCAGTGAAAACTGAACCTTGGGCCAGCTAGTTCAGAAGGGGCAGGTTATCAGTTTCAGGTTCACAAGTCATGCACCTAAAATCCAGGGAGAGGAATGGGCCATTCCTATGGAAGCAAAAACGACAAGATTTTGTGACGGTTACAAAATTTAATATTGGGAGAAACCACTTTCTTTGGAAGCCTACCCAGCCCCCCCCCCCCTCCAAAAAAAGTTGGCATTAAGGATTGCACATTCAAACTTGTGCTGGTTTCTCTTTCACCAGTCAGCACCAGATGGCAGTGTGTTTTGGTTTTGGTTTTGGTGTTAAGTTTTAATGTAGGAGAGTAACTAGAGAATATTTACTTTCATCGAGAAAAATTGGTGAGCTGATATACTTCCAATTTTTATCCTTCTCAGAAGTTTGTTGCCTTTCATGACCCATGATAAGCCAGAATCACAAGTGCCCTTCAGTGCCTGTCCTAAGGTTGCTTTGATGAAAAGTGGGACGTGATAATCCTACCAGGATGAAAAACTTTCATTTGCTTCATTTGGGCTTCATTGGTATTTTTCCTTTTTCTAATTCTGAGATGGTTTTATTGCAATCTTCCAGTAAGAGATGGGCTTATTACAGACCAAGTAGAGGGTCCAATTGAGATGTTGGTCCCTTCAGGTTACAACTCTGCCAATATGTATATACTGGACAAAAAGAATTCCTAGCTTTCAGTGTCCTCTTCATCTGCCTGCCCTTTAAGGAGCTTGTGTCAGCTGACCAATGATTTAAAGCAGAGGGGTGCATTTTGATGGAGCTGCAGTGATCTACCTGCCTTTGAGTCTATACCAACTTTTAGAAGTCCATGTTGGCAGTGACAGCAGCCAAAATGAGATCAGAAAAAAAAAGAAAAAAAAGAATTGAACAAAATGAGATCAGACCAAATCTATTGGAAATTTGAAAAGGCACCATGACTCCTAGAAGCAAGATGTGCAGCAGAGGCCACAGTGACTACAGTAGTCTTATGGGTGAACCACACAGGCTCACAAGCTGTTGCTTTGCCTTCCCTCAGTCAACAAGTATTGAATATCTGTTGGGTGATTTAACATCTATTGGGTGTGCCCCACAGTGTGCTAGGGATTGTGGAGGCCAGAAACAAAGTTGGGGACATAATCCCTGCCCTCAGAGTCTATTATCTACTGGGAGCTTTTTGTTGTTGTTGTTCATTGCTGTATTTTCCCAGCATCATCTCTCCTTTCGTTTTATAGACTTGCCCTTTCCAATTCCAAGCCAGAAGCTTGCTTGTCCTGTTCCCCTTTTGAGCCTCTTCCCTGTTTCCTAAGATCTCCCCTGCCCAACAGAGAGTATAGGAGATTATCAAACTGAGAAAAAAACCAAGGGAGTGCTGGGGAAGACCAGGTATCCCCACCCCCATTTTCTTTCCTCTTTCTCCTACACTCTGACTTAAGGTAAATATGGGTAGGCTGGAAAATATTTAGAGGGCATGTGTGTTTTGGTTTTGTTGGGGGGATTTTTTAACCCTAACCCTAACCCTAATCTGTAAGGCTATATTTGTTATTCAATTTTTTATATTAAACCTCAAATGTTTCTGCATGTTTTCTAACTGAAGAGTTAGGTCTACTCCGAAGTTTGCTGTTTTGCTTTGGGGGGAAAAAGACTTGTTTTTCTCATGGTCCACAAAGCTGGCCCTAAGAACTCTTTGGAGCCCTACTACCTAGCCTTAGCTTGAGTAGGTAGGTAGAGTGCCTTGTGTGATTCACCAACCAGCCAGCCAAGTAGCCCACATATTGACTCGGAGATTTTTCCATCTTATGTTTTCCCTCCATTCCCCAGTAGTTTTAAGGAGGCCATTCTGAATTGCTTTTCCCATATTTCCCCACCACTACCACCGTATTGTCCATAACAGCTGGAAGGAATGAGGTGAAGGGGCATCAGATCTGGCTCTTGGAGCTCTCGTGGCTAGGGTGCACGAGTGGACAATGGAAAAGGACAATGTCGTTGGTTCTCCTGTCTGTTGAGCTGTGTGGCAGTGTTACATTTGTAGTGGTTTCTCTGTGTGTTCATTTCTAAGGCCAGATTAAGGCAAGGAAATATGGCAAGACAAGGCAAGATTGGACTTGATGTTCCTTTGTGCTCTTGCTTCTATCTGTAAGGAATCTGTTTTCCGCTTTAGGAATAAGAGTCAAATCTAGGTGTTCTAGGTGTGTCTCTTATAATTTGGAGTAATTACTTTCAGTTGAGGTTTAGGCCTGTTATATTTTGGTGTCTACAAGTGTCCTTGGAACTTGTGATTAGCCAGGGGATAGCTGATGTTGGCTCACAGCCTAGCCCGAAAGCATGTATTAGAGACTCCCACCTCATCTTGGCAGTGATGAAAATCAATCTGGTCTACAGATTTGAAGATTATCTGAAAACCAATTCCCAGGACACTTGGGAAATTGTCCTGAAGCATCCACAGGGAGGCTCCGTGGAATGCTCTGTGGAGAGCTTCCCTTCCCATTCCATGCTTTTCCTACCTAGAACTTCTCCCCAAGCAACAAACGTCTCAATATTCTGCACACTGAAAGACTAAGTGGGCCGCTTGTATTTTTATTTTTTGAATAGTTTTTTCCTTTAAATCGGAGATCATCTTGTTTGACCTCTTTTGAAAGTTTAAAATAAATCTGGACTCTACTCAGTGCTATCACTTTGGTCTTATTTCGGGAAAATGTCACAGGAATGGAAAGGCAGAGAAGGGTGGAATCCAAAGGCAAACCTTTAAATATGAGAGAATCCATCAAGAGGCATTTACCAAGCACCTACTATGTGATAGGCACTGAGCTAGGTGACAAGGATACAAGTGAGGACACTGGAACAAGCCCTTCTGGCACTGAGCTTATATTCTAATGGGGGAGACGGCAAGGACTAAACACATACCTGTAAAGTGAATGAATGTAAACAAAGTAGTTCAATACAAGGCAGTCTTGATGGGGAGGGAAGGGCCGAGAAAGGCTTCATGCCCAAGATGGATCTGAGCAGCTGGGACTTTTAAGAAGACTCTTGCTTTTGCCAAAGAATGCCTACATCATTCTCCCAGGGGACCAAGGTACCTCCCTGCCTCATTAAAATCTTGTGGCTTAAGTGTCTGTCTAAACTTCATTGAGTGTAAATACAATCCTAACCATGTACAGCATGGTAAGTAAAAATGTTTATGCTTCTGAGGGCTAGGATCGGGGATAGGGGGACCAAGTATTTGGTACTGAGCCAGTACTTGTTGAAATGGAAAGGTTTCTTTGGTTTACAGGATGCTTTCCTCAAATCCAGGCTGACATAGGAATGTAAGTAGGGTTCTCATTTTTTAGGTGAGGAAATGGGTTCTGAAAGCTTAGACAGCTAGATTTTAGATGAAAAAAAGTCAACTTTTGGAGTAGAGGCCCTTCCAACAGAGGGGAAGGCCTTGGCAGAATACTTTATGGTTTCACAGTTTCTGGAATATACGATCGAATAGTTTGCACTCCTGGAGTGTGTTGGGTTGTTTAGATTTCATTTTAGGCTAGTAGTATCTCATAAGGTACTGCCCCATAATCCCTAGAGGCCAAACAACCAGAAAGAGGTCATGTCCGATGCCAAATTGTCCTCTTTGGTTTGCACATTCTCATGGTTTCCAACCACCCTTCTATGCTTTAGTAAAAATACTCCCCCAAAACACTATGTTAAATGAGGGGACTCCTTACAATTTCTTATGACTCATTACCGAGCTCAGGATAGACTGCCCGTTCTGACAGGAAACACGGAGCTAAGGACCCTTGAGGCTACACATGGGATGTGTGGGAAACAAATCCTGCCACCACAAAAATGTTTGGTCCAGCCCAGCTGTGGGAGGAAAGAAATGTACTGTTTATAGTTGATTTTGACATCTGGTTCTTTTGTAAGCTCATTAGCAGTTGTGAAGGAAACAAGAGAAATAAATACAAGCACCCCACTTTTAAGCATTAACAATTTGAACATTCTGTTGAGCTTTGCACAGAAGATGTAACCTAGAATTGGAAAAGGGGCGCTAGGGGGCACCATGGTGCATAGAGCCCCAGGCCTAGAGTCAGGAAGTCTCATCTTCCTAAGTTCACTATCTGGTCTCAGATACTTCCTAGCTGTGTGACCCTGGCCAAGTCTTTTCACCCTGTTTCCCTCAGTTTCCTCATCTGTCAAATGAGCTGGAGAAGGAAATGGCCAACCACTCCAGCAATTATAAGTAGCCTACCACAGAGTTACTCCTAAAACCCAAAGTAGCAGTTACCCCTCCGGGAACCCACTCTGAATGAGAGGGAAGGTTGGAGAGAGAGAGAGAGAGGAGTGACCCTACATAATTGTAGTGATAGAAAGCTCTATAGGTTGCTGATTCAACTAAATATCATGATCTGGATGTTAGGCATTCTTCATCCACTTATTTGTGTTTCCTAAATGCATGAGTAGCCCAAACATTTTACCATTAAGTAGTAATGGCTCTTAGGAGACTCTACAATATGCTGGGACTCATATAAGAAGTCATCCACGAAGAGGATCACTTGGAGAAAAGGTGTCGCCCAGAGCTCACAACACTCCCAAATTAAAATGTAATTGGGAAATACATAACAAAATTAATTTAAAATTACTTTTTTTAAAACTAATGTGTGGCCTGCAGGGATTCTTATGTTCAGATTAGTGACTTTCCCCCTCCCCCCAGTTTCTATTTGAGTTTGACACCACTGACCATCTCTAGGTAATCCCTCTTCAACTTGGATCCTGGGCTGAAGATATTCTAGGACAACGATGAGCAAGTGTGTCTCTGTTTTATCCCTCACTTGATACTAATGACTTCAGGGTTGTCATGGTTACCTTGTATAGTTTATATAGCACTTAAGGTTGCAAAGCACTTTACCTATATTAATTCATTTGATCTTCACAATAATCCTTGGAGGTAGGTGCTATTATCATTGACATTTTATAAATGAGGAAACTGAGCTACAATGAGGTTAAGTGATTTGCCAAGGGTCATACAGCTAATAAGTGTCAGAGGCAAGATTTGAACTTATATCTTCCTGACTCCAAGTCCAATGCTCTACCCACTGTGCCACCTAAATACATTTTTCAGTCTACTGTGGAATACTGCTTGTTAACAACTGCCTGTTCCTTGTTAATGCCTTAACTAAGGATACCTTCAATGTGAGTGTAGAGTATTGTAATGAAATTTTATATATATGAAAGGAGACACAGGTTGGCAATTACTTGTCCTCTCTGTCCCTTTTTTTTCTAACTGGGCTTGAGATTCCCGCCCCCCCCCACCTCCTCCACCCATCCTTTAGTATCTGCCCTGCCTTGAAATATCTTGAAAAGCTATCCCTCACCACCTTCAATACTATGGGGCTGTCGGCACAGACCTCTTCTGTGAAGACTTGATTTAATCTGTTTTTTTCCCATCTTTGTTTTCTTCGGCACCATTTCCATTTCCTCTAGAAGCACATCCAAGAACGTTTGCTATGTTAATGGAATGCTGTGATGTTATTAAGCTACACAAGGAGCAAGAATATAAAAACCTGGCGAGATCTTTGTGAAACACCAGTCAAAATCACTAAGTATTTATCATGCCCCTACTATGTGCCAAGCACTATAGCAGAACCAGAACACCCAACCCAATGAATAGACAAAGAAATCTGATGGGGATGAGCAGAACTGTTTGACTGTAATGGTGTTTGATGTTAAATTTATAATAGTTTTTTTAAAACAGAGAAGGAAATTGTCAAGTATAGAAGATTTGTCTTTGATGCTGCCCCTTGCCCTCCCGTCACCCCCAGCCATCTTCTCCACATTGTTGATGACTTAGCCTCTCCTAGAGTCACCCTATATTCTCTGGACCTAACCTGCTCTTCTTCACTTTCACAAACCACATCTGTCCTACTTCCTCAAAGGTGTTGCTAAATGAGAGCCTTCCATGACGACCCTTCCGGAAGGGCTGCCATTGAAAAAGGATCAGTCTGGTTCTGCTTGGCCCCAGAAGGCAAAACCAGGAGCAACCAATGGGTGCAGGTGGAAAAGAGGACAAATTTAATGCTGATGTAAGGAAAAACTCCCCAACGATTCAGTTCATCCCAAAGTGGAAAGAGCTGCCACAGATTCAAATGATCATGTCTATACTGATGAGTCTCAGCCCTAACCTCTCTCCTAACCTCCAGTCTTTTTTTTTTAGGGCAGTTGGGGTTAAGTGACTTGCCCGGGGTTACACAGCTAGTCATTGTTAAGTGTCTGAGGCTGAATTTGAACTCAGGTCCTCCTGAATCCAGGGCTGGTGCTCTATCCACTGCGCCACCTAGCTGCCCCCAACCTCCAGTCTTGAATCACCAACTGTCTATTGGACATCCCAAACTGGATGTCCTGTAGACATCTTAAATTTTACATGCCCCAAACTGAACTATCTTTCTCTGAAAACACTGCCCCCCTTCCCAACTTTCCTATTAGAAATTTCCATTCCTTTCAAGAGTACCATCATCCTTCCGATCACCCAAGCCCACAACCTAGAAGCCCTCCTAGACTCCTTACTCACTCTCCCTGCCCAGATCGAATTTGTTGTCGAGTCCTGTTGATTCTACCTTTAAAGCATCTTTCATATCCACCCCCTTCTGTCCTCTGACATTGCCACCTCCCTGCTGAAGACCCTCATCACCTCACACGTAGACTAGTGCAATTGCCTACTGATGGGTCTGCCTGCCTTTCCCCACTCCAGCCTATCCTCCTTTCAGCTGTTAAAATGATCTTCTAAGGTACAGGTCAGATTATGGCACCCCTCCACCCCCACCCCCAATACCAAATTCAACAAACTCTAGTGGTTCGTTTGACCTCTAGGATCAAATAGAAAATTCTCTGTTGGGCCTTGAACACCCTTCTAAAATTGAGGGGATGCCCATCAATGGGGGGAATGACTGAATAAGTTGTGGTATAACATGAACTGATGCAGAGTGAAGTGAGTAGAACCAGGAGAACATTGTATACAGTAACAGCAACATTATATGATGGTCAACAATGAATGACTCAGCTATTCTCAGCAATACAATGATCCAAGACAGTCTGAAAAGGACTCATAATATAAAAATGCTATCCACCTTTGGAGAAAGAACTGATAAGGGCAGCTAGGTGGTGCAGTGGATAAAGCACTGGCCCTGGATTCAGGAGGACCTGAGTTCAAATTTGACCTCAGACACTTGACACTTACTAGCTGTGTGACCCTAGGCAAGTCACTTAACCGTCATTGCCCTGTGCAAAAAAAAAAAAGAAAGAAAGAAAGAACTGATGGTGTCTGAATACAGACTAAAGCTGGCTTTCCTTTTCCTTTCTCTTCCTTCCTTTTCTTCCTCAAAATAACTAATATGCAAATGTTTTACATGATTGCACATGTATAGCCTATATCAGATTGCTTACCATCTCAGGGAGGAGGGAGGAGGGAGGGGAAGGAGAAAGGGACAGAATTTAGAACTCAAAACTTAAAAATAACCAAATGTTAAAAATTGGTTTTACATGTAATTTGGTGGGGGAAAGAAAATATTTTTAATAAACCCTTTTGAACTTAACCTCTTTCTACCTTCTTACCCCAGTCCTCTCTGTGTACTATGCAATCAGGAATGCATATAACACCCAGGTCTGTCTGAAATGCTCTGCTTCTTCACCTTGACAGCTTCATTCAGGATTCAGCTCCAGTCCTTTCTGCTAATAGAAGTCCTTCCCATTCCCCCATCTGCTAATGCCTTCCCCTTGGAGATGGCCTTCCATCTACTGTCTGTGTCTTGTATGTATGCAGCCGTTTGCCTGTTGTCTCCCACGTCACACTGTGAACTTCTTGAGGCAGAGACTGGGGGTCTTGCCTTTTTCTTTTTCTCCCCAGTCCTCAGCATGGTGTCTGGGGCAAAAAGCTTGTTTGAGAGGAAGAGACCAATACCTAGATAGATAGTAATGGGCCACACTGGCATTGGCCTCCAGGTGCCCTGACTTTATCCAGCGCCCTTGGCACCCTAGTACTCTACTAAAAACCAGATTAAGCAACAAAGGCAGAAGAGGGCAGGGCTCCAAGGCTCCTTTGATGGAGAAATCTTCCTGGCTCAACAGACTACCCCTCTTCCAGGGGCCTTGCCTGAAAGACCAAGGAAGGTACTTGGTGAGAAAATCCCCTACAGGGACAGTCTATTCACTGCAACAGCTGAGGGAGCAGGGGCCAAGGACTGGGCAGTGCAGTAAGCCGGGGGACTATTTGGCAACAACAACCCTTCCTGGTGGCTTGAGCTCAGCTCCACCACAGAAATCCCAGGCATCCCTAAGCCAGGAGACTGGGACATACTCCTACGTGCTGCCTGCTGAACACTCTTGTAAACTTGAAGTTAATCAGTAAATCCTGTAAACTGTTCAAATCCAACAGCAGCAGGAGCACCTGGCTCAGGGCCAGACAGCATCGATCTCTTGGAACATGTTTCTGTAACGTGTCAAAGGTAGGTAGAAGTCAAGGCAGTAAAAGAGAGCACTTCTTGGGACCACTGTCCTAAAAGGCATACCCATTTCACATCCATTTCCTTGTTTGAGATTTCAGTCTATTAAAGGTAAATGCAGAGGAGTAGCCATGGCAATTCAGTGGCTTCCCCAGGGCCACACAACTAGCAAATGGCAGAGGTATGATTTGAACCTGGGGCAATTAAGTGAGACAGTGGTTAGAGCTCTGGGCTTAGAATCAGGAAGACTCATCTTCATGAGTTCAAATCTGGTCTCAGACACTCACTAGCTGTATGACACTAGGCAAGTCACTTCACCCTATTTGCCTCAGTTTCCTCATATGTAAAATGAACTGGAGAAGGAAATGGCAAACCACTCCAGTATCCTTGGGGTTATGAAGAGTCAGATATGCCTTAAACGACACAACAACAGCAACAACAACAAAATTCTCTTACCTGCCACTTTTTCTCTTCAGAAAAGCCCAGTGACCTAGCCAAAAGGTAAATACCACTGGCCTTTGCTATATAGGGATTGCCACAGGGTCAGTAATCTAGAACTGAGATCCGTGCTACCCTGAATTAAGCTCAAAGTGAAAAATAATGTATTTGAAGTCTGAGAACCTGCATTGGGATGAGGCCTGGGTCACTTCTCTGTGTGACCTTGAGCAAAAATTATTTCACTTCCCTGAACCTCAGTTTTCTCATCTTTTAAATGAAAAACTTAGACTTGATGACCTCTGAGGCCCATACCAGTTCTAATTGTTTGATCTTATTTCTGACCTCTACACCGGGAGGCAGCCTGTTTCAAAGAAAAGAATGAGGGAGCTGGAGTCAGGAGACAGGGGTTTTGCAACCTGAGTTCTGATGTATGATCTGTGTGACCTCAGATAAGTCACTTGCTTAACTTTTTAAAGCTTCAGTTTCATCAACTGTCAAATGGGGATGATAGTAATAGCTAGCATTTATGTAGAACTTTCAAGGCTTGCAAAGCACTTATCTGTAGGAAAAATATGTGACCCAGAGATTCAAGCCCTGGGCTAATACCCCAAGGATGTTACTGATCAAAAGAAAGTTTCCATATACACAAAGCACTTTTTATGATGGTAAAGACTTGGAAACAAGATAGATGGCCATTGCTTAGGGAATGTGGCTAAACAAATTGTGGCACAGGAATATAATAGAATATTATTGCATACCCAGAAGTTCACAACTGACACTATCCAAGAAAGAAGCCGAAAATAAGACTCAAGGCCTTAGATGTGTCAAACACACTAAATCAATTTTTTAAATCCCAAAAAAGAGAGAGGAGAGATCCTAAAGCAAGGAGGTAAATTTGACCTCATAACAGTTATCGCTGAGACTTGGGTGGATTAAACCTCATGACTGCCATATGGAAGACTGTGGAAGGCTAGATGTTATTTTTAAAAACCAGAATAGGTTAAAACGCATATGTGCAGATGTGCCTGTGGCAGGAAGGGGCAAAGGGATGGGGAGGGGCAGCCAAGAGGGGAGGGACACACCATATATCAAGCAGATGTAGTCATACAAGGAAATGTGGGGAGTGTGGCAGAGAGCGTTTGAATGAAAATATAAGATGCTATTGTCGGGGGCTTGAGGGACTGCTAGGTGGTGCAGTGGATAGAGCACCGGCCCTGGATTCAGGAGGACCCGAGTTCAAATCTGGCCTCAGACACTTGACACTTACTAGCTGTGTGACCCTGGACAAGTCACTTAACTCTTGTTGCCCCACAAAAATTTTAAAAATAAAATAAAAATAAAAAGATGCTATTGTCATCAGGATGTACCTAATCAGAAGGAAGAAATCAATGAGTTCCACAAACACATCTTAAGCCAGGCACAAAAACCTGCTCCTGCCTTTTAGCATCCCAATGTCCTTCCAGCTACAGCTTCTGTGCTCAGAGCCTCCCACTATGGCCTGCCCTCCCTAAGGAATTTTTTCTGAGAATAGTAAGACATCTATGAAAAGAGAAAGCCTGATTTTGACATTCAAGATAAGAAACTGAATGATCAAAGTATACAATCTTCCTGAAAGAAATCATCCCAGTTCTGAAGAATACAAACTTTTAACACACAATGAAGGTGGATTAGGGATCCTGTCCCATCCTTAAGATAAGAACGGACCCCTGTCAGTGGGGGGAGGGGGGGAGGGAGTACCATCTACTCAGCTTTCAACAGCTATTTTGTTTTTGTTTGTTTGTTTGTTTTAGTGAGGCAATGAGGGTTAAGTGACTTGCCCAGGGTCACACTGCTAGTAAGTGTCAAGTGTCTGAGGCCGGATTTGAACTCAGGTACTCCTGACTCCAGGGTCAGTGCTCTATCCACTGCGCCACCTAGCTGCCCCCTCAACAGCTATTTTGAAATGAAATAAATAGGAGAAAACCAAGTGAAAAATATGAAACAAGCCTGAGGAGTTAATTTTATATCAAGTGGTCATTCATGATCAAGGACCATCCTCTTGAAGCTGGACATGTATGTGCTTGTTAGAGACTCTAATTCCTATGGCTCACAGTTAGATAATGTAAAATAGCACTTTCCTCCAGTACCCATGTAGGGGAGATGGTACAAATACTATCCCCACTTCAGAGGTGAGCAAACTGAGGCTTAGAAAAGGTCGAGTGACTTGCTGAAGTTAGGAAATGTCAGAGCCAGAACTCAAACCCAGTTCTTCTGACTCCAAATCAATGAGCATTTATTAAACACCTACTATGTGCCAGGCATTGTGCTAAGCTCTGAGGACGGGAAGAAAAGCAAAAGGAGCTCAGGGGGCAGCTAGGTGGTGCAGTGGATGGAGCACCGGCCCTGGAGTCAGGAGTACCTGAGTTCAAATCCGGCCTCAGACACACTTAACACTTACTAGCTGTGTGACCCTGGGCAAGTCACTTAACCCCAATTGCCTCACTTAAAAAAAAAAAAAGACAGGCGCTTCCAGTCTAATGGGGAAAACAACATAGAAACAACTGTGTACAAACAAGCTCTAGACAGGATGAATTGGAAATGATCAGCAGAGAGAAAGCACCAGCACTAAGAAAGATCACTTGCAGGTAAGTAGGACCAGGACAGATTGGAGTAAATCAGGCCTCAAGCCAATAGCTTTTACCAGCAGAAACATAGTGTTCAAATCATTGTGAAGAAAGGAACTAGTTTCATGTGTGTTTCCTTTGCGACTTGGCTCACCCACTTCCTTAATGTGGGTCACTAAAACGTCAGAGAAATTTTTTTGTTAAAAAGCAAATTGAGCTGTCAATGAGTTGTTACTCAAGCTGGCTTGGTTTGGCCTTTGAGGAGCAACAGGCTCACTTCCATTTTAAAATAACCGTTTGTTGAGCATCAAGGGCCAGTTTTTCAAAAGCCGAAACATGACAAAGTATAGCCTTATTTAGTTAAGGATCTTGAGAGAGGTCTAGGAAGAGGAGGCTGGGGCAGAAGACCTAGGTTCTTTTTTTTTTGCGGGGCAATGGGGGTTAAGTGACTTGCCCAGGGTCACACAGCTAGTAAGTGTCAAGTGTCTGAGGCCAGATTTGAACTCAGGTACTCCTGAATCCAGGGCCGGTGCTTTATCCACTGTGCCACCTAGCCGCCCCAAGACCTAGGTTCTAATCCCAACTCAACTACAACTTAGCTGTGCCAATTTAGGCAGTCTTTACCTGTCTGTCCAATGAAGGGTTGAACTAGATGGCTTCTATAGAATTTGTGGCCATGGGTTTCTACCCAGCCTTTCAGTGGAGTTCTGCTCTCCCCAGATCAAGGGTGGGTGTCACATTTTGCCTTGCTTTCTCCTTCCCTATCACAAACTCCCGGACATTGCTAGTTCTCTCCAAGGTTTCTGGGATTCCCACCTCAGCAGACAGTTCTTTATCATTGGTGTAAATCTAGACCCTTGTTTCAGTGGCAAAGAACTATAAAACTAAGGGAGTGTCCATTAGGGGAATGTGCTGTAAGAAATGCATTACAAATCCAGCAGCAGCAGCCACCACCACTGCCAATACTTCTTGTGGGCACGAAGCCGTATGTGTTCGCTATAAGTGTCCCTTCTGATACTGTTCATGCTTGTGGGAGAGTGTGGCCCAGTATTGTGAGAAGGATATTTGGTTACTCTGTTCTTCCATTAGATGTCTGGCTTGAGCTGATAAGGTTGGGAAGAGCTTTGATTCTAAATTGATCCACAAGACTTTAAAAGATGCTTAGGTAGCACAATGGATAGAGCAATGGACATGGACTCAGGACTTTTTGAGTTCAAATCCAGCCTCAGACATTTCCTAGTTGTGTGACACTGGCCAAGTCACTGAACTTCTGTCTGCCTCAGTTTCTGCATCTGTAAAAGATTGTTGTGAAGATCAAATGAGATATTTGTAAGATGCTTTGTGAAACTTGAAGCATTATATACATGCTAGCTAATGTTATTATCAAGATTTGGCCTTGATGGGGCCACAGATGGCCTTAGAAACTAAATGTTTTCAGGAGCTTAAGAAGCTCCTTTGTTTTTGCATTTGTAAAACCTTGCTCATCAGGGCAAAAATGTAAACAGTTCTAAGAAACTGTCCCTTTCACTTTCATATTCCTGTGCCTGATTCCTTTGCAAGTTGCAAATTTGGCTAGCTAATAAAATATTCTCTTTCTCTGTGTGTGTGTGTGTGTGTGTGTGTGTGTGTGGTGTATTGTGAAATTTGCTCTATGGGGAGGAAATTTCTATATTCAGTCTCTCTCACTTGTAATCACAATAAAAAGCTTGTTCTTAAGGAAAACTCTGTTTTACTTCCTGGATTATTTCTTTAATGAAAGCTGTGTCTATTGTAAATGTATTGGTGGGAGCTCATGAACTATAATTCTTTTCTTTTTTTTGGCTGGGCACTGAGGGTTAAGTGACTTGCCCAGGATCACGCAGGTAGTAAGTGTCAAGTGTCTGAGGTCATATTTGAACTCAGGTCCTCCTGAATCCAGGGCCAGTGCTTTATCCACTGCAGCACCACCTAGCTGCCCCCATGAACTATAATTTTAAGTGTACACAGAGGACTTTGAACCTCAAATAGTTGTTTCCCAAGAAATAATTATATGGCGCTTGGCTTGATGTTCCCTTTCTTAAACATACAAGGAGAGAGTCTTCAGATAAGTTAAAATCTAACTGAAGGAAACTGGCAAAGATGGAAGAATAAAGAAAACAAGCATTTATTAAACACCTACTATATGCCAGGCTCTGTGCCAAGTACTTCCTAAACATTAACTCATTTGATACAACAGTACTGTGAGGTAGGTGCTGTTATTATACCCATTTTATAGCTGAGGAAACTGAAGCAAACAGAAATAAAGAGACTTGCCCAAGATCATACAGCTAATAAGTGTCTAAGGCTAGATTTGAACTCCTGGGTGTTCCTGACTACATGTCAAACACTCTATCCACTGTGTTACCTAGGCTGGAAGAATGATTAAACAAAAAAGGACTTCCATAATAGATATTTTGGAGGCAGGGTCATGGAAGACACAAAACCAGAAGAAGAAAATAACTCAGAACATTTATAAACAAAGCTTCAAAGGAAAACAACCCATCCACAAGGTCAACTAGAATTCCTGAAAGAAATGAAGCAAGAGATAAAAAGAATAGAAAAATATATTGTAAATGAAAAGAGAGCTCTATAGCAGGGGTTCTTCACCTACTTTTGTGTCATGGACCCCTTTGGCAGTCTGGTGAAGCCTATAAATTCTTGCTCAGAATAATGTTTTTAAATGCATGAAATAATACACATAGAATTACAAAGGAAACCAGTTGTGTTGAATTATAGTTATCTAAATTTTTTTTTGGTGGAGCAATGAGGGTTAAGGGACTTGCCCAGGGTCACACAGCTAGTAAGTGACAAGTGTCTGAGGCCGGATTTGAACTCAGGAACTCCTGAATCCAGGGCCAGTGCCTTTATCTACTGCGCCACCTAGCTGCCCCTAAATCTTTTTTTAATAAGCTCAAAGACTCCGGGTTAAGAACACCAGCTCTAAAGGAAAGAATTGTTTTGTTTTGTTTAAATGAGAGCTTTGGAGGAAAGACTTGTAAAGAGAATTAATACAAGAAGCACAAAATCTTACCTAAGTAAAAGACTCCCTGAAAAATAGAATGGACCAAACAGAAAATAATGATAAGAATAAGAATATGAGAAAATAAAAACAATAAAATAGTCAAAAGACTGAAAAAATATAAGGAATCTTATAAAAGTAAAATCTCTAGAAAACATGTCAAATAGAGAGAAAGAATCACTTAACTCCCTGAAAGCTATAATCAAAAAAAGAACCTGACTATCATATTTCAAGAAATCATGAATGAAAATTGCCCAGATATATTAGAACTAGATGGTGAAAATAGAAACAATCCACCAGTTACCTCCTGAAAGGAACCCCCAAATGAAAACTTCCAGGAATATCACAGCTGAAATCCAAAGGTTACAAGTCAAAGAAAAAAAAAATACTGCAATGAGCCAGAAACAAAGACTTCAAGTACTGAGGATCCACATTCAGGATCACAACAGATTTGGCAGCTACCACTATAAAGGAGTAGAAAACATGGAATATGATATTCTAAAAGGCAAAAAGATCTAAATTTAATTAAATCTAAACCTACAAACAAGAATAACTTTCCCAGTAAAACTATGTATAATACTGTAATGGTGGGAAAATGGGGTACGGGTTGGGGTAGGAGTTGGGGTTCTTAGGAATTCCTCTTTAAAGAATTACACCCTCTTGCACACAAAAAGTAGTTAGAATAAAGTGGTGGTTTATTTAGGAGCAAGGGAAGGGAAGGGTGGGGGGGAGGGAAACCATGAAAGAAATCCTTGGACTTTTCATGGGGAGATTTGGCATAAAGCACATGGCTCAGAGGTACCAAATCTCCTGGAACAGGAGACTGGAAGGTACTTTTATAGAGGACTGATGGGGGTGGACCATCTGCCCCTGAAAAGTTCCTTTAGTGAGAGAGGACCATCCCCCACTGGTGGTAGCTGGGGGAATTGGGTGAGGAGTGGAGGACCATCCCCCACTGGTAGGGACTTAGAGGAATTGGGTGAGGGGTGGCTATGGATCCCTCTTCAGAACACAAAGGCCGAAGCCACACCCAAATTTATCTCCCCAGGGTAAGGGAGACCAGAATGAAGGGTAGGAATCCCAAACTAGCTCAGTCTGATTTGGTTCAGCTTATCTCTTTAGGTGTTATCTGTCCTCTGGTTTAGTTTCTCAAGGAGAAGGTTCCTTGATGTGCCCCAGAGAATTTCTGGGGTGCTCTGCACTCCATGACAATACAGAGGAAAAAAATTAAAGGATCTTTAATCAAATAGAGAATTTCCAAGCATTTCTAATAAAAAAAAACAGAATTGAATCAAAACTGAAATGTAAAAAACACAAGAATTAGGAGAAACATAAAAAAGATAAGAGTGAGCAATCAGAAAGAACTATGGAAAAATGAAATGTTTACAGTAATAATAGAGGAATGTGGTTCTAAAGTATCCCTTTAGAACCATAATCTCAGAGATTGTAGAAGGAAGTTAAATTAGGGTGGGCCTGAGAGTGGTTTTGTTATGTTTTGATGATCTTAAAAAGGGAAAGGGAGGGGAAAAGGAATGCATTAGAGAAGAAAGGAGTAGTAAGTGTGGGGTTATTTACTACCTCACACTTAAGGTGTGGAAGTAGAATACTATGCAAACAAGGAGAAAGAGGTGGCAGGAAAACAACATCACTTGAACCTCACTTTCATCTAAACTGGCCAAAGCAGAGTAGAACACACAAACACACAAAAACACAGACTTTAATGTAACAAGCCATTCAACATGAGAGGGAAAGAGGAGAAAATGGGGAGGAAGAAAGGGAGGAATAAAAAGAGGTTAGCCATTAGCAAAACAAGTTCTAACCACAGAGGGTAGGTTGTGAAGAAGTGATTTAAAAGGAAAAAGAGTAAGAGTAAAACCCCATGATCAAAAGCTCAGAGCAAAAGCAGATTATACCAATTATGGAACATTGGTGTTGAGCACACTTTTCTCTCACCTTCTGTGTAAAGAATAGGGCAGGAAGCAAATAGAGGAAAAAGTATAAGAGACTAGAATAGGGGTGGAAACCAAGATGATGGACGGATAGGAAGCAATGTTTCCTAGGAGAGGAGTGAGTTTCACATGACCAACTCCTCCTAATGGATCTGGAAAATGCACCAGATTGAGTCCTGATGTGGAAATTGAGGGGGGGGGGCGGCATAGCGAGTTCTTTTTTCTAGCCTTGCTCACCATAAGGAGTCAGAGAGGGAGACAGACACTGGGGTGGGGCAAGAAGCACACTATGCTGGGGAGCACCCCAGAGCCTAGGGAGAAGCTGTGCACTAGGACAAGAAGAGTTCTCAGACACATACCAAGGCACCTGCACTAGGACATTGTGATGGGGACAGGTGTCAGTTGACAGGAAATGAAATGATCACTTTCTCAGATGATATGATGCATTACTTAACTCTAAAGGTCATTTAGGTCATTCTACAACTTTGTTGAAAGTATTGGTTGTTTCAGTTAAGAAACAACTAATAACTACAGTCAAGTTGTAGAATATAAAATAATTTTACAAAAAATACCCACAAGGAAGAAATATAAAAAGAAATTCTTTAAAAATAAACACAAAATATATTAAATACCTGGGAGTCTTCTAAGACATACACTGGAACTATATATGAACACGACTTTAAAATACTTTACAGAAATAGACACATTTTAAAAAATAGATAAATGGGGGGCACCTAGGTGGCACCAGCCCTGGATTCAGGAGGACCTGAGTTCAAATCTGACCTCAAACACTTGACACTTACTAGCTGTGTGACTCTGGGCAAGTCACTCAACCCTCATTGCCCTGGAAAAAAAAGGATAAATAATTGTTCATGGGTAGGCCAAGTCAATTCAATAAAAATATAAATACAACCTAAGTTAATTTACTTATTCTGCACCATACCAATCAAAATACAAAAGGATTATTTTATAGAGCTAGACAAAAACCATAACAAAATTAATCTGGGGGAACAAAAGGTCAAAAATCTCATAGGAAATAATGAAAAGTTGAGGAAGGAACCTAGCAATACCAGATCTCAAACTGTACTACAAAGCAGTAATTATCACAACTATTTGGTACTGGTTAAAAATAGGGAAAGTAGATCATTGGAAAAGATCAGATATTCAACATGTAGAAAGAAATAAACCATCTTAGTGGCTGAGAAGGACTCCAGCTACCAGAGTAAGGACTAATTATTTCACAAAAACTGCTGAGAAAACCAGAATTCTGTCTGACAGAAGTTGAGTTTACCTTGGTAAGTTCCAAATGGACACACAATTTGTATAATAAAAAAGATCATATTTTTAAGAGGCCAGAAAAAGGTCACATCATAAACAAATTAGAGGAGTAAGACAGAAATTAACTTTAAAATCTGTAACCAAACAAGGGATAAAGAGGAACACAGAAGAGAAAATAAACAACTTGGATTATATAAAGGATTTTTTGTTGTTTGTTTGTTTGTTTTTTCGGGGCAATGAGGGTTAAGTGACTTGCCCAGGGTCACACAGCTAGTGTCAAGTGTCTGAGGCTGGATTTGAACTCAGGTCCTCCTGAATCCAGGGCCCGTGCTTTATCCACTGCACCACCTAGCTGCCCCAGATTATATAAAGTTAAAAGGTTTTACACAAACAAAACCAGTGCTGCTAAAATTATAAGGGAAACAGTTAATTGGGGGTGGAGGTGGGGGGAATCTCTGAAGCAAGTTTCTCTAATAAAGGTCTTATTTACAGCATATATATGTGTGTGTGTGTGTGTGTGTGTGTGTGTAAACAGTAATCATATGAAAAAACGTTCCAAAGCACTAAGTAGAGGAATACAAAATAAAGCAACTCATACCCATTAGATTGGCAAAGTTGACCAAAAAAGAAAAGTAAATGGCAAATATTGGAGGGGCTAGGAAAACAAGAATGTTAATGCAGTGCTGAGGGAGCTGTCAGATTGATAGAACAATTCTGGAAAGCAATGTGGAGAAGTTAGTAAACTATGCATACCCTTTGGCCAAATAATATCACTACTAAGTCTATGCCCCCAAAGAGATGAAAGAAAGAGGAAAATGACCAGTATATGTTTTTAAAATCTATAGCAGCTCTTTAGTAGCGTCAAAGAACTAGAAACTAGGGAAGGGGGTGCCCATTAACTGGGGAGTAGCTGAACAAGTTATGGTATATGAATGTAGGGGAATACTTTCGTATCATCAGAAATAACAAAAAACATGGTTTGGGAGAAACCCGGAAAGACTTGTATGGCCTGATGGAGAGTGATGTGAACAGAACCAGAACATTTCACATCTAGGATAAGAAGGGAAGTGGTCTACTGGGGGGAAAATCTTCATTTCAAATTTCTCTGAGAAGGGTTTGGTATCCACAATATATAAACAATTAATGAATATATACAAGACTAATAGCAATTCCTGAATAGATAACTGCTCAATGGATACCAACAAACATCTCCAAAGAAGAACTGCAAAGTATTCACAATCACATGAAAAAAAATGTTCCAAATCACTAATAATAAGAGAAATGCAAACCAAAACAACCCAGAGGTTTTATCTCATGCCCTACAAATTGGCAAAAATGACCCCAAAATGTCAACAGTCAATGTTGGAGGAGATCTGGAAAGATTCTGGCCACAAAAAGGCGATGACTCAGGACACAAAATGAGCCATACCTTTTTTTTAGCTTGGCCAAGGTGGGAATTTGTTTTGCTTGACTGTGCATATTCGTTGCAAAGGTTTAGTTTGTCCTTTTTTCAGCTGGAGGGGAAAGGTTGAAGGGAGGGAAAACAATTTTTTGTTAACTTGGAGGGGAGAAGACAGAACAGGGCAGAGAAAGAAATGGAGCTGATGGTTTTGAGTGACTCAACATCTTATGTTATATAAATTAGCCACTAGATGGTGAATTTTTCTTGACCTGATCCGTACATGCTCAAGACAGTCAGCCTTTCAACCGCCTGCAACAGCCTCTCTGGGCATTATGGGATATATAAAATCTAAACTATTCCTTTTGGTAGCAGCTAGCAATTTTGCCTTTTGGTTTAGACCATTGAATGCACTTTTTTACTTCCACTGGTTGTTATTTCAAGGTCAATATCTACAGGGTGAATTAAAATACTACAAATAGTCATTGGGACTAATATAATTCTAATATCTAAACTGGGGAAGGAAGAAGCAAAGGAGAACAATAGACCAATATCATTACTCAATATCAATTCGAAAGCTGTTAAAATTCTGTAAGACTACAGAAATTTAGCAAGAAATTATTCATTACGACCAAGCTGATGCCAGAATGATTAAAATCAGGTAGAGAATCAACGTAATCATGTTAAAAAAAAACATAAACAAAATATCTAAACGCCACAAGATGATATCAGTAAATGCAAGTACAATGCTAATTTATGCCTAGGAAGTATAGGCATACAGGGGCTTTTAAAAAGTATATTATATGAGGACCTGAGTTCAAATCCGACCTCAGACACTTGACACTTACTAACTGTGTGACCCTGGGCAAGTCACTTAACCCTCATTAAAATTAAAATTAAATATATCATACAAGTAACTATCTCAAACCAAAATCAATCATGGTGTGAACCTTTCCCAATAAACTAAAGGGCAAAAGCAAAAGTACCCCCTCTCCTTGCTATCATTTGATAGAGAAAGAAATTGAAAGCATAAAGACAGACAAAGAGAAAACAAAATGATGCCTATTTGCTGATGACATGGTAGCTTACTTGGAAAATTTAAAAAAAACACCTAATCATGGCAAATATAGTGTTAGCAAAGTTGCAGGCTACAAAATAAATGCTCAGAAATCAACAGCATTTCAACATAACAACAAAATCCAAGAGTCAACAATAAACAGGAAAATGCCATTCAAAATAACTACAAAATAAATAAAATAGTTGGGAGTCAACATACTAAATCACATTCAATACATATATGGATTCAATTAAAAAATGATCACTGAAGAAATAAAGAACAACTTTAACAGCCTGAGTAATTTTTCAGTGATCATGGCTGGGATGTGCCAATATAATAAAAATGACAAAACTATCAAAGTTAATTTTCATTTCTAATGCTATACCAATCAAATTATCAAAGGGATAACCTTATGGGACTTGAAAAAATAATCTGAAAATTCATTTGGAGGAACAAAAGATCGATAATATTAAGGGAAATAATCCAAAAATGGTTTCACATCATCTAGATTACTCCATCCCTCTAGTTAAAGGGAATGAAGGAGAAGTAGCACTCCTAGATCTCAAAGTATATTTTAAAGGGCAGAAAGAAAGGAAACAAGCATTTATTAAGTCTGCCACGCACTAAGCTAAGTGCTTTATACATATTATCTAATTTGATCCTTAGAACAACCCTGTGACGTAGATGCAATATTCCTCCCATTTTATAGTTGACGAAACTGAGTTTAAGTTTGCCCAGGGTCACACAGCTAGCTAGTAACTGTTTGAGGCCACATTTTAACTCAGGTTTTCTGGACTCTGTATTACCTCCTTACTACTAAAGTATAAAGCAGTAATCATCAAAACCATTTAGTATTGTTTTAAAATATAAGAGTAGATCAATGAAACATACTAGAAGGGAGAGAAACTGAAATAACATACCTCATAACAGCGATGGCATGGAACAGCCACAAAACAATAAAAAAGAAATGTTGCAAAATTTAAAAGATCAATCTGAGCCCCAGAGAAGAGAGAAGACACTTACCCCTAGTCAGTTGTAGAGGTGAGGAATCCACAGGTGTGGAAAATTGCATAAAATCACAGGGTTTTTTTGATGTAGTGATTGGTTTTTCTGAATTTTTTCCCTTCTTTGTCTTTTAAAAAATTCTTTGTTATAAGAAATGGATTTCTGGGAGGGAAATAGAGAAATCTAGGTAATGTTTAAATGAAAGACATCAATAAAACCTATCATAAAATAGTAACGTGGCTAATAGAGAAATACATTTTGCATGACTTCACATGTATAATGGATATCATATTGCCTGCCTTCTCAATGGGTGGGGGAGAGACTGGATAGAAAAGAGAGTTTGAAACACAATTTAAAAAAAAAAAAGAATGTTAAATAAATAAATGAAAATAGTTGTAAGACTATTTTATTACCATACCTTAGCGTTGTTAAGAGCGTTTCTTGATTGAGTATGAATGGGGCTTACACAGCTCTTGTGATCATCAGGTTAAGAAACTTAGTTATGGCCTGAGGAACTTGTATTAAAAAGACGATACCTGAGCAGTAGGTGAAGATTCCAAGGGTACAGACCCTTGGAGAGGAAAGAGTGTGATTATGTACAGCTGAGGCAGAAAGAACCTACAGCCCAGGAGTAACCAGTGAGAGAAAGAGAGGGAGACAGAGACACAGAGAGAGACAGAAAGACAGAGACAGAGACACAGAGAGAGACAGAGACAGGCAGAGACTGAGACACAGAGAGAGACAGAAAGACAGAGACACACAGAGACAGAGACAGAGACAGAGACACAGAGAGAGACAGAGACAGAGAGAGACAGAGACAGAGACACAGAGAGAGACAGAAAGACAGAGACACAGAGAGAGACAGAGACAGAGACACAGACAGAGACAGAAAGACAGAGACAGAGACACAGAGAGAGACAGAAAGACAGAGACACAGACAGAGACAGAGACAGAAAGACAGGGACAGAGACACAGAGAGAGACAGAAAGACAGAGACAGAGACACAGAGAGAGACAGAAAGACAGGGACAGAGACACACACACACAGAGACACAGAGAGTCAGAGACAGAGACACAGAGAGAGACAGAGACACACAGAGAGACAGAGTCAGAGAGAGACAGAGACAGAGACACAGAGAGAGACAGAAAGACAGAGACACAGAGAGAGAGACAGAGAGAGACAGAGACACACAGAGAGACAGAAAGACAGGGACAGAGACACACAGAGAGACAGAATCAGAGAGAGACAGAGACACAGAGAGAGAGACAGAGAGAGACAGAGACACAGAGAGAGACAGAAAGACAGAGACAGAGACACACAGAGAGACAGAGTCAGAGAGAGACAGAGACAGAGACACACAGAGAGACAGAAAGACAGGGACAGAGACACACAGAGAGACAGAAAGACAGGGACAGAGACACACAGAGAGACAGAAAGACAGAGACAGAGAGACAGAGTCAGAGAGAGAGGAGGAGAGACAGAGACGGAGAAAGACACACACACACACACACACACACACACACACACACACACACAGAAGGAAGCACTAAGTTGTGACAGGAAAGGAAGCTATGGAAGAGGGCCAATGGCCCTACAAGCATTTTGGAGCAGAAGACTCAGGTTGATGTCACCAGTTGTATCCACCTACTCAATGACAGAGTGAAGTCCCTAGAAAAAAGTCTGCTCTTACGGCAACTTCCCAGCCCGGTGCCCGTCTATCCATAAACATAATCTACTGCCTCATTACCCAAATGTTTTCAGCAACCTGAATCTTATCTCAACCACAAAGAAGCCAGGAGTTAACTAGCGAGAGATATTAATGTAGATTGGGAGAGCTGAATTTCTGCCTAAATGTTAGACATTTTCCTAACCAGGGTCTTGAAACAATTATAACTGTACTCCCAACTTTCCTTCTCAAATCAAATTCTTAAAGTAGCAGGGAAAGGAACCACAGAGACATTAGGAGCCATTATATTGCCTCCAGGCTTAAAATGAGTCAATTGCTTTAATAGGGTGTTGCATAGCCACTTCAATTAAACAGAACTCATTTCCCTTGGAATAAATTTTCCTCTCTCAATTTCTCTCTCCCATGTGATGCCAAAAAGCCCGGTAAGCAGCATATAGTTTACTGAAGTTTAATTTAGATAAAATTAGAAATGACAGCAAAACCGAACATGCTCCTCTACTCCTAACCAAAATAGGCTTCTCTGCCCTTTTTTTCCCCTTCTTCTCTCCACCAGTTTTTCTGCGCTAGGGATTTCCAATCTACTGTGTACAGAGTGCTCTGTGCTGAGCCAATGAGAGATAAAAAGTTTTGGTTAAACAGTCCCAGTTGTGGGGGCAGCTAGGTGGCGCAGTAGATAAAGCACCGGCCCTGGATTCAGGAGAACTTGAGTTCAAATCCAACCTCAGACACCTGACACTTACTAGCTGTGTGACCCTGGGCAAGTCACTTAACCCTCAACAACAACAACAACAACAACAAAACAAACAAACCAAAAAAATTCCAGTCCTTTCATAACTTAGAGATGTTGAGAGGAAGCCACATACAGATACCATAAGACCGAACATTGTATGATGCATGCAAAAACTTCCCCCAAGCAGAATGGACAGACAAAAAGTTTGTTCCAACAGACAGCTGATGCAAGTAATGTGAAGCGCTTAGAGCTTGGTCAGATGCTGAGGACACCAAGGCCATGCACTGCATTCCAGTCATTGCCAGTCTCCTTGACTTTTGTCCTGCCACCGGACTTAGGTGACTCAGGAAGAGAGAGTGAGGTTGATGGCTTTGTGCAACTCTACATCACTTAAATCCAATTCACTTAAATCAATCTCCACGTAATGTCATTGGTCCTCTTGGAAAACAAAGGACTAACAGCAAACGAGACCCTAAGCATCAGTTTCAGCAACCTTATAAGCAGTGTGGCTATGATAGAATTTTAGAGACAATAGAAAAGTTAGGTAAGATATGGATATGGACATTAGGAAGGTCAGAGAACTAGCTGGTCAAAACTGGAGCTGAAGTTAATGTCCCCAGCTTGATTTTGCAAACTTCAGCAGGAGATGTGACCTGCTTTCTTTAAGCAAAGTGTCAGGCATTTCAAGACAGAGTTCAAAGCAAAGTTTTTCTTAGCACAGTGGCAGCAAGAAGCCTGGACCAAACTTGATCTTATCACACAGTTTTTTGGGGGGTGGGCAATGAGGGTTAAGTGACTTGCCCAGGGTCACACAGCTAGTAAGTGTCAAGTGTCTGAGGCCAGATTTGAACTCAGGTCCTCCTGAATCCAGGGCTGGTGCTCTATCCACTTCGCCACCTAGCTGCCCCCTTATCACACGATTAACATCAATTAGCTTTTTACAATGTGGGGGGGGGATATTTACTGAGAAGATACAGTACAGATTCTCTTTGGGGTACACTCTCCTGTCTAGATCTTGGTCCTTGGGGGGATTGGCTCAAACTTAGAGTGGTTGCTCCACCAAGTTCTCTTGTAAATGTGGTATAGCCTTTGGACCATTCACTCCCTTGCTACAGAACACAGCATCTCAACCACTAGGCTGATTCCACGTTGGACTGGGTTAAAACAGACCATTCTGTAGGGCTATATGGGCACATTGGGCCTGGCTACTGGTAAACTCTGGTATGAACACCCATATCATTCTGCTCCTCTGACTTCTCAAAGTCTCACAAGATCCTCTCCAAAGGAAAGAAGATGCAAACAGGAAGCCACACAGGCTTGTCTAGGAGGCCTTACACTTGTGTAGGAAGGAGTCTATTTCTCTGCTGGGGCCTCTTGTATGTAATTGTCAGTTCTAGGAAAGCAGCCCACCAAAAGACCTTTTCTTCACCCCACAGTAAGCAGACAGAAAACAGAATATAGTCAGAATATTTGTGCATGCTTTGAAGTGAAGAAATGGGTCTTTCTAGCCCAAATTATGACAAATTGTAGAAGCAGGCTCAGCAAACATCCATATGAATCTTCTGGGCATATACACTCTTCCTAAGACTTGGGCTGCCTGTAAAAATATATCCTTCAACAAATCTCATTTGGACAAATATATTTTCTGGATGCATAACCTTTGTCCTTTCCTGGTGTAGATGATTTTGACTTATCATAAAAACCACTCCTACAGTTAGCAGCAAATGGACCAAAACAAAAAATCTGGATTTGATTTGAAAAAAAAGTCAAATCAAGGAAATAAACAGTAGTCTTCAGACACTTTGGAACAGGTGCAGCCTTAATGTGTTTGGGGTTTTCTTTCTTTCTTTCTTTTTTAGTGAGGCAATTGGGGTTAAGTGACTTGCCCAGGATCACACAGCTAGTAAGTGTCAAGCGTCTGAGGCTGAATTTGAACTCAGGTACTCCTGACTCCAGGGCTGGTGCTCTAACAACTGAGCCACCTAACTGCCCCAGGCTTAATGTGTTAATAAAGAGACATAATGCATATGTAGCTTTTGGCAGTTAATGAAAAAAATAGAGGCAATTTCAATAAAGTATTAGTAAAATGAGAGTGCATGTGGCATAGTGGAGAGCCACCAAAGGTGGTGGCAGGAATATTTGAGTTCACACCCTCTCATTTTACTAATACTTTATTGAAATTGTCTATTTTTTATACACTGTCTATGTGACCCTGAGCTAGTCAAATGATCTGGTAGTGCTTTAGGCAACTAAAATGGCAACTAGGCAGAAGGTGCTGACCTGCACTGGTAGAGGAAATAAAATATACAGTATTAAAATACACATCGATCATGGTCATCATTTATGTAGTACAATCTGGAAATAACTGAGCCTTACCAAACAGAATAAATGCCACACATACATTCATTAATCTTAGCTGGAAAAAAATACTCAGCACTTCCATTAATATGTATGTTTTCAAAGCCTTTTGTAATTTTTGGTTGTTAACATGTGAAACGTCATGATTTTTTTCTTTTTCTTTTGGTTGCAGGACAATGAGGGTTAAGTGACTTGCCCAGTGTCACACAGCATGATCTTTTTCTCCCACTGGTTTTATTGGAATAAAAAGAAATTCTTCCCTTTTTTCCCAAATGTGCACCATGGTTCTTGAACTGGTGCATGTGCAATAGTGAACATCTAAGCTATTCATTTGACAGGGATAGGTGCTGTTTATGCAGCATGTAGAGGAGAGAAAATGAACTGCTTTTGAGGTACAAGAGAGACAGTAGGATTATGGGCATTTTTTTCACTTGAAATGAATGTCCTTAAGGGATGATTGGAGGTTGTCTGTAAAGAAGCATTCATTTGGGTCACTGTTGATGTTTTATGTATGGGTTTGACATGTACAATAAATAGAGAGAAAACGCTGAGCGTACCTAACTTTAAAACCCTTATAGGATACAGGCCAGGCAGAGCTCATACATTTTCTATTCCTGTATTCAAACTCTTCCCCCCTCTTTCATATGCTGGTAATTTTTGTTGTTTTGCAAATGGAACATGAAAAGTGGTAGACCCACTCCAAGCTCATTAGATTCAATCTTTTCTGAATGGCTGATTGCCTTGGTATTTCCCCTAGATCAAACATGCAATTTATAACAAGATGTTTCTCTGGAAGAAATGAAAAGCACTCTGAAAGTGCCTGAAGGAGCATGGAAAGTTCTCGGTATGATACAAATATAAAGACGGGGCAGAAATCATCCTCTCCAACAACAACAAATCATAGTTGACCCCATGCAGCTGGGAGACCATATGTTTTTGTTTTGTTTTGTTTTGTTTTTGGTGGGGCAATGGGGGTTAAGTGACTTGCCCAGGGTCACACAGCTAGTAAGTGTCAAGTGTCTGAGGCTGAATCTGAACTCAGGTACTCCTGACTCCAGGGCCGGTGCTCTATCCGCTGCGCCACCTAGCTGCCCGGAGACCATATGGTTTTAATATTTCTGAACAGTCTGGTGTCCCCTTTTTTCCCTTCCAAAGTAAATCTGCCATGTCAGGCTTCTCCTTCTTCCTTGCTGTCCTAAGATTTAGCTTTAGCTCTTTAGTTCTGGATAACCTCTCCCCAACTCCAAGGCCTGATCCTCTTCCATTGACCAGTCTATTTTGCAAATCCAAAGCTTGACAATTTCAGCTTTTCTCTTGGGATGTGATTCTGGGTGTTCCAATAGACTACTCCTTTCTAGTTCCTGGCCAGAGATCTCATTAACCTGATTTCTACTACCTACTGCAATCCTAGTATGATGACAGTGAGGCAGGGAATACTGCATTCACTGAAGACATCGAGGATCACCTAGAATGAGGGGCACGTTGGAGTCAGATCTTGAGAGAAGTGATTATTAAATTATCAGTGTGAGTATATTTATACCTCAAGAAATCCGAAAATGCTACAAATTAGGACTTGTTTTATTGTTTCATTACTTGTCTAGACTTTAAAAAGTGATGGAGAGGGGCAGCTAGGTGGCGCAGTGGATAGAGCACCAGCCCTGGAGTCAGGAGTACCTGAGTTCAAATCCGGCCTCAGACACTTAACACTTACTAGCTGTGTGACCCTGGGCAAGTCACTTAACCCCAATTGCCTCACTAAAAAACAAACAAACAAACAAAAAGTGTTGGAGAAAATGTTAATAATGCATATTAAACTTTAAAGTGTGTGATGGGAACATCCCCGCCCCCCCCCCCCAAGAGCTGGTTGTTAAACATTTACTAGCATGCCCTTGCCCAAAATGTAACAGAAAGACATATGGTGGGTGTAAACAGACTACAATGCATTTCAAACGAGGAATCATTTAGGAGAAGTAGTGTAAAAGATGACACCAGATATATATATATATATATATATATATATATATATATATATATATATATATATATATATATATATATATATATATATATATATGGGGGGAAAGACTAGCCAGTCATTTAGTGAAAAGGAAAAAGGAAAAAAATATTAGTGAGAGGGAAAGGGGGGAAAAGACAGTTCTGTGCTCCATTGCTTTTCATAAAATGTTAAGAGAGGCTGAGAAAGGCCCTCAGTATATTAGATGAATTTATGGGAAGACTCGGACAAGAAGCTCCAAGTATGGTCATGCATGGATGGGTTGAGATCTGAACATAGTTAGAGAGTCTACCCAGTTCAATGGGATCAAGGATTCATTGATATAGGAAGAGTATTGTGACCCTGGGGTTCTGCCATGACCATCAGGTTTCCTCCAACTTCTCTGCCCAACTCCCTTACCTTCCCCTAATCCTCAGCCAACAGGTTCAAGATTTCATAGCTCTGGAGGGCAGCTAGGTGGTGCAGTGGATAAAGCATTGACCTTGGATTCAGGAGGACCTGAGTTCAAATCCAGCCTCAGACACTTGACACTTGCTAGCCGTGTGACCCTGGGCAAGTCACTTGACCCTCATTGCCCTGAAAAAAAAAAAAACAAAAGATTTCATACCTCTGGCCTGGACTGAATTCTTGCTGTAGTCAAATGGCCCCAACAATTTGGTAAAGTAGGAAATAATCTGGGTCTCCAAGTGATGAGACCCGACTTATTGTGAGACCCTTGGCCAGTGGAGTGACCTTGGGAAAGTCAGTTCATTTCTTTGGTCTTTGACTTACTCCTGTAAATAGTTCCACTTTATAAAGTGAGTTGGCCTAGAAGATAATCTCTCATATCTGGGGTGACTTCTTTTGCAGAGCAATGAGAGTTAAGTGACTTGCCCAGGGTCACACAACTAGTAAGTGTCAAGTGTCTAAGGCCAGATTTGAACTCGGGTCTGGGGCCCATACTTTATCCACTGTACCACCTTGCTGCCCCGCTTGGGGTGACTTTTAAATGCTGTAATTTTAAGCCCTGATAACCTCAGCCCTGACTTTCTTTTTCAGTTTACAATTTCACTGTCTACATGGTTTTACCTCTTGTTGTCTACTTGTTGCCCTCAGTGCAAGCCCAGGAATCTCCTGTGAGGGGCCAAAAAATCAGTAGGATCAGCTGGAATTGGAGTTGAGGGAGCTGAGCCTCATCAAGTTCCTCAATGGTCCAATGGAAGAAAATAAAATTTGTACTTCTACCTCGCAGGGTTGTGGTGAGGAAAGGGCTTTAAAACCCTACAGAAATGGTGGCTGTTACATTATCCAGGTCCAAATTCTGATGTTTTTAGGCAGGCAGACCAGTTCAAATCAATTAATAACCAGCTCAAACCCGTTAAAACAAGAGCGCACCAGTTAAAACAGGCTAAACCCTGTTTGGGGGCTACTAGGTGGTCCAGTGGATAGTGCACTGGCCCTGAAGTTGGAAAGACCTGAGTTCAAATCTCACCTCAGACATGTACTAGCTGTGTGACCCTGGGCAAGTCACTTAATCCCAATTGCTTTAAACATCCAGGGCCATCTCCAGTCATCCTCAAAGATATTTTATCTTGCCACAGGATCCAGATGGCTGTGGGGGGAAAGAGTGAGGTTGGTGACTTTGCACAGCCCTCCTTCACTGAAATCCAATTCACTACAAGTCATGACATCACCTTGATGTCATGGTCCTCTTTGAGAACAAGGACAAAAACAACAACAAACCCAATTCAGACTAGTTAAAAGTAGTCTAAACTGGCTAAAACAGTTCAGAACAGTCTAAACCAGTTAGAACCAGTTCAGATCAACTTAAACTGGTTCAAATGGGCTAAAACCAGTTAGAACCAGTTTAAAGAAGTTCAATTCTGTGTATATCAGCCAAAACAGTTTGAACTAGTTCAGACCAGTTAGAACTGGTTTTAGCTGGTTTGAACCAGTTTGAACTGATCTGAACTGGTTCTAATTGCTTTAAACTGATTTTAGCCAGGTTTGAACTGGTCTGAACTGAATCAAATTAGCAATGTATGTAAAGTGCATTGTAAACCTTAATGTCTTACATAAATGGTTTGCCAGCATGTTGGTGTTGAGGTCAGGTGTTTAGAGGTGTCACTGTTATGAATACTGAAGTCCTCCCAGGATTGTGGCCAGGAATGGGGAGGAAAGAAATATCAGAAGCAATTAACTAAAGTCGCTGAAATGAGAGAAGAGTCTGAAGACCCACATCAACTGCCTTGATTTAAAGGATGAGAGGGCAAAGAATCTTACATTTTGGAGCCCAAGGGATCTTAGCTACTATCATTTAGACCAATCCCCTCGTTTGACGAATGAGGAAACTGAGACCCGCAGAGGTCAGATGTCTGGCCCAAGGTCACAAAGATAGTAAGCAGATAGAGAAGAGCTGAGATTTGACTCTGCATTAGTCTTCTCCCTTTGGGTTCGAGGTCTGCACTGCTTCTGTCTGACAGGTGCTTTTCAGTAGGTGGAGAAAGAAGGGGTCTCCAGCATCGAGCCCCAAAGTGGTCCCCGGAAAGGGGAGGCCTTAGTGACCTCTGGCTAGACAAGAAGGGGTGGGGGTGGGGGCCAGTGGGGGCCGTGGGTAGGCTCTGCTGGACGACCCTGGACGGGAGTGGACGCTCCGGGGAGCCTGGAGACGAAGGTCAGGGCCAGGTGTGGTGGCAGGGGGCTTCAGGTACGATAGAAGCTCCCCAGACAGGGCATGCCTCGCTTTTGTCTTCGGAGCCCCAGTGCCCGAGGTTCTTGACTGACTGACTGACTGCGGGACTCGCAGACTACTCGCTGGCTTTGGCTGCAGCCGCAGCATCGCAAATTGCCGCTGAGCCCACCGCAGCGGCAGATCAGGGCGCGGCCTTGGCAAGACAAAGAACGTGACGGGCAGCCCGAGAAGCCAATGGGAGAGCAGGGAGGGGAGCGGAGGCGGACTCTTGTGCCTCCCCCCGCCCCCTGCCTAGGGTACTTGGTCCAGAACGCGGGAGAAGCGGAGTCGGAGACCTGGCGGAGGGAGGGCCCGCCGTGGCCGCCTGGAGGACGAACGGACGGGAGAAGAGCGCTCCCGCTCCCGTTCTCCCTCCGGGCGGCCGCGGCGGGGACAGTGGCGTCGGGGGCAGCTCCGGTCCAGGTAAGAGCAGCCGCGCCCCCCCTACCCCCAGGCTTGAGGCTTGTGGCGCTGGCTCGTTCACCCCCATCCCCATCATCCCCACCCTCACCCGATCACCCTCATCCCCCATCCTCATCATCCCCACCCCCACCCGATCACCCTCATCCCCCCATCTCCATCATCCCCATCTCCTTCATCCCCACCCCACCCGATCACCTTCATCCCTCCATCCCCATCATCCCCATCCCCACCTGACCATCCTCATTCCCCCATCTCTGTCATCCCCACCCCACCCGATCACCTTCATCCCTCCATCCCCATCATCCCCATCCCCACCTGACCATCCTCATTCCCCCATCTCTGTCATCCTCACCCCCACCCGATCACCCTCATCCCCCCATCCCCATCCCCACCTGACCATCCTCATCCCCCCATCTCTGTCATCCCCACCCCCACCCGATCACCCTCATCCCGCCATCCCCATCCCCACCTGACCATCTTCATCCCCCCATCTCCGTCATCCCCATCCCCACCTGACCATCCTCATCCCCCCTATCTCCGTCATCCCCACCCCCACCCGATCACCCTCATCCCCCCATCCCCATCCCCACCTGACATCCTCATCCCCCCATCTCCGTCATCCCCATCCCCACCCGACCATCCTCATCCCCCCATCTCCGTCATCCCCATCCCCACCCGACCATCCTCATCCCCCCATCTCCGTCATCCCCATCCCCACCCGACCATCCTCATCCCCCCATCTCCGTTATCCCCATCCCCACCCGATCACCTTCATCCCCCCATCTCCGTCATCCCCATCCCCACCCTCGTCTTCCCATCCCCACCCGTCTATCCCCATCCCTACCATAGCTCCATCATCCCCATCCCCATGACCATCCCCATCTCCCCATTTTCCCCATCCCCACACGACCATCCTCATTCCCGCATCCCCGTTATCCCTGTTCCCATCCAACCATTCCCATCCCCGATTTATATCCATTATCCCCATCCCCAAGTGACCATCTCCATCCCTCCAAATTCCTTCCTATTAACTCCATCCCCATCCTTGCCATATTCTCATTATCGTTATCTCCACTAGGCATCCACCTCCCCACCCCAGCCGCCCCATTCCTCCTCTCATATCCCCATCATCCCTATCCTCATTCCCATCCCCCCTCACCTCGACGTCTCCACCCCCACTCCACCATTTCAATCTCCTGCCCCCATCCCATCCTCACCCTGCCTCTCCCAACCCCCGCCCCCGCCATCCCCACCCCCACATCGCCATCCCCCACCTGCTCCATCCCCACCCCCACATCGCCATTCCCCACCTGCTCCATCCCCACCCCCTATCACCATCCCCCATCTCTTCCATCCCCACCCCCACATCGCCACCCCCACCTATCCCCACCCCATCATCTCTCACCCCCGCCTATCCCCACCCCCAGCCTCACCAGCCCCGCCTATCCCCACCCCCACCTATCCTTACCCCCAGCCTCGCCGTCCCCACCTTTACCCCCCACCCAACCATTCTCATCTACCACATCCCGATTTTCCCCTCTATTCTCATCTCCACCCTGTTATCCCCACCCCCACCCCATCCCCATCCACTCTGCCACCTCCACCCCCACTCCGCCCTCGGCATCGTCACCATCCCCACTCCGCCATCTTCACCCCCCTCCCATCTCCATCATCTTCATCCTCCTAATTACCCTCATCTCCCCCATCCCCATTCTTCATCTCCCTCACTTTACAAACTAGCAGAGATCGGGCAGCCCGTTCTGCAGAATTGCTTTTCTGAAAAGAGTTATCTTTCTGTACTCCTTCCTCCCCCGCCCCCAACCTGCAGTAGTTTGAGAGGAGGGAGCGAAAAGCCAAACCACAGCGCTTGTCGCCTCAGCTTCCTGGCCCCCACATACAAAGAGCCTGTGCTTTTCCTTTTGTCTAGTATGGAACTTCTTACGGAGTCCCCCTTGGCTGGCCCCTGGGTTCCCTAGCCCTAGAGGAGGGGCTTCTCTTCCTAAAACGAGGGGGGGGACACAATGAGGAGGTAGGTGGAGTGATCCAGAGGGCAGCCCTTCCCTCTTTGGTTTTTCTATTGAAGGTGAGTTGGCCATTGGGGCTCTCCTGTCTTTGTCTGGAAAACTGCAGGGGCGTGGCACTTCTGTGTCACCCGAGGAAAGCAGCTGAGGATCTTTTCTTGGGGAAGGGGAGGAGGGCTGGGGGGCTTAAACCAAACCCTAGGCTGGTGGACCTATTGTTCTTGACTCCTTGTGGTTGGGAGTTATTGGAGGCCCGCTGGGAGCCCTTAGCAGATGTAGTGGCTTCCTCTCTTCCCCTTTGGGGTCCCCTTTGGGGTTCCCTTTGGGGTGGGGGTATTAAAATGGAGTGGATGAGGTTGGGTTTATTATCTTTTTCAGCTAGTGATGGCACTAGGAATAGGACATAGGTTCATGGATTTCAAGCAGCAAAGGACCTCCAAGATCATCTAACCCAGCTCTCTCATCTTATAGATGAGAAACTGAGGCTCAGAGAGGTGAAATGATTTGTCCAAGGTTCCACAAGTTGCAAGTAGTAGAGCTAGATTTTTAATCTAGTCTTCTGACTCAGGATTTAAAATTCTTTCCATTGTACCAAAGGTATCCTCCAATCCTTTGTTTTTGATAAAAAGCGAACTTAGAACATGGGATTGTAGTCACACCAAAGAATGTGGCGACATCCAGGCTCTAGTTGGAAGTTCTCTGCTCTCCAGTTATTTATATGTAGCTGTGACCATTTCTGGGAGCCCATTAGTACAAAATCCTGCTCACAGCCCTGATCCGTGGACAGGGGTCCACCCTGGCTTTTCACCCAGGCTCAGGGAGATGTAAGGCTTTCGCTTGAGAGCTATTAAAAGAAAATAGAACATGTTAAGAGTCCTAAGTGGCTCCATTAAAACAGAGAGTAGGAGAGTGGCTTATCATAAGTGAGACAGAGCATCTATTATAATCAGACTGCTGCATGATGGCTGGTGCCTTCCAGTCTGAAGGCCTGAGATGTAGCTAGCTCACTAATTAAGAGGCCATATTTGAAGAGCATCAGATGGGCCCTAATGGTTTGAAGGTCAGGCCCAAAGTCATCAGTGACAGGGATGATGTAATAAGGAAGATTTGTATGTAAGACAATGAAAGCATTGCAGTTCATGTGACAGCTAGGGGGCGCAGTGGAAGACCTCAAGAGAGGCAATATTTGTAAAAGGTGCTTGGCACATAGTAGGCAATATTAGAAATGCTTATTTCCTCCCTTTCTCTATGTACACTGAGGGCTGGATGTAAGAGTAAAAGGCATTTTGGCCTCTGGGGAGCCACGTCGCAAAGAGAAAGAAAGAGAAACGGCTATAAATGTCAGCTCAGAAAATGAGGCTCCTGAGGCGTGGTTCCGTGGCCAAAATTGTCATCACTGCAGCTTGCAGAGATTCCCCCCCCCTTTCCCTTCCTCACCCAAGATTTAGTTTCTTTTTAGAAATTGGAGATTTCCTATACTTAGTTGAAATTAGAAAATAAAAGGTAAGGACAAAGAGGAAGGTTCACAATTCTTCTGGAAAAGCTGGCATCTTAGGGGACAGCTAGGTGGCACAGTGAATAAAGCACTGGCCCTGGATTCAGGAGGACCTGAGTTCAAATCCGGCCTCAGACACTTGGCACTTACTAGCTGTGTGACCCTGGGCGAGTCACTTAACCCTCATTGCCCCCCCCCCAAAAAAAAAAGAAAAAGAAAAGCTGGCATCTTACTAAAAAACCTAACCTTATTTTCCTATAATGCTTATGGTTTCTTGTGTTCTCGGGTGAAAAAGCCCAGAGATTCTGAATTTCTTCAAGTTTCAGCAACTTCATTTGTGACAAAAAGCAAAAGCTTAACTTTCTTGTCCTCTTCTCTGTCAGTCATTTCCAGCCCAAGCCTGCTGTTAGCAGCATGGGGGAGCAGCGTGAGGCTCCCCGTGGAGAACCTGAAGAAGTCAAAAGAGAAAAGATCCCGGAAGACCCCCGGTGGCTCTCCCGAAGCTACAGCCTTGGGGCCATTTCCAGCTTCCTGTCTACATTTGTGACTTTTCCCATCTACAAGGCTGTGTTCCGCCAGCAGATCCATGCTGTGTCTGTCCCGGAGGCTGTCCATCAACTGCAGCAGGAGGGCCTTCACCGCTTCTACCGGGGAATCTACCCACCCCTTCTGGCCAAGACCCTTCAGGGGACCCTGCTCTTCGGCATCCATGACAACCTGCTCCAAGCTCTCTCTCCCACTGGATCCTCCAGGCTATGGCATCACTGGGTGGCCGGCTTTCTGTCAGGGGCGGTAGAAGCTGTGGTGTTGACCCCCTTTGAACGAGTACAGAACGTGCTTCAAGATGGACGGAAGGATGCCCGCTTCCCCAGCACCTCCAGCATCCTACGGGAATTCCACTCCTACGGCTTATGGGAACGGCTAGCCATGGGTTACTATCGGGGCTTCTTGCCTGTCCTCCTGAGAAACAGTCTGGGAAGTGCCCTGTACTTCTCTTTCAAAGATCCCATCCGAGATGGCCTGGCTGAACAAGGTCTGCCCTGCTGGGTCCCAGCTCTAGTGGCTGGCAGTGTCAACGGGACCCTCACATGTCTACTGCTTTACCCACTCAGTGTCCTAGTTGCCAACATGCAGTCACAGGTAGGTTGGCAGGAAGCGCCAGGCCTGCGGGCTTCTGCTCAGGCTGTTTGGGAGGATCGGGGACGAAAACTGCTTCTGATCTACCGAGGTGGTTCCTTGGTCATCCTACGTTCCTGTGTCACCTGGGGACTTACCACGGCTATCCATGATTTCTTGCAGGAAAGCAACTGCCCCAGGGTGGAGGAGAGTGACTGAGTAGCCTCAGAGGCAGCCCAGAGGGTGTTAGGACTGTGTTCTTACAGCCTGGGTCTACAGTAGGCCAATGACTCCCCACTGGGTCTGTTTGCTTCTTCTGATCCTAGAGACCCAAGAGCAGTTATTCAGTTAGGAGATGAGAGCAGTTCCCAGCAATTAGGTTACCAGTTTATTTTATCATATGGTGGCATTAATTTCAATATGTCGCTCCAGTCATCACTGTGGGTGCTCTCCCCTGGACCAATACAGAATGAAGATTCCCAACAACTTGATAGATGGTCTTTCCGATTTCCTCTAGCCGAAACAATCAATCAAACTGCTGCCAACCCGGCAATGGGCCTCTCCAAACAGAGCTGGACTGGTGCTTGAACAACAGATTTCAAGTTTATCACCCAGGCCTCTACTCGAAGCCTTTCCAGCTTGGTGGACCCATTGCCACAGAGAGAGACGAGAGGAGGACTCCAGGGAAGAACACCCACGTTATCTTCCTGCTATCAACAAAGCTACACAGCATCCCTTAGGTCATAGAAGCATCTCAGCGCTTTCCATCCACAGCTTCCTGACCCCGTCCTTGGCTTCAGCTTTCAGGGGCTGCCAGACAGAAGGCTGTGTGTGCCCTGAGGTCGAAAAGATTTTCAAGAAAGCCATCGGGAAGAATAAAAGAATGTGAGGGGCTAGGGGAGCAAGACCCACAGTTTCAAAATACCACCCTTAACAATATAAGGATCCTATGGTAACTCTCTCGGAAATGAACAGATCAAGTCAATTCAACAGGCATGTTTTGGGCACCAGGCATTGGGCTAGATGCTAAGAATACAAAGGAAAGAAAAAGTCTCTTGACCTGAAGAAGCTTACATGGGGGGGGGGGAGGGGGGAGGGGGGGAAGGGAATGGGAAGCATGGGGATGGGGTGGGGGGTGGGAGGTGTAGAGAGATGACAGGTATTTGTCATCGTGATCACTTCTCAGGGTGGCTTCAAGCTTGTTGAGATCTAGGAAGTGCTGCCACTTGTGAGTCCTAGTGCCCAATGCTAGGGTAGAGCCTGGGCACTGAAAGGCAGCCCAGAGCCCTTCCAGGCTGGGCTTACCTGAATTGATTGGACCCCAAAGGGACAAGCAGGGCTGGAAAGAAGTGTTCACCAGAGAAAATAAAGTAAGGTTCGGGGGCTTAGAGGGCAAATGAGTAAATAGTGGGGGGAGATTTTTAAAACTTTTTGTAAATTTTGTCATATAAAAGGACACGCAAATAAGACAAAGTAATCTTATTTGCCAAAAAAACTGTCGGTCTGGAGTCACAATACCTGGGTCCTAATTCCCAGTGTTCTGCTGCTTTTTCCCCGTGGAGCAAATCATTTCATAGTTCTGGAGTAGATGACCTTCGAAGTCCCAGTTCTAAATCCGAAATCCAAGGATGTCAGGCACTGTTTTAGAAAATGTCATTGTTGCCTTTCATTCTCTCGTCAGTCACTTCCTCTTCCCTTTCGTGAAGCCTTCCTTGTAAGAAAAATCTTTAAACAACTGTTACCAACCCAACAGCCCACCACGAACACCCGAACATCATGTTCAGCATCTGCAGTCTCTCATCTCACAGGCCGTTTTACTAGGAGGACTCTGGCATTGCTGTGTTCCCTGTTAAAGCACTTGAGTTTCAACAGGATCCCTAGAAATAAGATGCCTGTGGACGTTCGTGGAGCGCTTGCGCGCATTGCGGATTCGACACAAAGACATCGTTTTGTTGGGGAGTCTGCATCTGAGGACTTTGACTAGATCCTATCTGATGAAGTGGCCTAAGGACAGGGACATTCAATTCCAGTTCATTCAATGAGGATTTGTTAAGTTCTGTGCTCAGCTTCCCCCAGATCATGGAACTTGGACTGAAGACGTCCTGGATCCCTGCCCTGAAGGAGTTAACAGTCAGAGGCCAGATCACACCATTTGTACTCCTTCCTGCAAGGAAGGGTGGGGGGGAGTGGGGGGAGTGGGGAGTGGGTGACAGGTTGGAGAGAGTGGGGGCAAGAAAGAGCTTACCCTCACTCTAGCTCTTATTCTATCTAAGGGGGAGGAAGGAGCAGGGTGGGGGTCATGGTTGCCAGTCTTGATCTCCTCCATGCCGACAGGAGTGGTCCTTTGTGTTCCATGTTACAGCACGTTCTGTTTTCCCAGGAACAGGGGGCATCATGACTGCTGGCCAAGGGGAGGATCAGGGGCAAGCAGCTGCAGAATTGGATACTTCCACTAGCTGTCTCCAGAAAGGGGAAGGGCAGGGTGGCCCAGGAAGCATTGAGAATCTGGCCCCTCCCTGTTAAGCTGCTTGTCCTGAGTCATGAGACTGCTGCTCTTAGAAGGCCTGAGAGGTGGGATCGGGGAAGGGAGGGGTGGCACTGAATTTCAGCAACCTGGCTGAAAGACCCTGGGACTGGGTGGGAGGGGAGAGACTTGGTTCTAGTCCTTGTTCTGATAGGTACCCTCTGGAAAATGGGGGATGCAACAAGGTCCTCTCTGACACCCCCTCTGGCTCTAACAATCAATGGCATGCTGATGAAACGCCGGCTTCCTTAATTCCCACCTTTGCTCAGCCTCAATTTCAGTAAGAGTTAGATAAGCTTTTCTCTGTAACCTTGGGTAAATCACTTCTCTCTCCGTTTTCTCCTCTATAAATATGAATGAGTTGAACTAGAATCAGGTGTTCTTAACTTATGGTCCATGACCTTGTTTGTTTATTTTTTCAATATTTTGACAACTGTATTGTGGTATTATTGGTTTCCTTTGTAATCACGTTTTGTTTTATGAATTTCACAACATTTTTCTGCGACAGGATCTGCCACGGGCTTCACCAGACTACCAAAGGGGAGAGAGGTATCCATGAAATAATCCCTCAGGGCCCTTCTAGAACTGGCATTACGGATCAATGATTTGGGGACTTCACTGAAAGCTCTTTTACCTAAAGCATCTGCCTATTTGTTGGCTTACCATTTCACATTCCACCCCCACCCTCCATTAAAAGCAGGTTTTTAGAACTGACCTCATAACTTACAATGTTTCAGAAACACCATTTGAACTCCCTCTTGTTGATTCTCCAGCACCTAGTTATTAAAAAAATATATATTACTTAAAATGGGGAGCCACTAAATGATGCATTTTTTAACGGTATCCCTGAGGAACTAGGATATGCTAGGAGAGTCAACACCCCTCAAACCACCATTCTGACTACAACCTTCCCTCAGACCTGTGGAGAGACACTTCCTGCCATCATCATCATTAAAGAAGCCACTAAATCCTTAGCATCAAGTCCTTAGTCAAAAGCCTAGCATCATCAGTGGAGGTGGTTTTCATCAGTGGCAATGACACTAAAGATGTATTACCGAGGGCAGCTAGGTGTCGAAGTGGATAAAGCACCGGGCCTGGATTCAGGAGGACCTGAGTTCAAATCCGGCCTCAGACACTTGACACTTACTAGCTGTGTGACCCTGGGCAAGTCGCTTAACCCTCCTTGCCCCGAAAAAAAAATTGTATTACCATCTGCTTTGCCATAGCACCCTAAGGAGCACTGGGCCTTTCCATCTGCCCTGTTGCTGGAATCTCCTCTACATGTTGTCTCCTTTAATTCAAACGTGAACCACACAAGAGCAGAGACTGTCCTGCTCTTTTATATTTCCAAAGCACAATGCTTGGAACATAGTAAGTGCTTAATAGAATTTTTCATTCATTCATTCGTTTGCTCATTCATTCATTCATTCATTCATTCATTCATTCATTCATTCAGTGCATCATTCCAGGAATTGTTAAGCTCCCTTCCAGCTCTGACTGTCTAGGATTTTACTATTTTTCTTTTAAATCCCGTGTTTTGCACAGTTCCTGGTACCTAGTTGGCACTCTTAATAAATACTTATTGATTGCAGTCACAGCCTTCCCAGGAGGAAATAACTAGCTTTCAATCGAATTTTTTCACTGTAGGCACTGGGTGGTGCTGTTGTCGAAAGGTTTCTACCTTCCATCCCTTGAGTTTTGTTGATTATGTCAAGATGCTTTTTTTGGCATGGAAGAAGAAACACCCCACCTCTAAGTCCCATTTCCCAATCTCACACATCATGGTGATCGTTTTTATTTTCCCCTAAATTTCCTTTTCTTTCAAATACCTCAACTCCCCAATCCCCTAAAAAGACAAAGAAAGCCCTTGTAACAGATATTCAGTCGAGCAGAACGGAGTCCTATGTTGTCTCTGTCCAAAAGCGTGTGTCTTATTCTGTGTTCTGAGTCTATCGCCGCTCCGTCAGTAGGTGGGTGGCCTGCTTCAACATGTGTCCTCAAGAATCATGGTTGATCAGTTATTAATTCTTTCCAAATTGTTCGTTCTTACAATGTTGTTGTGAGAGTTTACATTGCTTTCCTGGCTTGCTCATTTCACTATGCATTTACTTCATACAACTCTCCCAGGTCTCTCCGAAACCAGGCCTTTCATTGTTTCTTATTCCGTTACATTCATAAAACATAACTTGTTCAGCCATTCTCCAGTAGATCTAGGGTACCCCCATCGCTTCCAGTTTGTGGCCACTACAAAAAAAAAACACAAAAAAACCAAAAAAACCCAAAAAAACAAAAACAAAAAAAGCTGCTGTAAGTGTATCTGTACATATAAGACATTTCCCCCTCTGGAGTTCAGTTGGTAAGCCAGCATGTGACAGGCACAGAGCGGACTTCTTTGTCTCAGACTTCTTCTAAGAATAAGGTTTTGAAATGCATACAAAAAGATGGATGGTATTGCAAAGGAAACCAATTCTATTGAAATATTATTATCAATTTTTTTTAAAGTTCATGGACACCAAGTTAAGACCCTGTGGTAGAGAGAGACATATTGTCATTGAAATCCCAAATGTGTAGGTTTGTGTGTGGTATTCGTGCATGGGGAGCCCCATCTCCTACATCACAGCTCCCAGGCTCCTTACTGCACTACGTGGTTTGACGAAAGAGTTTGCCCAACAGAGAGAGATCCTGGTGAAAACACCTCCATGAAGTTAACCAGGGACAGTCTAGTGATGGGCTCATTTGGGGGTGCAGAAGTAGTGGGCCACCTAGAAGCTTGTGAGTTTCACTAATAATAAGTATTCTTGCCAATAACAGATAGGTGGGTGGAGTGGACAGAGTGTGGGGTTTAGAGCCTGGGAGATCTGGGTTCAAGTTCTGATTCTAACACTTGCTAGCTTTGTGACCACTGGCAAATCATTTAACTTTCTAGAATCTCTTAGGCAGTTAGTTACAGAGAAGCTGTGTTCCACATCAGAAGTTGCCTGCAGGGATGAAATCACAGGTCTTATTTAAAAAAAAAAAAGTTTTGAGAACTTAGTATGTTCCTAGGCAGCCCTGCTCCCTAAATTTTGACACAGAGGAGAAGCTCCCATGTCCTAGCCATAAATGCCAGTGGGATCTGGGTTTGCATTAAAAGAGAGATGGCTTCTAGGAATAGGAAGGCAATTGTCTTCTGCCCTCAGCAGACCATATCTGGTGTAGTGTAATTCAGCTCTGGGAAAGATGGTTTAGGAAAGACAAGGAGCAGTTGGAAAGTGTCCAGACAGGAGGGCCGCCAGGAAAGTGAAGGAATTGGGGGTTTTAGCTGAAGGAAGACTGGGTGGTACACGAGAGCTGTGATTGGGTATTTGCAAGGCCTGCACCTGGAGGAGGGCTTGGGCTAGCTCTGTTTGGTCCCAGGGAGTAGAACCAGGAGAGGCCATGGTGGTGGTGGTGGGGGTGGGGGGAGCTGAAGAGAGGCAGAGTTAGGCTGAATGTCCAGGAAAAACATCCCAACAGTTTTAGCTGCCCCCGGGGGCACTGGCTTGTCTCTGAGTAAGGGGGTTCTTCCTCACTGGATGACTGCCTTATAGTGGAAGTTCCCTTCCGATGTGCTTTGGGCTAGGACCCTTCCGGCTCGGAAATTGTGATTGCGCACGTGTGGCTGTAGGGTGCCTGGAAGCTCTGTATGTTGGGGGAATAGGAGAGGAGTTTGGTGGGTGGGTGCAGAGGGCAGCACTGGCAAGGGGCGAGGACAGTGGAGTGGCTTTGGAGCTCAGGACTTGGGTTTGAGTCGAATTACAGACAGTACTTGAGCTTTGGGGGCAAGTCACCTAGTCTCTGGGGACCTCAGTTTCCTCTTCTATGTAAGGAGGAGGTTGGACTATATAGGGGTGGTCTCTGAGGTCCTTTCCAGCTCAGAATTTCGAATCCTATGTCCGATGTGAGGGGCTTTCAGAGGAGGACTGGACCGAGTTGGGGGTGGGAGGGAGGGGAGGGTGTGGAACTGGACTTAAACCAGCCAGTATCAAAAATCCCTTAGCACGACTGGGGCTCTAGATCTTGACACAAATGGGGGTGGGGGGAGGAAGCGGCTGGGACGGGGTGCATGGGGCGTGGGGGGGGGGGAGGAAGGTGCGTGGGAGGAAGGATAGCAGTCTTTGTCCTGGGCTGTGGCGCGTGGCGTTCCCCAGCACCTCGCTTAGTACCCTTGGGGCACCAGAGGAGGGGGAAGCTCGCCGCCTCGGCCTGTGGGAGGGCGGGAGTGTGCGGGATGGGGGGAGGGGGGGCGCAGGGCCCGGGCAGCGCTATAAAGCGAGTGCCTCCTGCAGCTCCCATCGCAAGCTCTCCTGATCCTGCCCTAGCTCTCGCTATCTCCTCCAGCGACTCAGGCTCCGACAGCAGCAGCAGCAGCAGCAACAGTGACAGCAGGCACGCCAGGCACCCAGAGTAACAGGTGAGTTTGGCGGGACCGGGATGGGCCCGGCTTGGCTCGGCTTGGCTTTGCTGAGCAGGGCCCCCTCTTCCTGGACAGCTCTGCCCCCCTTGCCCCCCACCCTGGACAGCTCTGCCCCCCCCTGCCCCCTACCTTGGACAGCTCTGCCCCGCCAACTCTGCCCCCTATCCTGTTAACCCTCTCCCCCTAGCCCCATCCCGTTACCCCTCTCCCCGCCCCCCCCCGCGCCCCATCCTGTTGTCCCTCTCCCCCCTCCCCCTCCCATGCAGCTGTTGGGCGCGTGCGCCCCGGGAGCCGCTAGGGGGCGCAGCGGAGCAGGGGCAGAGTCGCGCTCCTCCCCCCCCCCCCCCCAGCGCATTGGCCGGGCGCCGTCGACTCCCCGAGGCTCGCCTCTCCTTGGCATCGCCATCGCTGGCTGCTGAGGCTCGGGGCGTGGGCCGCGCGCTCCCTGGGGACTCGTTGGCTTCGAGGGGATGCGGGCCGGGGAGCCGACACCGGGGCCAGCTCCGGTGCCCAGACTGGACGCGGCCGGGGGGGAGCCCGCGCCGGACCAAGAGCAGCCGGGGCCCAGCTCTGCGGCCCGGGCCGGGGCCAGACCTGGGGTCGGGGCCGGGGCCGGGGCCGGGGCCGAGGCCGCAGCAGCCCGCGTAGCGCGGGCCACGAGGTTCAGCACCTCGGGCTCGAAGTACCGAATTAAGGTGCTGTGGGCGGGCTGGGGTGGGATCGGGCAGAGGCGGGCCGGGCCCGGCCGAGGCTCAACGGCCACTGGGCCGTCTGCCTCGACTGGGCTCTTGGGAGGTGAAGGGGAGGCAGATGCGCCTCCGGGCTACCGCTCCTCAACAGGCCCTTCCTCTGGGGAGCTGTCCTCGGTCTTCTCCCCACTTATTCCCTCGGTGGTGAGCAAACCCCCTTCGAGATCGCTCCCCTCCCCGAGATTACTGAGGCCCCCTTGGTGATTCCTTCACCTCAGTAAGCCTCAACCATCCTCAGGGGGGGTTTGCTCTCCTCCAAGATTGCCCCCCCCCTCACACACTCCCCCCCCTCGTAGCTGCCATTTTCTCGGCTCTCGGAGGTTAGGGGGTAGTGTGTAACTAGGCAGGTGTTTTGGGTGCCATCTCTGGCTGGTAGGCAGCAGGAGCAGCTCTCCATTAGCCCCCTGGCGAGTGTGGCATGACCGTGGATGCTGCCCCTTGGGAACATGGGCGTGGCCGAAGCAGCTGGCCCAGTGGGAGGCAGCAGCACCCCCGCTCTCCTGGCTGGGAGGCTGTTTTGTCTTCTGGAGTATTCTAGGAAACCCGAGACTTCTTACCTTCCCAGTTCCCTGGAACCATCCTTTCTCCCCCCCTCCCCCATCTTTTTCAGAGACCCAGCTTCATGCCAAAACCTGAGAGACAGAGTCTAGTTCAGCTGCTTATAAAGTGTGAGCCCCTCATCCCCCCAAAAGTCTGGAAGAAGCATAGTGATTTGGGGGGGAAATCCTGCCTCTTCCCGGAGTGTTGGCTTCTTTACTTTGGGTTCAAAATTGCTAAGAGAGCTAGTATGGATAACAAAGGACTAAGGCTTTTATCTAACAGCTGCTTTCTCTGCTTCTGCATTCCTTTTCTCCTGAAGAATTGGCTGCTTTCCTTAAGGAGTCCTTGAAAATGCCTACCCTGGGATAGCCTAGGTGAGAACAGCCAGGTGATAATGAAAGATTTCTTATTCTTCCTTAGCCAAAATGTGTGACAAACCAGACCTCTCTGAAGTGGAAAAATTTGACAAGAAAAAGCTGAAAAAGACCAGCACAGAGGAGAAGAATACTCTTCCTTCCAAGGAAAGTAAGTCATGGCTGGTAGGGCCATAAAAGTCATTCCTCCCCCAACTTCGCCTTCCTATGGGAATCACTGAGCCCAGAAACCCAAGTCTGCCGAGCCTCCTGGGGTCTGATGGCAAAAGCTAGGAGCTCTGCTTGTGCTATGTTACATCACATTTGTGGAAAATCGCATTTCTCTTAAAAAAAAAAAAGCTAAACCCGAAATTGTTTTTCCCCATGTGGATCATGTAAAGACTTGAGAAATTCTGGTCAATAGCCATAGAAAAAAACCTGAATGCTTTAATGAATTCGAGCCATTCTGTTCTATGCTTACTAACACTTGGGGGAAAAAAAGTGAATTTATCCCACTTAACACTACCCAGTATGGCTGAAATTGAAATCCATAGTAAACTGTTGGCTCCCCACTGCCAAATTTGATGATCTCCAGGATCCTAATCTCCTTCATTTTTTATACTTCCTAACTCTGTTCTCTTTCAGCCATCGAACAGGAGAAGGAAAGCGTTAAGTCTTCCTAGGGATGGGGCGTCCCTTCCCAGCAACAGAATCGAGTGCTTCCAGAGTTTATTGTTTCGCCTTTAATAGTCTTTGTTTGCTTAGTTGTTTAGTCTTTTAGGCTGCTTTCATCTCTTTACCCAATGTTACCCAACCATCCTCCATGCTGTGCTTATCTGAAGAGGGAGATGATTCATGAAAGGAAAAAAAGAAAGGTGTTAACGGTGAACGTGTTAACAAAGAAAGCTTGAGAATGTGCGGACCATTTATCACATATTAGGCTTATGCCTCATTTCACTCCCCTCCCTTCCCCTCCCTGCCCCCGCTCCATTTTCTGTGCATTGCTTATAGGGTGACTAGTGTTTTTTCCTTGCCTTTACAATTATTAAATTTTCTTCTATACTTAATATAATATCTAATAAGAAATAAATGTTATGGATTGTGGTGGAAATCTTGTGATTCATTCTATGTTCATTTTTTTTTTTTTGCTTTTAACTTGAGCCATTTTGGAGCCTTCACAAGGGGGTGGGGTGAGAAAGGTATTTTAAAAGCATTTATTAAATGCTTTTGTGTCTCCCTTCACGAGCTGTGTGCTAACAGAAATCGAGATAGTCTGTAAACTCAAAAAGCTCACATTCTCATTGAGGAGATAAAAAAAAAACATAAAGAAGGGTTCATTTTCAAAATGGATGGGAAGACCAGGAAATACTCAGGTTCTAAGAAGAAAAACATCGGGGAAGATGGCAAGGTCCCCAAGGATCCAGAGGAACACTGGCTGGGCAGGTGGTCCCCAAGGCAGAGGATAGCGGAACCAAGGGTCAGAGTGGAATGGGGTGATGGGATACTTCCATCTAAGGGAGAGAGGGTCAGTATCCAGCAGGTGCTGGGCATCCTGCTTTTTCGTGGGATCATAGATTTAGAGCGGGAAGGAACCTTACAGATTATTCAGTCCAACCCCTTTGTTTTATAGAGGAGGAAACTGAGGCATACCATAATATGGGTAACATCACATACCTAGCAAATTTTAAGGGTGGGATTTGAACAAGTCTTCCTGCTTTGAAATCCAGCATCATCCACTCCCTACACCGCGCTAGCTTGATTGACTTGTCCGGCAGATTAGAAACTAACTAATGTGCTTTGCATATAATAATGTTGGCGTGACCATTCCTCAGAGCAGGTGGGCTTCCCCTTCCCCCACCCCATGTAGCTGCTAGCTTGAAATAATGAAGGGGTTACCTAAAGCTCTCCAAAGTAGACTCGACTAATCTGAGGCCAACTGATTTTTACATCAAATATTTTACCACTTGTAAACAAGTCAGAACATGCGGGTTAGTGGAAGAAAATAAGGTGTGTTAGGAGGCTAGCACAAGTAACACTTATCATTTATTCTTCCACATCCTGGGGGGAAGGGGGTATCAGTTAATGCTTAATGAATGTTTAGGCCAGCTCTTCACCCCAAACAGTCTGGAGAAGCCTATGGACTCTTTCCTCTGAAGAGTCTTTTTTTTTTTAATCAAAGGAGGGGGGCAGCTAGGTGGCACAGTGGATAAAGCACCAGCCCTAGATTCAGGAGGACCTGAGTTCAAATCTGGCCTCAGACACTTGACACTAGCCTGTGTGACCCTGGGCAAGTCACTTAACCCCCATTGCCCTGCCAAAAAAGAGAAATCAAAGGAAATGCTGTCATTTGTTTTCCCATCCAAGTTCATAGACCCCTTGAAATCTATTCACAGTCCCACCCCCATTGCAGGTTAGGAACCCCTGCTTTTGACAGGCCAGAGCCTTCTTGTGTATATTGGGTTATGTGACACTATAGGAACGTCGGACAATGGGTACGACAGAGCCTTGCAGAGTACTATCATGGAAAGTGTATTAGATATGACAGCTATGTCACCATTTAATGTTTCTGATTCTCTATTTCCTCATCTGTAAAATGGGAACAGCTAAGGCAGCTCCCTCACGATTGTGTAAGAAATGAGAATATATGTAAAGTAGTTTTGCAAACACAAATATCATCTTCAGTACAAATAATTCGATCATAAAAGGCATCAAGTCAGAAGATAAACAATGTTGGAGTTGGAGAAGTCACCCAATACCCAAAGGGCCTCCAATATATCCCTGCCTGGGACTCCCCTCTGTAACATCCAGTGACTTTGCATTAGGGGCAGTGTCAATTATAAAGAAATTTGCTTTGCCATTCTCTTCCATGCCCCCAAAGAAGTTATTGGTGTGCAGTGAATATGAAAAGCAAATAGACCATTGGGTGGGCAGTGAGGTCAAGAAGGCAGCTAGACCTTCTCTGGCCATCAGGTAGCCACACTGAACAAGGCAATTGCATGGACTCAAGTCTCTGGGGAGGTAGGTGTTTCAAAACCAGAATGCACAGAAAAATGGACCAGGACTAAACCAAGACCCATGGGTGACATTGGATGAAACTAAGGCTAGAGCCTTAGTATTTGGGGGGATGAGGGTAGGAAGGAGCCCTTCCATGTTGAGCTGCCTGGGTTCAAAATCTCAGCAGTGGCTAGACTGTTGCTGCTACCAAGACAGGAGACATAGGAGTAGCACAGCCACTGGTATTAATAGGTCTCTGTTGGTCAGAATATGCAACACTCAGCCCCTGGTGTCCCAGAGAGAAGATGAAACACACCCCAGTCACAGTGGATCTTGGCAGATTTTCTTTTCTTTCTTCTTTTTTTCCTCTTTTTTGTGGGGCAATGAGGGTTAAGTGATTTGCCCAGGGTCACGCAGCTAGTGTCAAATGTCTGAGGTGGGATTTGAACTCAGGTCCTCCTGAATCCAGGGCCGGTGTTCTAGCCACTGCACCACCTAGCTGGCCCCTTGGCAGATTTTCACTAGAATTCCTTCTGCATTGTCAGGCTAGCATCTGTCCTCATAACTATAAGATACCTGAGCATCTAAAGAGTGTCTGCCCCAAGGCTGCAGAAAGGCCTTCCTCTTTCATCTTCCACTGTACCTTGTCTTACCTTGTGACCAGGTCAAGCCAATCATTCTAGTTTGCCGTGCCCAGCCTCTCCCTGCTCTACAAAATCCCTCCTGCTTCCCCCAAACTGAATCTCTCACCTCTGCTTCAGAGCACAGGAGCTAGGACAGGAACTAGGGGCTTTTCTGATGCGATAATTTAAGGCACTTGCTGAGGAACAGGTTCACCTTAGCCTACATCTATCCTACATCTATCCCATTGGCTAGAAGTTCTGAGGAAATGTTCAGGTCTGAGAAAGAATGTGGTGGCCCTGTCCTCCTGGGCCCTTCCAAAGGCCCATGATCCTCTTCCCAGGAAGAATTCCATTGAAAGAGCAAATAGAATTCAAGGCAGAGGGAAGTGGCTGGTGTTTTAGTGTTGCCCTTTTACACATGTAGATATCCCCTCAGGTGCATCATTTTCTCCCATTTGGAAAATGAGAATACTAAGCTTGTGCCAGTCCCGAATGAAACTACCAGTGTGCCTTTTACTAGAGGCCTTTCTTTTTTTTTTTTTTTTGCGGGGCAATGGGGGTTAAGTGACTTGCCCAGGGTCACACAGCTAGTGTCAAGTGTCTGAGGCCGGATTTGAACTCAGGTCCTCCTGAATCCAGGGCCAGTGCTTAATCCACTGCTCCACCTAGCTGCCCCTACTAGAGGCCTTTCTTTGGTCATCCAGCTCCTGGAAGCACCTGCACAGAGGACACTGGGAACAAGGTATTTCTGGGGCCTGTGACAGTGGCCCCAGAGCCATGGCAGCCCAGCCAGGGATCTAGGAGCCACAAAGCTGGGGAGTCAGAGAGTTGGGGAGCCAGAGACACAGGAATCAGGCCCCAACCGTGCTTTGGGATCTGCAGCAGTTCTGCCGTGATCCTGAGGGTATATCTCTCTCCTGATTTTGTCCACTCATCGATCCACCAGCCAAACTGATGTGGGGGTGCTGTTATACACCAAATGTCTTTGGCTGCCGTTTGATGGATCGGTCCCTTCGTTACCTGCATTTAGGCATGTGACCTCAAGTTACCAAGGAGGGTAAAGGGGCCAGATGTCAGGAAAAGGCCAGCAGGGAAGCCAATTAGGATTTCTGGCCCACCTGAACTTTGCTAAAGGTCTGACATATTGCTTCATTTTTTTTAGTGAGGCAGTTGGGGTTAAGTGACTTGCCCAGGGTCACACAGCTAGTAAAGTGTTAAGTGTCTGAGGTCGGATTTGAACTCAGGTACTCCTGACTCCAGGGCTGGCGCTCTATCCACTGCACCACCTAGCTGCCCCCATGACATATTGCTTCAAAATTGATGCCCATGTTGTTGCTGTTGGATCCAAGACTGAGATCTTCCCTCGACTTCCCCAAACCGAGCTGCTATGGTGTCTTGGCCACCAGGGTAGGAGAATGACCAGCTTTGCATATGCCTGAGACAACTGGAGAAAGGAAGTGAGCCCAGGAAGTGTGACACCTGCTAATTGTTGCTGAGAATAATTCCCCTTGTGCCTGTGGCTGCACAAACAAAACAGGTTAATTTTACACCTTTGCAAGGAGGTCTTTTGCTCCTTCTTCTCCAATTCTGAGAACATCACCACCCCTACAAGAGAAGAGGGGGAACAGAGATGATAAACCCACTCAGCTGAAAAGGCGACCATCTCCCTCACACTCCCGGTCTACATGCCTCTCTTGGTAACTTGAAGACACCTTCCCCCACAATCCTTGCTTGTCTGCACTGTTAGCCCAGGGGGCCACTCGAGATGGAATCCTCACTAGTTTGTAGGAATCACCTTGGGGCAGTGGATGTTTTTCTGCTCCAAACCCCAAACAAATTCAGTTCTATCATTTCCCAGATAGACCCTGTGATTCAGCTCTAGGCTTGGCTTAGAGAAAAGTACATTCTTCCATGGCCATAGCCCCCGGGAATGAGCAGCAGGAATGTTGTGCTAGGGGGACGTTGTGGAAGGCAGCAGGGATGTGCTGACACAGTACCAATATGTGTGCTGCACGAGGGCTGATCAATATATGCACCAGGGATAGCAGCTCCACCGGCCCCTCCAATATGGTCCCCATGGCCACGGGCCACCTCTTAGGCAAATTCCCCCTACTTCTATGTACAAGCATACGTTAACTAAAACACCAACATGACTGGATTGCATTTGTGTCATCAGTAGGGCATGGATGGGAGAAGACAAAGCACTTTCTAACAGATAAAGTGGGAGTCTGCTTGCACCACTGCTCCCTTCCCTTGGGAAGGACCTGTTCTCTTGCCTGCACTTTCTGCTATGAGAGTTAAGGGACAAGGAGGCTTCTTCCAGGCCCTGAGATCAGCCATCTCCAGGCGGAGAGTTGAGGGTGGTGGAAAAAGATCAGTTTCTGGTGGGATGGCACATCAGACCTTGTGGCACAGAGCTATGGGTTGTTAACTTGCTAGTATCTCAAATGGCCATTTGTTAAAAGATTTCTCCTGTTTGGTTCCTGGGGTGTCTTGGAGTGGGGCTCTAAGGAGTAAAGGCAAAGGACTCAGATTCCTAGCATATAATAATGCCCCTGCTCCCTTCATCCAGATTCCATCCAAGGTTGTTTAGCCTCTCTGTGTGGTACAAGTTGATCCTTCTAAGTGGCCCTGTTTAGAGAGCAGACTGCCCGGATGGCAGGGGTGACAACACATTAGCTCTCATTGCTTGCTCACCAGGGCTCCAGAACAGTGTGGGCAACTTTATTAATATCTTTTGGGGGTTTTTTTCATTTCCCAATGTATCTCACTGCCTACACTCTCCCAGATGGGGTAATATCCCATTTAAGAAAGAATAAAAAAGAAAGTTCAGCAAAACCAACCAGCACATTGAAAAAATCTAACCCCAAATGCAAAGAAACAGAAAGGTCGGGGTGGGAAGGTGTTATTTCATATCTCATCTTTGGAGCCAAGGGTGGACATTACGATTTCCCAGAATGCAGTTTCAATTCTTTTGTTCTTTTCATTTTGAAAGCCAGTTTTTCAAGGTAGTCTCTTCTCTCTAGTCTTCCACCTCAACCTTAAACACACACACACACACACACACACACACACACACACGACTTTGCAGCTTGTAAACAGAGGTGAACGAAGCCAGGTTAATTTGGCAGGTCTGAACAAGTTTCTAGTCCCATGACCTTAGTGTGCCTGGAGTCATCGAATACCAGAGTGCCTGAAGGCTCAAAAACTTGGTTGTCCTTGCTAGTTATTCATGGGCCTGTCTTTAGCCTTTGCCTCAGCAGAGGGACCCAGGACTGGACCAGAACACTGGGGGGGGGGGGACACAAAGATCCCGTCCCCAAAACTTCCCTTCTCTCCTTCAGGAATTGCCAAGACCTAGGAACAACTTCTCTGGGACCAAAAGCTGTAGAAGTCAGAGAAGAGTGGCGGCTCTCTGCCAACCTATCAAGTGTTCCCTCCTACCTATTAGTCCAAGAGTCTTCTCCATGGGGTACAAAGAAATATTTCTTTTTTTGTGTGGGGGGCAATGGGGGTTAAGTGACTTGCCCAGGGTCACACAGCTAGCAAGTGTCAAGTGTCTGAGACCAGATTTGAACTCAGGTCCTCCCGAATCCAGGGCCAGTGCTTTATCCACTGCGCCACCCAGCTGCCCCCAAAGAAATATTTCTAATGGGTGCCCATTGTCCAGGGAAACAATAAAAATGATAATAACTGTTATTTCCACAGTGCTTTAAAGTTTGCAAAGCACTTTATCTCATCATCTAATTAAATACATTAAGTCCACAAGTATTTATTAAGTGCCTACTATGTGCCAGGCAATGGGGATAAAAAGAAAGACAAAACCCAAAGCAAACCAGTTCCTGATTTCAAGGAGCTCACAGTCTAATGGAGAAGACAGCACATAAAGACCTATGCACAAACAAGATCATCTGGGGTAAGTGGGAGGTAATCTTTGAGGCAGGGCACCAGCACAGAGAGAGGCTAGGAAAGGTCTCTTGCCAAAGGTGGGGTTTGAGCTAAGACTTAAAGGAAGCCAGGACACTGCAGTAAGGAGAGAGGATGTTCCAGACAGTGTGAATTCGTGGAGTCAGGAGTCTGAGTGTGGAACAAAGTTGCCCCATCCCACCCCCAGCATGGGGGTATAATGCGGCTCCAAAACAGGTAGAATAGCCACCTCTTGCCTCTTCTCCTCCTACTCTTCTTTTTTTTTGGTGAGGAAATTGGGGTTAAGTGACTTTCCCAGGGTCACACAGCTAAGTAAGTGCCAACTGTCTGAGGCCGGATTTGAACTCAGGTCCTCCTGATTCCAGGGCTGGTGCTCTATCCACTGCACCATCTAGCTGCCCTACCTCCTACTCTTCTTCAAGGGAGACTTTAATTCCAAGCAGGATTGGAAGCAGGAGATGGGGGCCAGAAACTTGGTCACTCTGCTCTTGAGACCTAGAGGAAGGCCCCATAGCATAGTGGGCAGTGACCCTGAAGAGAATTTATAGAACATTGAAAATAATCTCAGAAAAAAGAAGGAATGAATTAAAAAAAGAAAATAATCTCAGAGGATGAGACTGGATGGGTCATAGTCTTTACCACTGGAAGGAAGAAACATATATCAGTGAGATCACAGATCTATATCTAAGTCAATTTTAAAAGTTTTCTCAAGGAATTTAGTCAATATAGGATGGTAGTTGCTAATGGTCTAGCCAGCGGGATGGTAAATATAGGCTGGTACCTGGTGGGGATGGTCAGATCAAGTGAGAGGTTTAAGAATGAGGGAGATATGGGCATATTTGTAGGCAACAGGAAAGCAAAGAGTAGGTAGGGGGAGATTGAAGATAAGAGACAGATTGGGGATGTTCAGAGAGGGTAGTTTGCTGGAGAAGATGGGAACAGATAAGATTAACAGTACCCATTGAAGGGTTTGTCACGTCTGTGTGTAACTGAGCTGGGGGAGAAGTAAATTATGGCAATTGAGTAGGTTAAGGAGTTGTGACATCAAGGTCTTTAAGGAAATCAGTTGTAGGGAGAGGGTCTATAAAGTAGTCACTGAATTCACTGAGGAAGGAAGGAGAGTGCCCTGGGGGTAAGAGAAGATGAGATGAGATAAGAACAGGATATGGACATTTTTTGAGGCGTATAACCCGAGGTTCAAAGTTCTCTCCTTGTTTATGGAGATGGATCGCACTACATGATCTGAGCCTGTGTGTGGGGTGAAGTTGGAGAGAGTTTAGGAGAAGAAAGATCCTGGTCTTCTCTAGCTTCCAGGTTCAAGAAAGAAGACATACAGTTCTAGAACCTCTTTAGGTCTCTCAAGGGGGAAAAAGACTCTGGATAGAAGCCGGCATGTAGAGGAGGAGCCACCACCTCAATCACAGAGACTTCAGGGAACTTCCCCTTGGGCTAAGGTCCAAGTACCCTTTTTCTGAGGAGTATGGAGTGGCCAGCCTTGACTTCCATCTCCTGCTTCCCATCCCTACATTAATCCAAGTCTCCCTTGGGCAGAAGAGATTGGCAATATCCTACAGGGGGCAAACAAACAACTCCCAACACCACAGCCCTTTACAGGTACCTTCTTGGAAGGTATTATCCCTATTTTGTATCTGAGAAAGCTAAGGCTCTAGGAGGTTAAATGAATTACCCAAGTTCATGAAGCCACCAAGTATTTGAGGTGAGATTTGAACTCACATCTTCCTGATTCCAAAACTCTGACCCATGAGCTCCTCAGATCTCTGTCAGAAAAGGATAGCCATTGTAACGCAGTGGGGAGGAAGGCTACGCTGGTCCAGCATCTGACAGATAACAATAGGGCAAAGGCATACCACTTATTATCAGGTTGGCACTTCTCCTGTCAATCATTCCTAAGGAAATAAAGCTAAGTGGACACAATACATTTCCTGTGTAGCACTTTCTATCTAGTTCCCAGAGTCACTTGCTGCATAAACCTGCAATCTCAAAATACAATGTCCCCAGAATATCAACTCCTCCTTCTTCTCTTTAAACTGGGGCACTCAAATAAATGGCGGAGATAGAATCTGATGCCAAGGCTCATGACCCCAAATCCCATGGAGATGGCAGTGGTGGGGACCTCACTAGGGAGATCCTACCCAGGAGTTTTTTGGGAGGGCCTCACTCCATCCCAGTTTCCTGAGGTTTTCCTGCCAGTAAGTTTCTCTCTCCCTATTTCCAGGCTAAAGGTGGTGTGATGTCTTTTATCACTATTAACACTATCTATGGCTACAAGAAAAAGAAATGGATAGCATAAGCATAGGCAGAAAAGAAACAAAATTACTGTCTTCTGCAAATGATACAACTGTTTTCTTAGAAAACTTCCGAGCTAAAAAATTCATTGAAACAATAACTTTAGCAAAGTTGTAGCAAATGAAACAAATTCATATAAACCACAGGGATCTATATTTTACCAACAAAACCCGGCAGAAAGAAATAGGAGCCATTTTATTGAAAATAACTACAGAAGCTCTAAAATATTTGGGACTCTGTCTACTTACTCAGTTGCACATAAGAACTATATGACAACAGCTATGGAGGACTCTTTAAGTATTCAAGCTAGACCTAAATAATTGGATAAATGCATTGTTCATGAGTAGGCTGAGACAACATAATAAAAATCACAAATTGACTTATTCAGTGCCAATCAAACTACCCAAGGATTTCTTTTTTTGTATTATAAAATGAAACACATGCAGCTATAATTAGAAGTGAAAAGCAAGCAGAGGGGAAAATACTTGTAGCAAGATTTATAGCTACTTTTTTTTTTTGCTAAAGAACTGTTAACTATGGTGCTGCTCATTATTTGGAGAATAGCTGAATAAATTATGGTATGTCAATTTAATGGAATATTACTGCACCATAAAAAATGTTGAAAGGGATATATTCAAAGAAGCAGGAAGACAATTTCTACAACAACAATGTTGGAAAGGAAAACCATTTTTGAAAGACTTGAGAACTCTGATCAATGCCATGATCAACCACAAGTCCAGTGGGCTGATGATGAAGTTGGCTATTGCCTGGCAGAGTGGGCGATGGAACCAGGGAGCAGAATGAGCCATACATTTTGGGACATGGCCAATGTGGGCCTTGGCTTGACTATGATACGAGGGGGGGTGGTTTTTTGTATATATTCAGAATTTTATTTTCCGAAATTACATGTAAAATACAAATTTTGACATCAATTTTTAAAAAACTTTGTGTTCCAAATTCTCTTCTTCCCTCCCTCCCCACACCCCCTCCCAAGAACTCAAGCAATTCAATATAAGCTATACATGAGTAGTCATGCAACACATTTCCACATTAGCCAGGTTGTGAAAGAAAACAGGCAAAAACAAAACTTCATAAAAAGGAACTAACAAAAAATTATGCTTCAATCTGTATTCAGACACCATCAGTTTTCTCTGTGTAGATGGATTGCATTTGTCTTTCTTTTTTTTTTTACTGATTTTCTTGGGGAAAGAGGTAGGATGAAGAGGGAAGCCATGGATAGGGTCTCTTGATCCCCCCAAAAAGAAAGAAGCAGAAGAAAGGCCACAACAAATCACAGATAATCAGGAAAATTTTGGAAGTCACTCTCTGAAGCTTTAAATAATGGATATTCACACTCTCATGTAGAATCCTCCCCTGTTCTACAACTATACTCATTGTATTGCATGTTAGGCTCAGATTTGGGGGGGAAAAGACTTTTAAAAAGAAAGAAAATAGGAGGTGAAAACAAGGCCCCTTAAGCCTCAAGCAACACCCAGTGGAAAGAGGGCTGGATTCGGAGTCAGAAGACCCGGGTTTAAATCTGCTCTCTGATATTTACTACCTGTGTTATCTTCTGAAAATCACTTGCCCTCTCTGGGCTTTAGTTTTTTCCTTTGTAAAATGTGGAGGCTGAACTATTTGACCTTAAAAGGTTTTTCCAGCTTCAGATCCAGGGTTTTGTGATCCTGAGCTTGACACACTGTCCCCTACAACTGCAGGTTTTCCCCTTCCCTGTGGTGTGATGTCTTTTATCACTATTAACACTAGCTATGGCTACAAGAAAAAGAAATGGATAGCATAAGCATAGGCAGAAAAGAAACAAAATTACTGTCTTCTGCAAATGATACAACCTGGCTCTCAGGCTGCCAGGTCCCCAAGCTCCCTAGCTCCCTGGCTCTATGACTCCCTCTGGCTCTGGCTTCCTAGGTCTTTGGCTCTCAGACTCCCAGGCTCCCTAGCTCCCTGGCTCCCTGGTTCCATGACTCCCTCTGGCTCTGGCTCCATTCAAGTGGAGTGAGCCCATGAATGCAAAAAGGCTAAGAAACAGCACAGTTTTGGTTTTTTTTTTTTTTAATATGGAAGTCATGGTGTTCCTACCTCAAAATAAAGTCCAATTGACTAATAGGAAGGCAAGACCACAAGTTGGTTTCACTGCTCTGGATCACGTTCCCCCTTCTCCTTGTTATTCTTACAAGGCAGGCAAAGCAAGACCATGGGAACTCTCCCCAGGGCCAGGGGGGCAAAAATTATTCTTTTCCTTTAGAGAAGAACTGTATCAACCTGGGAAGGGAGGAAAAGAGTGAAGAGGCAGGTGGAGAAGGGGAACAAGTCATGGCCAGCAGCCCACCACGGGCAGGGCTCTGGCTCTAGCAGAATGGCACCAGTGCCAACAGTTGTCTCAACAGGAAGCTGGCACGTTCTCGAAGGCAAGCATGGCTTTCCTAAGGGACGTGACCATCACATCCATATTTACAAATAAGCTAGAGAAGCTCAGAGCCAGCCCAGGTGCCTAGCCCTATCCTGCAAGAGGAAGAAGGCTTCAGCTTCTTGAGGGCAGGGCCTTGTCTCTGTGGTCTGTACCCAGGGCCTAGCACAGTGCCCATGCTTGCTGAATTGAATAGACCCCAAAAGACAACAGACAAGGCAGAAAGGCCTCTAGACCACACCTGGAGAGGACCACGCTCTGTTCTGAGATCCTTAGAGTTCTCTGAGCTCCCAAGGTCTGTCTATCTAGGGCTGTGGAACTCTGAAGCCAAGAGCTGTGGAGAAGGCACCAGGAAGATGGGAGTGGAGTCCCAGAGTCTGATCCAGCTGCTTGGGAGATAGCCTAGGAGGCAGTTTCCTATACTGACATGTTGGGATGGGCTGGCTACATTTCTAGGGAATGTTCCGGGGCCCATACTTGCCACCAAAATGGGACACCGAGAGTGCTGAGCTAAGTGATGGACATATTTGGGTCACTGGCATCATTTCCATCTGATATCACAGGCACTCTGCCCCCCCCCCCCCGTTCCTTTTTTTTTTTTTAAGTGGAGCAATGAGGACTAAGTGACTTGCCCAGGGTCACACAGCTAGTAAGTGTCAAGTGTTTGAGGCCGGATTTGAACTCAGGTCCTCCTGAATCCAGGCCCAGTGCTTTATCCACTGTGCCACCTAGCTGCTCCCCCTGGTTCCTTTTTGATCCCCTTGGAAAGACTGAGATCTCCTGTTCTTGGGAGGGAGTGGCAGGCTGTACCTCAAGGAGATGATGAAGAAACATGCCAGGAATATGATTCCGATATGAGGCCTGTTGGAACTGGAGTCGTTGAGAACTAGAGGGGAGGAGAACACAGGAATGCAGATCTAGGGGAGGATGAAGGGGGTGAGCACAGCCTGTATGTGGAAGGAGAGCTTTCTGTGAATGTCGGCTAAGTAGCCATAGCTTTGCTAGATCTGATTTATTCCTACTGCAAACTCCATTCATCTTTCCAGTGAGAGTGGCATACTTGGAATCAGGATGATTTGGGTTCAAATCCCACCTTAGATGCTTCCTAGCTGTGTGACCTTGGGAAAGTCATTCACCTGAGTCTCAGTTTTTCAATCTGGAACATGGGGTCACAGGTTGTTGTGAGGATCCAGTATGTAAAATGCTTTGTAAACTTTGAAGTGTGATCTAAATGTCAGCTGGATATGCTCAGGGCTTCTGTTTCTTCTTGAACCTGCTCCTCCTGCTGAGTTCACTCTGTCTGTGCCTCTGCCACTTAGTCTTGTGGATTAATCCTAGAGGGCTCACCTTTGATGCCCTTCTCTCTCATTCATGTACACGCCCTGCCAATGGGAGCCCCACAGCTCTGGTGTCTGCTCCCTGGCCTCCACTTCCACTGCCAACACTGTGCTCTGAGTCAACCTTCTCACCCACCAGGACCCAGATGGTAATAATCTCCCAGCAGGTCTTCCAGCCTCTCCTTCTCCGCTCTCCAATGCATAAGGTCACCAGAGAGACTTCCAGCAAAGATGGCTGCCTGAATGGGAGGTAGACCACCCTGCTCCCTGATGACGCCTCTGGCAAAACCCTGACGTTCCCACCCGATTGAAGAATGATCAAGAAATTCAACGAGAAACTGCAGTAAAGGGCTTCTTCCATCCCCAAACCACACAAGAGGTCAGCCAGAAGCCCATGGGAAATAGGAAAGGGGGCCACAAGCCAGCAGCCTCCCAACCTGATCAGAGACACTTGGAGCCTGTCAGAATCTGTGTCCAGAGGCAGCAAGACTGGCAGCTCTCACAGGGTCAAAAAGTCCCAGAGTGGGAAGAAAGCCCTGGGGCAGGGGTGAGTGAGTGGGTTGGAAGCCTAAGGAGAGATAGTGACCAGAGAAGCACAGCAGCACTCCAACTTGGACATGCTGGGCCCAGGATGAGTGAATGAATGAATGAATGAAACAATGAATCAGTGAATTTTGTGGTAATAGTGGGCTTGTCCCTAGAGAAAGTGAGAGTTCTGTCCCCAGAGATTTCTTAGTGAACTAAGCTTTCAGAAGAGCTAAACTCAAGTTAAATGAGGCTCAGAGAGGTTTTTTGTATTTTTGTTTTTAGTGAGGCAATTGAGGTTAAATGACTTGCCCAGGGTCACACAGCTAGTAAGTGTTAAGTGTCTGAGGCTGGATTTGAACTCAGGTACTCCTGACTCCAGGGCCGGTGCTTTATCCACTGCGCACCTAGCTGCCCCAATAAAGCCAATATCTTTTTTTTTTCAGGGCAATGAGAGTTAAGTGATATGCCCAGGGTCACAGAGCTAGTGTCAAGTGTCTTAGGCTGGATTTGAACTCAGGTCCTCCTGAATCCAGGGCCGGTGCTTTATCCACTGTGCCACCTAGCTGCCCCCCCCTTTTTTTAAAAAAAATTTCATTTATTTTTTTATGAGGCAATTGGGGTTAAGTGACTTGCCCAGGGTCACACAGCTAGTGTCAAATGTCTGAGGCCGGATTTGAACTCAGGTCCTCCTGAATCCAGGGCTGGTGCTTTATCCACTGAGCCACCTAGCTGCACCCCCAGAGAGGTTTGTTTTTTTTTTTTTGCAGGGCAATGAGGGTTAAGTGACTTGCCCAGGGTCACACAGCTAGTAAGTGTCAAGCGTCTGAGGCCGGATTTGAACCCAGGTACTCCTGAATCCAGGACCGGCACTTTACCACTGTGCCATCTAGCTGCCTAAAGTATAAGGTTTTGTATACTATCTGCTTTTGTTTTTTGTTTGTTTTGTTTTGTTTTGTTTTTGCAGGGCAATGAGGGTTAAGTGACTTGCCCAAGGTCGCACAGCTAGTAAGTGTCAAGTGTCTGAGGTCACATTCAAACTCAGGTCCTCCTGAATCCAGGGCCGGTGCTTTATCCACTGCACCACCTAGTTGCCCCCCCAGAGAGGTTTTGAGTCATATACAGAGAAAGAACCCCAGTCCATATCTCCACACTCAGGGCTGGAATTTCCCACGTCCAAGGTTTAGTTGTTTTAAAATAACATCGAAGAAAGGACATCACAAAAAAAGAAAGTGCATCAGCAGGCCCTTGCATGTCTCAGAATCCAGAAGATCACACTATACTACAGGGACCAGGGCAGGTCAGGAAGCTTGGCTTCTGGTCCTGGCTGTTCCCTAGCTAGCTGTGTGACCCTACACAAGTCACTTCCCCTTACTGGGTCTTGCTTTCTCCATCTATAAGTGGAGGAGGTTGGATTGGATGGCCTCCAAGGTGTCATCCTAGCTCTGATACTATGATTCTCCAGCCTTGAACAAGGAGCTTGGAAAGAGGGGAATGGGGAAAGGAGAAAAAGGGAGATGAGTGAGAAGGGAGCTTGAGGAGGCTGAGTGATAATATAATGAAATGTCCTGCAACCTGGACAGGCCTCCTGCTCTGAGAGAGAATTTCCCAGGGAAATTGGCCGTCTATCCAATTCCTTGCCTGGTTTCCAGGCCTAATGTCTGGGTCCTTCTGGCCTGGGCTGGCCTGCTGTGCCAGGATTAGCTTCTTTCCCCAAGGCTCAGCTCTATGCCCCGCTCTGTACTAAGACCCTCACTCTTCCAATGCTCCTGCTATTCACCCATAGCTCTCCCCAGATGCTCAGGCAGGGTCAGTGTTTCCTTGAGCCTGTTATGGGCTGGTTGAGTCCTTGATCCTCTGAGTTCGTTGTCTGTTCAGAGGGTGGATTTTGGGGGAAGGAATGCTTGGGGTTGGCTCGGTGGCAGGAACCCAAACAAGGAATCACGATGGGGGGCATGCGTGCGTGTGTGTGCGTGTGTGTGTGCGTGTGTGTGTGTGTGTGTGTGTTTGTGTGCACACATGTGTGTTGGGGACGGGGGTTTTGTTGTGGGAAAGCCTGGCTTGGCTATATTCTGGCCCCTGAGTGTCTGCTGGACTAGAGCAAGATCTCTCAGAAAGAGATAAAAGTGACTCTATCTCAGTGACTCCTAGTACTTTTTTTGCGGGGCAATGGGGGTTAAGTGATTTGCCCAGGGTCACACAGCTAGTAAGTGTCAAGTGTCTGAGGCTGGATTTGAACTCAGGTCCTCCTGAATCCAGGGCTGGTGCTCTATCCACTGTCCCACCTAGCTGCCCCTTCCCTAGTACTTTGTTTTTGTTTTGTTTTTTTTAACCCCTAGTGCTTTAAATGATGACATAACTGTAAGCTTTCTGAGGGCAGAGATGGTATCATATCTTTCTCATGAAGTGGCATACAATTCTAAAAAATGTTGTAGACACTCAACCAACACTCACTGAAACTGAGTGAATTTGGCCTTGTTGATTTCATGATCTCATTGTGTATATATGTGAACATATTCAAAAGAAATGCAAGGTCATTGATGGGGCGATGGTGGGGGGAGAGAATGCTAGCAGCTGCAGGGATTAGGAAAGGTCTCCTGTAATAGCTTGTACTTGAGCTGAACCTTGAAGTCTTGGAATTCTAAAAGCAGAGGTGAATGGGGAGGATATTCCAGGCATAGGGAACAGTCTGTGCAAAGGTTTGGAGATGGGAGATGAGATATTGTGTGAGGTTGACACATAGAGTTCTATCCTCTACACCACCAGTGGCCCTCCCCATATAGACCAAGACTATTTCCAGCCCTTCCACTGCTGCACCGACCCCCAGCCCTACCCCCCTCTGTCTTTGTCCCTGTGGTTATGCCTCAAGCAAGGGCTCTCTTTATTTTGGCCCCATTTCTGTTTGCCCTGTGGACTACAACAGTGGACAGTGGTTGAGAAAGTTGTGTGCTTGTGGAGGGGGTGCTATGACAGGAAAGACCCATATGTCTTCTCTCTCTAGTTCAGGGATTTGGAAACAGTGGGGGCCTCTGAGGATCATAGTGGGGAATAAGAAGAACAGTCCCCATGCACTCATGGGAATCCTCTAGCACTGCTCCCTCTACTTTCCCCTTCTCCTCTGAGCCCCAGATTCCTTTGATTAATAGATCAGCCCCTGTACTGGGCAATGACCCCATGGGGGCTCAGGGGCCTGTGCGTCATTGCCTTTTGACTATCTCATCCAAAGGCTTACAACTGGCTTAAACACCAAAACCCAGGAGGAGACTGGCAAGAAATTGTGGCTCCTTTTCTTCAAATCAAACAATCAAGTATGGCCGATTTTCCTCTCCTATCTGGGAAGGGGAGAAGGGGTCTAGGGTCACTTGGGTGTGAATGAGTTCTCTCTGTTTGCTGCTCATCAGGTAGCCCTTAAAAGGGATGGCTGAAAGCCCAAAGCCTAAGTCAAAGAGCTCTTGAGAAAGCCCGGCGCTCTGCCCAGCTGCCGCCTTTCTTCTCCACAGACACAGGCCTGGGAGCCCTTCTGTTGGCAGAGAGCCTGCCATGGAGCAATTTCATCACCACTGCTGGAGATGGCCTCTGTGTAGCTCTCCCTGGAGGCAGTGAGGGTACTGGGGGAGGTCCTTGGCCTGTCTGCTGGCTTGTCTGGAAGAAGGACAATTAGCTGATTCCTGCTGGAGAGATGCTTCATGGCTGACACAGGGAGAAGAACACAGGAATGATACCACTGACCCTTGGGGGGGGGTGCACTGGCCTGGCCTACTGTTGCTCCTATAAAATGCCCTGGAGCAGCAAGGGGGAATGGATGCTAGGTAGTCCAAGCAGTGGCTGACTGGGAATCCCCTGCACAACACCCAGGAGGCAATGTGATGCAATGGGAAGCATACTGGATGGTACCTCTGTACACCTAGCTCCAAAGCTGGTCTCTGGACTTACTCCTTGGGACACCTCGGACAGGCCCTCTCCAGCCCCGCATTTCCTCCTCTGCAAAATTAAGGGGCTGGACGATTTCCACAGACAGGTCCACGAACTTGGATGAAAATAGGAATGACATCTTTACATTCTCTGACATCTAATAGAAATTTTGCATGTTCTTCAGTTATGAATGTAGGCAGGCAACAAACATGATTCTGATCAGGGATGCATCATTCCCCCAGGTGGGGTCCACGACACCCCGAAAGGGGGAGCTCTCCTGGACCATAGATAGGGCTAGGGGAATAGTGGCAGTAGGGATGAAGGTCGCTAAGGTCCAGACTAATGATCTTGCCACATCTGTGAAAAAGCTAAGCAATAGGGGGCAGCTAGGTGGCTCAGTAGATAAAGCACCAGCCCTGGATTCAGGAGGACCTGAGTTTAAATCTGGCCTCAGACACTTGACACTTGCTAGCTGTGTGACCCTGGGTGAGTCATTTAACCCTCACTGCCCAGCAAAAAAAAAAAAGCTAAGCAATACAAGGTGGCATTTTAAAGGCAAGACCTTGGGGGAAGATTGAAAGGGATATTAGAGATCATTAAGTCCAAATCCCCTTTTTTACAGAGAAAGAACCTGAGGCCTAAAGAGGTTTTCAGTCAGTCAATCAACATATAAGGCCGAACTATCAGACGTAGTGTTAAGTATTGAGGATAAAAAGAAAGGCGAAAAAAATAGTTCATGCCCTCAAGGAGTATATGTTTAAATGGGAAAGACAATATGTATGTACCCACGTCTGTGTATCAACAAGATATACATATAGAATAGATGAAGGGAAGGCACTAGCCACTGAGGGACCTGGAAAGGCCTCCTGCAGAAAGTGGGAAGCTAGACAAGCCAAGAGGTAGAGGGTGAGAGAACAGAACATTCCAGGCATGAGGGAAAGCCAAGGCAAAGGCCCACAGATGGAAAATGGAGTGTTGTGTTCAGGATTGTAGAGTATGTGAGGAGGAGCATGTAAAAAGATTGGAAAGGTGGGAAGGGGCCAGGGCATAAGATCTTTAAATGCCAAACAGAAGAGTTTATATTTGATCCTGGAGTTACTAGAATTTAGTGTGCAAAGAGGTGACGTGGGCAGACCTAAACTTTAGAAAAATCCCCACCCAGATTAAAATGCAGAGAGACTCAAGGCTGGGAAGTCCCAATGAGTAGTGTTGAGAGCCTGAACAAGGGTGGTGGCCATGTGAAAATGGATGGAAGGGGACATATACAAGACATTTATGAAGGTAGAAATTAATATTTACAAAAATACAAATTACCTAGATTAACAGAAGAAGAAATAGAAGGCTTCAACAACTCTATCTTAGAAAAGAAATTGAACAAGCCATTAATGAGCTCCCTAAGAAAAAATCCCCAGGATCAGAGGGATTCACAAGTGAATTCTAACAAGCATTTAAAGAACAATTAATTCCAATACTATATAAACTATTTGGAAAAATAGACAAAGAAGGAAGGAGTCCTGCCAAATTCCTTTTATGACACAAATATGATGCTGATACCTAAACCAGGAAGAACAAAAACAGAAAAAGAAAACTATAGACAATTTCCCTAATAAATATTGATGCAAAAATTTTGTAAAAAATACTAGTGAGATTACAGCAATATCACAAAGATCATATACTATGACCAGGTGGGATTTATACCAGGAATGCAGGCCTTGTTTAATATGAGGGAAACTATCAGAATAACTGACCATATCAATAACAAAACCAATAGAAATAGGATTATCTCAATAAAGGCAAAAAAATCTTTTGACAAAAATACAACACTAATTCCTATGAAAAACATTGGAAAGCATAGCAATAAATGGAGATTTCCTTAAAATGATAAGTAGCATCTTTCTAAAACCATCAGCCAGCGTTATCTGGAAGAACAAAGGGTCAAGAATATCAAGGAAATCAATGAAAAAGATGTGAAGGAAGGTAGATTAGCCATACCAGACTGTATTATAAAGCAGTAATTATCAAAACAACCTGGTACTAAGAAATAGAATCAGTGGCATAGATTAGGTAGATAATACACAGCAGTAAATGGCCATAGTAATCTAGTATTTGACAAACCCGAAGAGCCAAGATTTTGGAACAACAACTCACTTATTTGACAAAAATTGCTGGGAAAACTGGAAAACAGTTTGGCAGAAACTAAGTATAGACCAAATCTCATAATGTATCCCAAGATAAGGTCAAAATTGGTACATGGGGGGCAGCTAAGTGGCACAGTGGATAAAGCACTGGTTCTGGATTCAGGAGGACCTGAGTTCAAATCCAGCCTCAGACACTTGACACTTACTAGCTGTGTGACTGGGCAAGTCACTTAACCTTCATTGCCCTGCCCCCCCCCAAATGGTACATAATTTAAACATAAAGGATGCTATTATAAGAAAATTAGGTGAGCATGGAATATCTTACCTGTTAGATTTATGGATAAGGGAAGAATTTATGAGCCAAGAAAGGACAGAGTGCATTACAGGATGTAAAATAGATCATTTCGATTACATTAAATTAAAAAGGTTTTACACAAATAAATCCAGTGCAACCAAGATTAGAAGGAAAACAGAAAACTAGAAAAAACATTCTTACAGCAAGTTTCTCTGATAAGCGTCTTATTTCTCAAATATTTAGAGAAGTGAATCAAAATTATAAGAATATAAATCATTAAAAAAAGAATATGTCATTCCCAAACTGATAAATGGTCAAAGGATATAAGGCAGTTTTCAGACAAAGAAATGTTATCTACCTCCAGAAAAAGAATTGATGGGATCTGACTGTAGATTGAAGGAGACTTTAAAATTTTCTTTATTATTCTTTTTCTTTTTTGGTCTGTTTTTTCTTTTACAACATGACTAATGTGGAAATGTTTTTCATGACTACACATGTATAATCTATATCAAATTGCTTGTCTTCTCAAGGAGGGAAGGGAAGGAGGGAGAGAATTTGGAATTCAGAATTTTAAAAAACAAATGTTAAAAATCTAGTTTATGTGAATTTTGGAACAAAATAAAATTAAAATTAAATTTTAAAAAAGTGAGTCAAGGGTGAGGGTTATATGATAACTACTGTGGGATTAAAAGAAAAAGCAACAATAAAAAATTCTTTAAAATCATTAATTTTTTAAGAGGGAAGAGTGACATTAGAACAGAGTGTTCCAGGGGTTATAAAGGAAGGGACTGTCCTAGCTTTTTACCTGAGGCAGGAAGCAGGAAGCTCTGGGGGAGGGATGTGAGAGGACAGGAGGGGAGCCATACTGTCACCCAGTTCAGCATTCTGGGAGAGCCCCCTAAAATCCATCATGTTCAGCTTTAGAATTCAATTCAGTTCCATTCAAAAGAATTTATCATGTGCCTAGCTCTGTGCTAGGGGAGCAAGATGGAGATGTAACGATTGGAATGACGCCATCTGCTGGAGAGCTACTGTAGGAAAGCTCCACCACGAGGAGAAGGTGTCTGAGGGCAAGCCACGTGGTCAGTTCCTTGGCGTCAGGAAGTGACATTTGCTCATGGGTACCGTCTATCAAAACTACCAGTCAATCAACTTGAGGAGCCTCCCATTTCTGGGAGGAGGACACGAAGTAGGAAGCAGACGCTGGCCGAGGGGTTCTTCCTTTTTTGATTCCTGACCTTACCAGGGCGGGTTGGATGATGGGGTCTCTTAGAAATAGTTAGATTTTTACCTTTCTCTCTGATCCTAATGCTCTTTAATAAATACTTAAACATTTAAATACTCTTGCTAAAGCTTATAATTTATTGGTGACCACTCATTAGATTTTAGATAGTTTAGCTAAAATTTTAGCCCCTTACAAAGGGCTTTGCAAATCCTAAAGCCTGTAAAATGCTAGCTATGATTATTATTATGTTACAGATGCCAAGGAATGAATGTTTCAAGAAGGCAGGACTGAGTTTAACAGTCTCAAATGCCAGAGAGTGAAAGAGGATGAGGACCAAGGGGAAAAATTCAGAATTTGCAAAATAAGAAGCCATCAGAGCAAAGATTTAGAGTTGGAGGTACCTTAGGGGTCATTTAGTGGGGACTTGGGCCCAGTGCCAGGGCTCCAAAACAACCCTCTTTCCCTAGATCCACGCAGCCTCTCTTTGGCAGGTTTTTGAGAGAGCCGTTTCAGACGATAATAACAATCACTGAAGTTTATATCATAGAGCTCTCCCATGTGTAAAGTGTTGTCCAGACATCCTTTCATTTGAACCTCACCCAACCCTTCCAGGGAGATGCTATAGGCAGGATTGGCCCCGTTTTGCAGCTGAGGAAATTGAGTATCTGAGAGTTGAAATGACCTGTCCAAGGTCACCCAGCTTGTAAGTGTCATAGACAGGACTTGATCCCAGGTCTCCCAGACTCTATGTCCCACACTCTCCGTATTGGGCCATGAATAATGGGCATGGAGGTCACCTTGTAAGGAGTCAAGATTTGAGTTGTTAGTGAGACAGGGAGTAGATACAGCAAATACCAACTACTCTTTTGAGAAGCTTGGCAGTAAAAGCAATATCAGAAAGCTCCAAGAGAATAGGGAGGAAAGGGGGCATTTTAGGCTCAAGGAGGCCTGATTTTGTTTATAGGCAGAGAGGAAGGAATGGCAGGGTAGCAGAGACCGAAGACACAAGAGAGAGATGGAGGAGCTAATTGACAGAGCCAGGGTCCCCAAAAGATGTGATTGAAAACATAGATGATAGGGAAGGGCCCAGGCATGAATGCTGGTGGTGGCAAGCATGGGAAAGTAAGACAGACTTTTTTTTATTCCTTTGAGATACTTGAAAAGGTGAGGGTTTTGTTTATTAAAGCTGCAACTGTTTCTTTATTGCTCTGACATAGCAGGTGCTTTGATTTAATTCAACAAGCATTTATTAAAAGCCTAAAAAACAGTTTGGTATAGTGGAAAAACATGGATTCGGAGTTACAGGTCCTGGGTTCAGATCTTGCCACTCCCACTCCCAGCATGACCTTGGGTAAGTCACGGCACTGTTCTGGGCCTCAGTTTGGACTAGATGCATTTGAAGGTCCCTACCATCAAAATATACAATCTACAATTCTGCTACATACAAGGCACCGTGCTAGGTACTGGGAACAAAGAAAACCAAAACAGCCCTGCCTTCAGGGAGTTTACACTGTACTTGGGGGGTACATGGCACATCCAGATAAATAAACATCATTGCTGGACGGAGCCCTAATAACTGGAGGAGAATCAGAAAAAAAAAATCCACACAGGAGGTGGCCCTTAGTGTAAGCCCTGAAGGAATTTACAGATTCCCCGAGGCAGAGATGAGGAAGGATAATATTCTAGGGTGTCCCTGAAGAAGATGAGAAAGTGTCTTCTCCTTGGAGAGGTGGGAGATGATGGGTGGAGAATGCTACACACACTGTCCAACATGGTCACTTTGTTGGTCGACTTTGCTTAAATGGTTTATTGCCTTTGTCATTGTTCTAAGAGAAGGTTCACTGGATAGGTGTGGGGCTGGATGGGATATTATTGTTATTGTTTAGTCATTTTCAGTGGTGTCTGATTCTTTTTGGCCCCATTTGGGGTTTTCTTGGTAAAGATACCAGAGTGGTTTGCCATTTCCTTTTCTAGCTCATTTTACAGATGTGGAAACAGGCAAACAGGGTTGAGGGACTTGCCCAGGGTGACACAGCTAGTAAGTGTCTAGAAGCCACATTTGAACTCAGTAAGATGAGTCTTCCCAACTCCAGGCCCATGCTCTATCCACTGTGCTACCTAGCTGCCCATGGAGGGTATATATATATATATATATATATATATATATATATTTTTTTTTTTGGTGAGGCAATTGGGTTTAAGTGACTTGCCTAGGGTCACACAGCTAGTAAGTGTTAAGTGTCTGAGTCCGGATTTGAACTCAGGTCCTCCTGACTCCAGGGCTAGTGCTCTATCCACTGCGCCACCTAGCTGCCCCGAGAGTATATATTTAGAAGAAATTGTAATGTAAAAACAAAAGGCATTAAGAAAAGGATAAGGAGACAAGAGGGAAGAACCAAGAACAGCCATGGGTGGCAGTTACAAAGAGGTCAGTTTAGGCTGGCTATCTGGAAAAAAAGTCTTAGGAATCAGAGCCAAATTGGGACGGGCTGCCCACAACCTAGGCATCATTCTCAACTCCTCACTCTCACCCTCACATCCAAGCCGTTGCCAAGGCCTATGGATTTTACCTCCATAATGTCTCTTGATTACACTCCCTCCTCACCTCTAACCCTGGCCTCACTCTGGTGCGGGCCCTCATCACCTCCTGCCTAGACCATTGAAATAGCCTCTTGGGGGTCTGCCTGCCCCAAGTCTTTCCCCACTCAGCTGTCAAGGCAACCTTCCTAAAGTGCAGGTCTGATCATGTCACTCCCTTCTTCAGTAAACTCCAATGGCTGCCTATCACCTCCATGACCCCATATCCAAAAGGGCACCCAAAGCCCTTCACAGCCTGGCACAGAAAGCTGAGGTCCATAGCTGCCCAGGGAGCAAGTGGCAGAGCTCAGCTCTTTGATCTCTGACTCTAACTCCAGCGCTCCCTGGACTGCACTTGACAGGGGTAACTCACTAGGCAGGCACGCCCCGCCCAGTTCAGTCATGGATACTTATCACTTCATTCAGGATATTCTCTATATTATTATTATATTATACATATTCTTCATTCAGAATATTCTCTATAATTTCTCTCCAGCCCAGGCCCTCACTCACTGGGACAAACCAGAACGTGGCTCTCTTTGGCTCTCTCTAGGAGCTTATCCATCTCCTGCCAGCAAACCAAGGTTTCTAAGACTTTAGACCAATGTCAGTTCTGTTTTCCAGACCAAATAGCCTCGATTTACTTAGCACATCAAACAGCTCCCTGGGCCAGCCGAAAGGGTCCCTAGCTAGCATGTAGCCTAACTCCTTCATTTTATGGTTGAAGAAACAGGCCCAGAGAGGGAAGGTCCCCTCCCACTCTGACCCCCCACCCCGGCTCACTTCTCTTGAGGCTGTCTCCCACTCACCTGGATGTTCTCCAGCTTCTAGACATGACCGACTAGGTTATTTGGAAGCGAACACATTATTCTGGCTCTGATGTGGTCAGGAAGAGGCCAGGACAACCATTCATGTCTGTGATCTGTACACCATGAAGCTCAAGGTTGGATTAGTAAAAGAGGTGAACACTTTGTCCTGCCTTCACCCCCTCGCCAAGGCCTCATTGAAGGGGGCCCTCTCCTCTTCTCTTATACCCCAACCTGCCCCTCCTCCAAACATCCTCATCAGTATTGAGGACACCCCAAGAAACTTCCAGGAACCCAGTTTCAGAGGCCCAGTGGGCTCCTCATTCTCCCTCACCCTCCACGGCTGATCAGTCGCCAAATCCTGCCCTTCTACCTCCACAACATCTCATGTTGACCTCTTCTACTTATGCAGCCATTTCCTTGGTTCAAGCCTTCATCAGCTCTCACCCAGATCGGTGCAAAGGTCTCCTAATGGGTCTCCCTGTTTCGAGTCTCTCCCCACTCCAGTTCATCCTCCACATAGCTGCCAAAGGGATTTTCCTTAAGCACAGAGCTGACCATGTCACTCTCCTACTCCATAAACCCCTGTTGCTCCCTCCTGCCTCTAGGACACACTACAAAGTCCTCTGTTTTGCTTTTAAATTGCTTAATAATGTCACTCCAACCTCTCTTTCCAGCCTCATGGTATACTGTCCCCCTTCCCTCACTCTGTGATTCAGCCACATTGATCTTCTCTCCGTTCCTGGCTCTCCAACGCCCATGTCTTAGCCTTTGCACTTGCTGTCCCCAGTCCCTGGAAGGTACTGCCTCCTCACCTTGGCCTCCCAGAATCCCTCTCTTCCTTCAAGACTCAGCTCAAGATGATCCTAAATCCCCCAAGCATTAGTCAGTGCCTTCTCTCCCCTTCCTATAGCTACTTTATACATTTTCAAATCAAGTCGATAAGCCAGGCACTGTGACAAGCCCTGGGGATACAAAGAAAGGCAAAAACCTAGTCCCTGCCCTCGAGGAGCTCCCAGTCTAACGTGCATATACAGATACATACATGGTTAATGGGAGGCAATCTCAGAGGAAAGGTGCTCACATTAAGGGGAAGAGAGAAAGATACTGATGGTATATATACTTAGGCATGCACTTGGTGCCCCCTCCATTAGACTGTAAGCTCCTTGAGGGCAGGACTTGTTTCCATTTTTTTGTCCTTGTATTCCCAAGTGTCCAGTATTGTGTCTGGCACACACTAGGCTTGCTGACTGATTCTGTCTTTACCTACCACTATCTCTAGGGTTGTCCTGGCTGGCTATAGGTGCCCTTGGTATGGCCAGGGCAGGAACAGTTACAGGCCCACCCCCTTAAGAATCTAGCCCTAGGGCTTAGCTCTGGTGCAGCTGCTGTGGTGGCAGCTCTGCACAATGTCTCATACCATTTTTTTGTTTGTTTGTTTTTTGGGTTTTTTTTTGTGGGGGCAATGGGGGTTAAGTGACTTGCCCAGGGTCACACAGCTAGTAAGTGTCAAGTGTCTGAGACTGGATTTGAACTCAGGTCCTCCTGAATCCAGGGCCCATACTTTATCCACGGCGCCACCTAGCTGCCCCGTGTCTCATACCATTTTGTTGGTACAACCAAGAGGCCAGAAGGCTGAACTTATGCTGATTATGAATCAGTGAATGAATGCATACAAGGAGTTTGTAAAATGTATGAAGAGCATCTGAAAAGGATGAATCCTAACAGTCCCTCCATCACATATGACATCTATCAGTTGTTTGATTTCATTGATGATCTGGCAGATCTTAGCGGCCTTGTGTACCGAGCAGACACTCAGACAAATCAACCCTACAACAAAGATTTGATCAAAGAGAAAACCTATGTGCTTCTCCATTGGCAGGCCCAACAAGCTGGCAAATAATCCAAGTGGCAGCCTTGGGGCATAGGGAGAGGGCTTGGAAAACAGGTGTGTGGAAGCTTTGTATCATAGAAGTCCTGTTTCCATTTTGTTACATCTAGCCAAGGTCGAATGTATTAGGAGATTTTTGTCTTGTTCAATTTAAAGCCCTTGTCCTTCCCTACTTTCTTTTTCTTTTTTACTAAGAAGTAGCTGAAAATTCCTCTTCAGTCAGTTAGCACTTGGTTACAATTCTTCCTGCTGTTCATACCTGCTTCATAATGTTTACGGTACTTACCCTTTTGTGTGAGGGTTTTCCAGAATTTAACTGTCTTCAAAACTCAAAGGCTTAGTAGAGAATACAATAAATGATCTTTAGTTTAAAAAAAAGAATCTAGCCCTTCTGGGAAAGAGCCACCCTGTAAGAATCTGGATGAGCACACCCTCCTTTCTGCTCCCTCCCAGCAAAGGGGGAGCAAATAAAGTGGAGTTGGATTTTCACCTCAGCAAGCCTGAGGGGCCAAGACTATGTCCCCTTTATCTATTCAAAGCCTGACAACAGAAGGGATTCTCCTTTGCCCCTTTGGACTTGGGAGAAAAATGAGTTCACTCTCCCCTAACTTGCTCTCCCCTTACTGTTTCCCAGGAAGCCACTTGTGATGTTCCCTTTGAATGTGTAGCCTCAGTGTAGACCTTGAGAAGCAGTAAGTCTATGGCCATCTATGGCCTAGGAGACACTTCCACTTCCTCACCTCTGCTGCTCAGAGTGCTTGACTTCCTTCAAGGCTCAAGAACGGTGTCTCCTCTGATGAGAAGCCTCTATCTTTCTCCTCCTCCTCCTCCGATAATTGTGCATATACTTATTTCTTGTTTCTTCTAGTAAAACATAAGCTCTTTGAGGGAAGGGGCATAACCAGAGGCCAACACATAGTAGGAGCTTAATAAATGTTTGTTGGGTTCTTTGAGAGCATTGCAGCTAGGAGAAAACAACAACAGAGAAAATAACATAATAGATAAACAATAACTAGTCCCTGCTTATTTGGCCATTTCCAAACTACTCAGGGGTCTTGGGACAGAGCTAGGAAATTTAGGAACATAGGGCTTCTGATCACTGTCGTCTAACTCTGGGAAACTGGGGGACTCAGTCAAATCAGACCAAAATATTTAGGGTTTTTTTCTTAATTTATTCTATAGTTCTATAGTATCTACAGTCAGCACCTTGCCTATTATTTTGGATTGGGCCTATATTTTCTTCTGTGTGGAGATATAGTTCAGTAACTCATCTGAAACTAAATGATCTTAGAGTCACTTGAGGAACGGAGAGGTAAAATGAGTTGACTAGGGTCACTTGTGTCAGAGTCAGCATGTATAAGAGACAGGAATGGAAGCCACATTCTCCTGACTAGGAAGCCAGTCTTTTCCCTACTGCCAGGCTTCTTAAACTTTTTTCTACTTGTTACCCTTTTTGCCCAAGAAATTTCTGGGTACATAGGTATATAAAACAGGCCTCATAATATTCCATTGCTCTGATGCACCATGATGGGATCAACCATTCTCCTAGAGTTGGCCATTTGGATCGTTTCCAGATTTTTTTGCCATTACAAATAACAACACTATATGTATTTTCACATAGACAGTTCTTTAAAAAGAACAACACTCTGAAGAGTTGCATAATCTTTTATTGTTGCCCAATTTTTCGCGACCCCCACATTCAGTTACTCAACCCCATAGTTTAAGAAGCTAGGCTCCACTACACCGGCTTAATATAGGTTGGTTGAATGCCAACAATTTTCCCTGAAACTACTTGTAGTTGTGTGCATGTGTGGCATGTGTGTGTGTATATGAGAGAGAGAGAGAGAGAGAGAGAAGAATCAGCCATTACTTACTTGCTAATGCTAGTTTGAGCAGGGAGAGATCTTACTGGGGTTTCTTCCCCTTTTCCTTGACATCTTTTCTTTTTGCATTCTCTTTATTTCTAAATATTTCCATTCCCCCCACCAACTCAGTGAGCCATTCCTTGTAACAAAGAAGAGAATGATTGGGGGTGGGGAAGCAATTTAACAAAACTAGCCCACAAATCACCTGAGTGACTATATGCAGTATTCCACACCCATAGTCCCCCACTTCTGCAAAGAAAGGAGGAAGGTGCTTTTTCTCATCTCTTCCCCAGTGCCAAACATTTCATAAAATCTTTTTTGTGGGGATAAAATGTATTTTGACAAATAACCTTCCCCTTTTCTAATTAGTTTATAATAACTTTAAAAAGCAACAAGACCAATTACATATACACTAGTTATTTGAATGTTGAAATTCTTTTAAAATGCAAACAATTTGGGGTAGCTGGGTGGATGGTGGATAGAGCACCAGCCTTGGAGTCAGGAGGACCTGAATTCAAATTCAGAATCAGGCACTTACTGGCTATGTGACCCTGGGCAAATCACTTAAACCCAATTGCCCTCCAAAAAATGCAAACAATTGAAACTACTTTTAAGCAGACCAAGCTGATGCAAGTTCAGCTCTTCTTTCTTTGCCTAGTACTGTTTTGTATGTCTTTCCATTTTTCCTTATATTGCTTGGATCAGGCACTCTTAATTACCTCATAATATTCCATTGCTCTGATGCACCACGGTGGGATCAAACATTCTCCTAGAGTTGGCCATATGGATTGTTTCCAGGGTTTTTTTTTTGCCGTTACAAATAATAATACGATACATATTTTCACATCGACAGTTCTTTACTTTAAAAAGAATAACACTCTGAAGAGTTCCATATTTAAAAGTAGGAAAGCTTAAACATTTCTTCAACCACTATCTTTTCACACGCAAATGTTTCAAAATGCAGCCTTACTATCCAGTCAGATCCACTTAGAAGATAGTTCTAGCTGGACCCCACAGCTATTGCATGGGCTCTCTGTGGCAATGCCTCAGACCAGCCAAGTTACAGATTGTTCATTCTATCCAAGAACAAACGTGGACACGGGAGCCGTCATGAGCTAGTTAAAAACAGATTATGACCTAATCATTCCAGTCAAAGTAGCAAATGAGTTTGATATTTGGACTGGAAAATGGGTAGCAAAGGAAGCTATGAGGGAGGAGGAACATGATAGAAAGGATACATCTGGAGGTGGTTGGCACAAATTCAGTTCCTGGCTTGCCATGTATTACCTCTGTGACCTTCACTTAACCTCTCCAGGCCTCAGTTTCTTCTCCTATAAAATAAGAGAGGAGTAGCTGACCCCTCTGATTCTTTCCAGCCCTAAACCTAAAATTCATTAGACATTAGAGGTATGAGCAATGCAGTAACCAATCATAGCTTGAGTGAATTGGTAGTGAAGCATGTCTTTCTCTCTCAACTCCTCAGAGAGGTAATGATCTAGGGCCTAGCTTCTTTTTTTTCTGGGCAATGAGGGTTAAGTGATTTGTCCAGGGTCACATAGCTAGCAAGTGTCAAGTGTCTGAGGCTGGATTTGAACTCAGGTCCTCCTGAATCCAGGACTGGTGCTTTATCCACTGTAGCACCACCTAGCTGCCCTTAGGGCCTAGCTTCTTAAACTGTCGGTCTCTGCTCTATATGGGATCACTTAACTGAATATGGGGGTTGTGAAAAATTTGGCAATAGTAAAATATTACGTATACTTATTTTATATACCTGGGTTCACATAAAAATTTCTTTGGCGAAAGGGGGTCAAGAGTGGGAAAAGTTTGGAACAGCTAGGTGGTGCAGTCTAGGGGCATGGAATGAACCACACCTTGTCAGACAGGGCCATTGTGTTGAGTTTGCTTTGCTTAGCTGTACTCTATTTGTTTTGAGGGAAGGTTCTAGTTGAGTCATTCAAAATTGACACAGATTTTTTTTTAAATGCATCGATAAAACATTTATTTTAAAAAAGAAATAGCATTGGGGCAGGTAGGTGATGCAGTAGATAGAATACTGGCCCTGCAGTCTGGAGGACCTGATTTCAAATCCTGTCTCAGACACTTACAAGCTGTGTGACCCTGGGCAAGTCACTTAACCCTCATTGTTGGGGGGGGAGAGAGGGAGAGGGAGAGGGAGAGAGAGAGATTGAAAGACAGAGACAGAGAGAGACAGAGACACAAGCAAGCAAGAACTTGTCAGATTTTTCCCATTTAGGGGGCAAAAAAAATTGTTTAGGGAGTGACTAAATATGGGCTTTGGGAAGTGTAACCTAAGAGTTAGAATCCTTCTTCAGATACTTACTAGCCATATGACGCTGGACAAGTCACTTAACCTCTCTCAGTTTCAGTTTTCTCATCTATAAAATGGAGCTAATAATAGCACTGATCTCATTGGATTGTTGTGAGGAACGAATGAGGTAACATGCAAAGTGTTTTGCAAACCTTAACTCATTACATAGATGCTGTTACTATTTTTATTAATTGTTATTATTATGAGAGCTGGAAATATCCACTGGAGCCCCCTGGAGCGCAGGGAAATGTCATGGGGCTATAAGAGAAGGACCAAGCAAGAAGGGTGGGCTCTATGAAGAGGAAAAGGGAAATTTAAGTAACATACTGAAGTCGATGGCATCTACATTGCAGTGGGGGAAGATAAGGGAGCTGGGGCAAAGGGCTCTTGCCAAGGAATAGAGTGAGAAAGCTCCATCTCCAAAGGGATAGTTTTGTCTCAAGTCCACTGAGGAAAAAAGGAAGAGGGGAAGAGGGAGAGCATCTCAAGAAATGCATAATGACTGGCCTCAGACACTTGAAAATTACTAGCTGTGTGACCTGGGCAAGTCACTTAACTCTCATTGCTCTGCAAAAAAAGTTAAAATAGAAACGTGGGCTACAAAGAACACCAGCTAGATAGCCTGTGAGGCTCTGAGGGCAGAATCAAAATCAAGACCAGAGTGGTTTGAATGTGAGGTAGAGTTCCTGCCCAGAAAAGGACCAGGTTTAATGGATGGGGTGTCTTTCTACTAGTCAATAAGAAAAGATCATCACATTGGGGAAAGACTGTTGCTCAACACAAATCATGTGAATGCCTAAAAGAAATGAGGGCCTAGATATTGATTGAGGAGGGGAAAGGTTAGATGTCATTTTCACAAAGCCTCCTGTGCTTGTCCCAACATTGCCAGCTCAAACCTTTCTTTGCCTTTCAGACTAGCCAGTGTTGACAACATGGTTGCTCCGGAGGCTTCAATAGTGAGCTTAGGGCCCCCCTTTTATAGTCTTTAAATAAGCATGGCACAGTGCTTGAGACATGTACCTGCAATTCCACCAGTGGTTTAGAAGAACACTGACGTCACTGGCCAGTATTTCTTTAATTCCCTCATGAGAAATATCAACTTTTGTTGTTGTTGTTGTTGTTGAGTCACTTCAGTCATGTCTGATTCTCTGTGACCCCATTTAGGATTTTCTTGGCAAAGATGAAGTGTTTTGTCATTTCCTTCTCCAGCTCATTTTACAAATGAGGAAACTGAGGCAAACAGGGTGAAATGACTTGCCCCGGGTCACACAGCTAGGAAGTGTCTGAGGCTGGATTTGAACTCAGGTCCTCCTGACTCCAGGGCCAATGTTGTATCCACTGTGCCACCTCTCTAATTTGATTCCATTTTAGGGGAGAAGGGTCTGTAATGACCATTTCCACACCAAGATTCATTTTTGGTTTTGGTGGGTTGAAGTCAAGGCAAAGGATTTTTGCATTAATTCTTTTCTTGGGCCTGCCCTATGATCCCACCATATAATTGAGCTCGTAACTATTTGTAAGCATTCTCTCCTGACTTTGTTCATGGGCCTTCAAAACATGAACAGAGTTGAGTAGAAATCAAAGCTGGCCTTTCACCTCTGTATATTTTGCTGTAAATATTTCCTCTACCACCATATTGGCAAAGAAGTAACCATCAATTCCAATCACCTTAGAAGATATGGATGTTTTAGCAGACTTACTCATAATCTTTGCCAAGTTCACCTGTGTTAATGATGAGGTTTTAATCAATAAAGTACACTACTTCCTTGTAAGCCAGTCAAGGGCACCAGTTATTGATGTGGGTTGAACTTTCTGCTTGGTTGGTTCATCAGCATTTCTTTGATGTACTGATGCAATAATAACCACAGATATTGTCCCATCTCTAATTTCTGCAGCTTGTGGATCAGTCAGCTCACAAAGAACATTAGTTGCTGGATGTTCTGCCTCTAATGAAGCAATAGGCACATGATCAATGTGTTCTATCAGTATCTTATTCAAGCCAAGATGACCAAGAAAACTTTTTCCATTATCGGCAATGGAGCTGATCAACACCCTGGTTATCTGTTCCCTGACCATGGACAAGGAGCCCTTCTTCTTACCTGCCTACTACACATACTTGTGAAAAGTCAGACCCAATGATCACATGCAAAGAAAGGGATTGAAATGGGGAACAGCTGTTATTCTCAGAAATACAATGATCCAAGACAACTCTGAAAGACTTATGATGAAAAATGCTATCTACCCCCAGAGAAAGAACTGATGGAGGGGCAGCTAGGTGGCAGAGGGGATAAAGCACCAGTCCTGGATTCAGGAGGACCTGAGTTCAAATCCAGCCTCAGACACTTAACACTTACTAGCTGTATGACCCTGGGCAAGTCACTTAACCCTCATTGACCCACAAAAACAAAACGGAACAAAAGAACTGATGGAGTATGAATACAGATCAAAGCATACTTTTTTTTTTAATGTTTAAGGTATTTTATTTTTTCCGTTACATGTAAAGATAGTTCTCAACTTTTGTTTATACAAGCTTTACAATTTCAGATTTTTCTCCCTCCCTCCCCTCCCTCCCCCCTCCCCTAGACAGCAGGCAATCTGATATAGGTTATATCTATATATCTATATACATATAGATATAGATATATACACACATATATATATACATAATAACATTAATCCTATTTCTGCATTAATCCTGTTACAAGAGAAAAAATCAGAGCAGTGATGCAAAACCTCAAAATAGAAAAAAAACAAACAACAGCACCCAAAACAAAAGAAATAGTATGGTTCAATCAGCATCTATACTCCACAGTTCTTTCTTTTTCTTTCTTGGATTTGGAGATCCTCTTCTATCACGAGTTCCCTGGAACTCTTCTGTGCCATTGCATTGGTGAGAAGAATATAGTCCACCACAGTAGGTCAACACTCAATGTTGATGATACTGTGTACAATGTTCTTCTGGTTCTGCTCATCTCACTCATCATCAGCTCACGTAAGACCCTCCAGGTTTCTCTGAACTCCTCCTGCTCATCATTTCTTACAGCACAATAGTATTCCATTGTATTCATATACCACAACTTGTCCAGCCATTCCCCAATTGATGGGCACCCCCTCAACTTCCAATTCCTTGCTACCACGTAAAGAGCAGCTATAAATATTTTTGTACATGTGGGTCCCTTTCCCCCTTCCATGATTTCTTTGGGCAAAAGACCCAAAAGTGGGATTGCTGGGTCAAAGGGTAAAAAGCATACTTTTTAAAAACTTTCTTTATTTTTCTTAGGGTTTTATTTTGGTCTATGTTTTCTTTTTACATGACTAATATGGAAATATGTTTTGCAGGACTACATGTGTATAACCTATATCAAATTGCTTGCCTTCTCAATGAGGCCAGAGGGTGGAAAGGGAGGAAGAAAATTTGGAACTCAATTTTAAAAACAAATGTTGATGTACAAAAATATTTATAGCTGCTCTCCACGTGGTAGCAAGGAATTGGAAATTGAGGGGGTGCCCATCCATTGGGGAATGGCTGGACAAGTTGTGGTATATGAATACAATGGAATACTATTGTGCTGTAAGAAATGATGAGCAGGAGGAGTTCAGAGAAACCTGGAGGGTCTTGCATGGGCTGATGATGAGTGAGATGAGCAGAACCAGAAGAACATTGTACACAGTATCATCAACATTGAGTGTTGACCTACTGTGATGGACTATATTCTTCTCACCAATGCAATGGTACAGAAGAGTTCCAGGGAACTCATGATAGAAGAGGATCTCCAAATCCAAGAAAAAAAAAGAAAGAAAGAACTGTGGAGTATAGATGCTGATTGAACCATATTATTTCTTTTGTTTTGGGTGCTGTTGTTTGTTTTTTCTATTTTGAGGTTTTGCATCACTGCTCTGATTCTTTCTCTTGTAACAGGATTAATGCAGAAATAGGATTAATGTTATTATGTGTATATATATGTGTGTGTATATATCTATATCTATATGTATACATATAGAGATATATAGACATAACCTATATCAGATTGCCTGCTGTCTAGGGGAGGGGGGAGGGAGGAGAGGGAGGGAGAAAAAGCTGCAATTGGAAAGCTTGTATAAACAAGAGTTGAGAACTATCTTTACATGTAACGGAAAAAATAAAATACCTCATACATTAAAAACAAATGCTGAAAGTTGTTTTTCCAGGTAATTGGGGAAAATACAATACTAAATTAAAAAATAAGAATTGGGGAACAGCTGAACCCACACATTTCCATACCCGGGCCTAGTAGTCTGTCCAGTACAGGCTGCTTCTGTCAGGGAGGAGCTGAGATCTGGAATGGCAGACACAGTTCCCCAGCTTGCTCTGCTGATGAAATCACAGAGCTGTCACATGTGCAAGTGTGTTTGGCACTATTCTAAGTCTTTGAAAACTTGGAAATCTATGTGTAGAATGAAAAGATGCATATAATGTCTATTCCCCAAAATATTTTGCTAACTAGACCATCCTCTTCCTCTAACCCAGCCAGATAATGGAGCCAAAAGCTGAGAGTCTACTAGACTGTTCTCTTCCCTTGCCAGCTCAGTAAAAGCTGAAATCTTCTAGAAGCCTCTGTTAATTGTATGTATGTCACTGAGACTTTATCTTACCATTCACCCACTGCCCCCACCCCCCTCCCCAACTATTGGTCCCCAGAACTTCCTGCCAATATGCAGTTAGCCATAAGACGGAGAGTCATAGCATGGCTACTTTAAGGTCACAGGGCCCTATAGTCCATATTCCAAACACTAGAGGGGCTCACTGAGGGTCCTAGTGATCCTCTGGACCAGAAGGTAGCCTATTCTTGGGATGTTCCAGTGTTTCTGGGTCCAAGATAAGGCTCCTTGTCCACCAGCACTCCCACATGACAATATAGCACAAACCCTCCTGGCATCTAGATCTGCTCTAAGCCCATGGCTGGGGCTTTCTTGGCCTTTTCCTGAGACTGGGGGAACTGGGTGAACCAAGTCCCCAAGCTGAGGAGTCACTGCTCTCCTCTGCTCTGCTCTGCTCTGCTCTGCAGCACGTCTCTTCCCCTTAGGGAGGCACAAGTCATCTTTTTTAGTTTCTTGAAAGTATTGCCAGGAAAATCAGATTGAACCATGTCTAACCTTTTCTACTCTCCTACTGGGATACACCATCTTTCTCACAAGCCCCAAATGAGAAAGGGCTGCTTGGCTCTCCTGAGAGCATTTAATGATCAGCTTCTGCCTATTCAGACGACCCACAGTAAATTCTAGGCTCAGAGATGTCTAACAAGAAGGGCCCTCATTTCTAAAATATATAGGAAACTAAATCAAATTTATAAGAATGCAAGTCATTCCCCAATTGAGAAATGGTCAAAGGATATGAACAGGCAGTTGACAGATGAAAAGATCAAAGTTATCTATCGCCACATGAAAAAATGCTCTAAATCACTACTGATTAGAGAAATACAAATTAAAACAACTCTGAGGTACCACCTCACACCTATCAGATTGGCTAATATGACAAAAAAGGAAAATAACAAATGTTGGAGAAGCTGTGGAAAAATTGGAACACTAATGCATTGTTGGTGGAGCTGTGAACTTATCTAACCATTCTGGGGAGCAATTTGGAACTATGCCCAAAGGGCTATGAAACTGTGCATACCCTTTGACCCAGCAATGCCACTACTAGGCCTTTATCCCAAAGAGATAATAAAAAGGGAAAAGGACCCAAAATAGTTATAGCTGTTCCTTTTGTGGTGGCAAAGAATTGGAAATTGAGGGGATGCCCATCAATTGGGGAATGGCTAAACAAGTTGTGGTATATGAATGTAATGGAATACTATTGTGCTGTAAAAACTGATGATCAGATGGATTTCAGAAAAACCTGGAAAGACTTACATGAACTGATGCTGAGTGAAATGAGCAAACCAGCAGAACATTGTACACAGCATCAACAACATTGTGCGATGATCAACTGTGATAGACTTAACTCTTTTCAGCAATACAATGATTCAAGATAATTCCAAAGGACTCATGATGGAAAATGCTCTCCACATCCAGAAAAAAGAACTGTGGTTTCTGAATGCATATTGAACCATACTGTTTCTACTTTTTTTGTTTTTTGTTTTTTGAGGTTTTTCCCTTTCATTCTGATTCTTCTTTCACAACATGACTAAGGCAGAAATATGTTTAATGTGATTGTACATATATAATCTATATCAGATTGCTTGCTGTCTTGGGGAGGAAGGAGGGAATGGAGGGAGGGAGAAAAATTTGGAACTAGAAATCTTAAGAAAACAAATGTTGAAAACTATCTCTACATGTAACTAGGAAATAATAAAATACTCTTATGATAAGAAAAAAACCAAAAAATCCAAGAAGGACCCTTATAGGCTAGAAGAGATGTGACTTGCTCAAGGTCAAACAAGTAGTAAGTTTCTTAGGCTGAATTCAAATACCAGAGCTCTGAATCTGAATCTAATACTTTTAATACTCCTGCATTTCACACACTCCTTTCTCCTTTTTGTAAGAAAGCGGCATACTAAACATCTCTAAGGTTCCCCAGGAATTAAAAATGCTCCATATGTGCAGAAATGTATTCCAATGCAGAGTCCCATTTTCAATGACTCCCTCGTCCTTACTGGAGCTCTCCAGAATGCTTTCAAGTGCCCATAATGGAGAAGCAAAAGAGTGTATTGGCAGAAGACTCAGGATACCAGAATCCCATGAGCCTTCTGCCTAGATGTGGAGATGGTGTCAAGAGGTGCAAACTAGAAAAAAGTGAGCACTACATGGAAAGGGAAGTCCCAGGGTCTTTCTGCACAGCACAGGAGAAGTTTGGTGTAAAGGGAATTGGTGTGCTAAGCAAAAGGTGCCAGTACTTCAGTTGAAACTCAACATAATTTAGGTTCCAGAGAACGGGCACCCACAAGATTGACTCCACATAGAGAAAGGTGTATGGTCTGAGCCAGGGCTGAGACAAATCCAGCCCTGAGGTGCTGGAGATCATGCGGAAGAGGAATGACTGGCTTTCCTCATCCCATCTATCTGTATACAGAAAGGAGTGTTGGGGCAGCTAGGTGGTGCAGTAGATAAAGCACCGGCCCTGGATTCAGGAGTACCTGAGTTCAAATCTCGCCTCAGACACTTGACACTTACTAGCTGTATGATCCTGGGTAAGTCACTTAACCCCCATTGCCCTGCAAAAACAAACAATTTTTTTTTTAAAAGAAAGGAGTGTCTCTATTCCTGTGTAATCTTTTCCCAAAAGGCTTTTTCCCTCTTCTACTACTGAGTTTCATACATTGGAGGTGGGGGAGAGTGTCAAGAATTGTTCTATTTTTCTATTTATGTCTATCTTGTTATTTATCATGTTTTATGTCCTAATTAAATGCTTTGCTATTGGCCTTGTGGATCTTGCATAGTCTGTGCTGAGAGTGTGGCACAGCTCTGAGATGTCACAATTTGCATAGCCAGTTTTTAAGGTTCAGCATGGAGATGGATAAAAATTAGATAAAATAACAAAGAGCTAAGATAATAATGGTTCTACCAAGCATTGTCTATAACTGTCAATAGTACCCAATCCCTTCTTACCATAAAACTGCTTATAATGTACCAAATTATCCTGAACTAAAATTTAGCAAGGGGCAGCTAGGTAATGCAGTAGATAGAGCACTGGGCCTGGAGTCAGGAGGACCTAAGTTCAAATCTTTCCTCAGACACTATCTGTATGACCCTGGGCAAGTCACTTGACCCTGTTTGCCTCCGTTTCTTCATCATGAGCTGGAGAGGGAAATGGCAAACTACTGCAGTATCTCTGCCAAGAAAAACCCATATGGAGTCACAAAGAATCGGACAAAAGACTGAACAAAAACATGATGATTCAGAGGCTCCAAAAAAAGCCCATGAGTGGATTGCTGCCACCTGGTGTCCTACTATTGGAGAAGCAATTAGTGATTTCTCAGGAAAGTGCTGCCACCTACTGGTAGGCACATCTCACCCGCATATAACACTTCTTAGGTGGTTTTAGGTACTCTCCATTCACATCTCCTCCAACTTTTAGTATCTGCTGTCCTTTTGCCTCTTGAGGCATTATGCTGTAACTGACAAAGTGTTGATGTAACTGAGAGTGCTGGAATTAGGAAAGACCTGGGTTTGAATTCCATCTCCGATACTTATAAACTGAGTGAGCATGGATAGGTCTATTTACTTCTTTGAGTCTTAGCTTTCTCATCTGTAAAATGGGGACAAGACAAGGTGGTAAGAAGACCAAATGAGATCATGTCCTTTGCAAATCTGGAAGTGCTATATAAATGTCAGCTAATGTTATTTGTGGACACTTCTAGGGGTCAAACTCTAGGGAAGAGGCTATTGGAGAGCACACTACCCCTTCTTTAGCCTCACAATCCTTGTCCTGGGTGAACCAGTGAGAATGGATCAGGACTCTGCCTGATTTTTGTCAATGGCATCCGGCTTGAAACCTGGGGCAGCAATACCACTGTCAGGTTTATATCCCAAAGACATCCCCAAAAGAGAAAAAGACCAATTTGTACAAAAATATTGATAGCAGCTCTTTTTGTAGTGGCTAAGAATTGGAAATCAAAGGAATGCCCATCAATTGGGGAATGGCTAAACAAGCTATGGTATATGATGGTGATGGAATATTATTGTGCTATAAGAAATGACAAGCAGGATGATTTCAGAAAGGCTGGAAAGACATGTATGAAATGATGTACTGTGAAGTGAACAGAACCAAGAGAACTTTGTGCACAGAGACAGCAATAGTGTTTGATGAAGAACTGTGAATTGTTGTATTCTCAACAATACAATGATCCAAGACAATCCCAAAGGACTGTTGATTAAACATACTATCCATCTCCAAAAAGAACCGATATTGATGGAAAACAGACTGAAGCATGCTATTTTTCACTTTTTTCTTTTATTCAAGTTTTCTTATACAAAATGACTAATATGGTAATGTTTTATATAATCGTACATGTATAACCTATATCTGATTGCTTACTGCCTCAGGGATGGGGAAGGGGATGGAGGGAAGGAGGGATAAAATTTGGAACCCCAAACTATAAATAAAAATGTTGGTTACTTAAAAAAAGAAACCTGGGGTATCTTTGATTCCTCTCTTCTCCCAGATCCCTTACATCCTGCAAATCATCAAATACTGTCTCCCGTTCTATTTCTAAAATCTTTCTCTTACCCATAGTAAGTAGTTCAAGACCTCCTTTCTATTCTCATTGCTCCTCCCAAAGTTAAACACTCAGTATATCATGTCTGGATTGTTACAATAGCCTCCTAACTAGGTTCCTTGCCTTCTAGTCTCTGCCAACCTCCAATCCAAGCACTGCTGCCATGTCAATCTTCCTTGACATACAACACCCTCCCCACACAGCACAAGGTTAAACCTTCTCAGGGAAGCTACTTGGGACTAAGGCAGTCAGAAGTGATTTTTCCCTCCTGATACTTATTTCCAAACCGCTCTTGTTGGAGTAGATAACTTCTTTGATCTCTTTGAACTCAGAAGTTTTCTTCTTCTTTTTTTTATGTGTACTGAATTATAAGTTCCAGGGAGGAAGAGATGTCTTATCTAAACTTTGTATCTCCCCCAGTGCTAAACTCAGCACATAGTAGGTTCTTCACATTTTTTCTATTATATCAACATTTACATAGCTCATCCCCTCAATTAGATTGTGAGTTTTGGGAAGGTAGGGCCCACATCTTCTCCTTCTCTCTCTCCCATGGCACCTCATACAGTGCTCCAATTATAGTAGCTGTTCAATAAATATTGACTGATGAAATACTAATGTAGTCTTAAATGGCTATAGAAGTTAATCTGGGACTTGCAAGTTTGGCCACTCCCAGGACTTAATCACATTCTAGCTAATAAATCATGAGAAAGGGAGGAAATGTCTATGAAGAATGTGCTTCATACAACTCTAGATTCCCTTACTATCCCAGGTTCAATGGCAGAGGGTATTAGGGGTAATAATAGTTGTGCAAATATGGCTTGAGCTTCCGTCCAGGATCAACAGAAGTAGGCAGAAATCATAAATCAATGTGCACATGTAACCTAGAACAAATTGCTTGCTGTCTTGGGGAGGGGTAAGGGAAGGGAGCAAGAAAAATTTGGAACTCAAAGTCTTACAAAGATGAATGTTGAAAACTATCTTTACATGTAATTGGAAAAAATACTATTAAGAAAAAAAGAGGGGCAGCTAGGTGGCACAGTGGGGTGGCTAGGTGGCGCAGTGGATAAAGCACCGGCCTTGGATTCAGGAGTACCTGAGTTCAAATCCGGCCTCAGACACTTGACTTACTAGCTGTGTGACCCTGGGCAAGTCACTTAACCCCCACTGCCCAGCAAAAAAAAGGAAAAAAAAAGAAAAAGAAAAAAGAAATCATAAATCAAGTAACAAAGCATTTAATTGGGACAGAGTAATTAAATAAATAATAGAAAAAAATCAAGCATAGAATAATTCTTTTTTTTTTTAACAAGGCAATGAGGGTTAAGTGACTTGTCCAAGGTCACACAGCTAGTAAGTGTTAAGTGTCTGAGGCCAGATTTGAACTCAGGTCCTTTTGAATCCAGGGCCGGTGCTCTATCCACTGCACCACCTAGCTGCAGGTAGTCAGAAAGCCCCAAGATGGTGACCTTGGAATATCAGGAAAGCAGGAGCAAGTAGGAACCAGCATGGTGCCACAGCACACAGACCAGGATACCTGAGGCAAGACAAGGGGTTCTGAGACCTGTCCTCAGATGCCATAGAGTACTCTCAAGACCCAGAACTCTGAACCTCAAAGATCCAGGGGTAGGGGCTAATCACAAGAGGAATCCAGGGTAAGACCAAGCAGGGGTTACCACTTTATCCAAAAGCCCAGTAGGGAGTGGAGCCTAGTCCTGGCATAAAGCTCCAATCAAGAAAACAAAGCTATAGAGATGAGTTAGTCAATACATATTTATTAAACACCTACTGTGTGCCAGGCAGTCTGCTAAGTTCCGGGGATACAAAGGGAAGCATAAGATAGTTCCTACACTCAAGTAGCTCACAATCTAACGGAGGAGACAACATGCAAACAAATATGCACAAATAAATTACAGAGATAACAAATAGGAATCAACAGAGGCAAGGCACAAGAATTCGAAGAGATTGGGAAAGGCTTCCTGTAGAAGGTGGGATCTTGGCTGGAACCTGAATGAAGCCAGAGAAGTCAAGAGGCAGGGATGAGGTGGGAGAGTACTCCAGGCATGGGGGACAGCCAGGGAAAATGCCCAGAGATAGAGGAACTAAAAATGGAGACATCAGGAGAACTGCTAAATCCTATCTTGCTTAAGAATGAATTTATGAACCTTATAGTTGTACCACTGGATGAGGAGTGGGGTTATAGAGGAGGGGAGGGACAAGTGGTAGTAGTGGTATTCATATTACTCAGATGAATCTTTTATGTAATTTTCTGATAGAAGGAAGGAGTATCAGGGATGTTAATGCAGTGAGAAAAGGCAAAAATAGAAAACTAAAAGGTTTTGTGTAACCAAAACTCACAAATGTGGTACATATGACAAGCCTTCATGGTTACCCTAGGAGGACTGCTCTCCTATATTTCACTCTAATTGTTCCCTACAAGTAGCAGAAAGAAAGTCATGGGGAAAAGATGCCCCAAAAGAAGAAGAGGATAATACTGAAATAACTGCCAGCACATATTAAAAAGAAACCACGGACTTTCCCTCGACGTTTTCTCTAGAGATCCTGCACCGGCTTGTGAGGAGGCAGCAGAATGTCGCTCGCAGATGAGCTCCTGGCTGATCTAGAGGAGGCAGCGGAGGAGAAAGAGGGGGGGAGCTTCGGGGAAGAGGAGGAGGAGCCCCCCATTGAAGATGTCCAGGAGGAGATGCAGCTGGATGTCTCTGGGGACTCGGTAAAGAGCATTGCCAAGCTATGGGACAGCAAGATGTTTGCCGAGATCATGGTGAAGATTGAGGAATACGTCAGCAAACAGGCCAAGGCTTCTGAAGTGACAGGGCCAGTGGAGGCAGCCCCTGAGTACCGGGTCATCGTGGATGCCAACAACCTGACAGTAGAGATCGAGAATGAGCTGAATATCATTCACAAGTTTATCCGGGACAAATATTCAAAGCGCTTCCCAGAACTTGAGTCTCTTGTCCCAAATGCTTTGGATTATATCCGGACGGTCAAGGAACTTGGAAACAGCCTGGACAAGTGTAAGAACAATGAGACCTTGCAACAGATCTTGACCAATGCTACCATCATGGTGGTTAGCGTGACAGCCTCAACCACTCAAGGGCAGCAGCTGTCCGAGGAGGAGCTGGAGCGTCTGGAAGAGGCCTGCGACATGGCCCTGGAGCTGAACGCCTCAAAGCACCGCATCTATGAGTACGTGGAGTCCCGCATGTCTTTCATCGCTCCCAACCTCTCCCTCATCATCGGTGCCTCGGCTGCTGCCAAGATCATGGGGGTGGCTGGCGGCCTGACCAACCTCTCCAAGATGCCGGCCTGCAACATCATGCTGCTTGGGGCCCAGCGCAAGACCCTGTCGGGCTTCTCATCCACCTCTGTGCTCCCGCACACGGGTTACATCTACCACAGCGACATTGTGCAGTCGCTGCCCCCGGATCTACGTCAGAAGGCAGCTCGCCTGGTGGCTGCCAAGTGCACCCTGGCTGCACGTGTGGACAGTTTCCATGAGAGTCCTAAAGGGAAGGTGGGCTATGACCTCAAGGATGAGATCGAGCGGAAATTTGACAAGTGGCAGGAGCCCCCACCAGTGAAGCAGGTGAAACCGCTGCCCGCTCCCCTGGATGGGCAGAGGAAGAAACGAGGGGGCCGCAGGTACCGGAAGATGAAGGAGCGTCTGGGGCTGACGGAAATCCGCAAACAGGCCAACCGCATGAGCTTCGGAGAGATTGAGGAAGATGCTTACCAGGAGGACTTGGGCTTCAGCCTGGGCCATCTGGGCAAGTCAGGCAGCGGGTGTGTGCGCCAGACCCAAGTCAATGAGGCCACCAAGGCCCGGATCTCCAAGACTCTGCAGCGGACCCTACAGAAACAGAGTGTGGTCTATGGTGGCAAGTCCACCATTCGAGACCGGTCCTCAGGGACAGCGTCCAGCGTGGCCTTCACACCCCTGCAGGGCCTGGAGATCGTGAACCCGCAGGCAGCCGAGAAGAAGGTGGCCGAGGCAAACCAGAAGTACTTTTCCAGCATGGCTGAGTTCCTCAAGGTCAAGGGGGAGAAGAGTGGGGTGCTGTCCACGTGATGGGGCCCCCCCAAGGCTGACTGGCCCCCCCTCCCCTTTTAGTTTGCTCCAGTACTTTTTAAAGAAAAAGTTAAAAACCAAAAAAAAAAAAAAAAAAGAAAGAAACCACCGGGGCAGCTAGGTGGTTCAGTGGATAAGGCACCAGCCTTGGATTCAGGAGGACCTGAGTTCAAACCCAGCCTCAGACACTTACTAGCTGTGTGACCCTGGGCAAGTCACTTAACCCCCATTGCCCTGAAAGGAAAAAAAAAGAAACCACATGGATTTTTTACAAGAACTACATGAATACCTAAAGAAATGAAGCACAAGATAAAAAATAAAAGCTCTGGATGAAAAAATTGAGAGAATAAATAGCTTAGAAAATAGTGTCAAACCTTACCCTAGAAATGGACTTCCTGAAAACTAAAATAGACCAAGCAGAAATCAATGATTCCACGAAGCAGAAAGAAATATTAGAACAAAAGCAAGAGATTGAAAAAACAGAAAATGTAAAAAGCTAATATTAAAAAGAACAGATTTGGAAAACAGGTCAAGGAGAAATAATTTAAGAATGACTGGGGGCAGCTAGGTGGTGCAGTGGATAAAGCACTGGCCCTGGATTCAGGAGGACCTGAGTTCAAATCCAGCCTCAGACATTTGACACATACCAGCTGTGTGACCCTGGGCGAGTCACTTAACTCTCATTGCCCTGCAAAAAACAAAAAACAAAAACAGAAAGAATGACTGGAATCTCTGAAAACCATGATGGGGGGAAGGGGGCGGGGAGCCTGGACACTACAGTTGAAGAATTCATAAATGAAAACCACCCAAATGTAATAAAACCTGAGAGCAAAGTGAAGATAGAAAGAATATACCAATCACTTCCTGAAAAGAACCTCAAAAGGAAAAGTCCCAGTAATGTCATTACCCAAATTCAACTCCCACCTCAAAGAAAATATGCTGCAAGTATACAGAATTAGTTCAAGTATCAAGTGTAACTAGGTGGTCTTGAACTCTCTTTCAGAACAAGGCCAGCTAAATCCCCTCTTCGAGTCTTAAGGTATACTGAAGGGTTGGGGTATTTATCTTTTTTGTCACAATTAGCTCGAGCCATCCCCTCTAAACCCAGCAGTGTTAGGATCCTGTGACTAGCAGCCCAGTTCCACTCAAATTACTTTACCTTGATTAGCTTTTACAAAGAGATATTTGTTTCAAAGAATTACCAAAAAACAAAGTATGAACATCTTCCCTAATACCTTGGGGTCATAATCTCCCCTACACTACCTCAGTTTCTGTGGGGATTTAAGACCCAGCCATTTCTATTATAAACAAAAGGAAATTTGGAAAAAATATTTCAAAAGGCAAAAGATATGGTTTGACAAGCAAGAATAACAAAGCCTGAAAAGCTGAATATAATCCTTCAGAGGAAATAAATGGATTTTTAATGCAATAGAGGACTTTTAGGTATTTCTGAACAAAAGACCAGAGCCAAGTAGGAACTTCAAAATACTCACACAAGAGTTGAGACATAGACATGTAAATTTATTAGAGCATTGGTAAGGGGGTTATGGTGATATATCAGGACTGTGCAGGAGCCAGACTGAATTGGCTCCCAAGAGCCAATTGTTAAATTTTCAGTATGAGCATTAATTACACCTTGGAAATTAGCAAAGGTTACAAAAATCAGGTCCTGATTTATTATTTTGTTGATCGTCTAGACTTAAGAAAGTGATAGAGAAAATACTAATAATGCAGATTAAACTTAAAAGTGTGTCATGTGTACATTTTCCCCCAGAGTGCCAGTTAAATATTTTGCAGCAGGGGGGCAGCTAGATGGTGCAGTGGTTAAAGCACTGGCCCTGGATTCAGGAGTACCTGAGTTCAAATCCGGCCTCAGACACTTGACACTTACTAGCTGTGTGACCCTGGGCAAGTCACTTAACCCCCATTGCCTGCAAAAAAAATATTTTGCAGCATACCCCTGAATGCAATGCTAACATCCTAACAGAGGAAGAAGAAATGTGTCCCTTCAGGATCTTAATGTCTTCAAAGGACATTGGGTATGTTAAATGAGAAAAACTGCAGATCCAATTGTATTGGTTCTGTTCTCAGGGTTTAAATAAGGCAAATAGAAGGGTGAGTAAAAAGAGGAAATAGAATAGAAAGAAGAAATAAGGGGTAGAACTTGCTATTTCTCATAACTGGGGTATGTGAGAAAGGCATAGAGAAAGGCATACTGTGCAGCTTTTCTATTGTTTACTCTGTTTTGGGGGGGAGGGGAGATGTCAACTATCCCATGACTTAGCTATTGAGTCCTAGGGAGCTGGACAGAGGTAAAGTACCTTGAAAGCTTTAAAGCAACATTTAAATAGTCAATTATTACTATTGCCTAGGGGGGTCACCCAACTAGTAATTGGCAGAGGCAGAATTGTAACTTAGGTCTTGATTGATTCCAAACCCAACAATCTGTCAGCTAAAGCTAAGCCATATTGCTTCCATATTGTTGTATTGTCCATAAATTCAATGTTTACAAATGTAATTGTCCTTCCCAACTCAAAATCTGTGATTCTGCAATATGAACAATTCCTAACCAAGAAAAGTTTGGGCTAATTCTAAAGTTAAGCTTCTTCTCTTGGTTATTTGGTGGCATTCTACATATTTTACACAGGCATTTCTTTTTTCCCAGTTATTGAGCATTTTTTCTCCCTTCTCTCTTACTGAAAAAAAGAGAAAAAAGCAATACCATTGTAACAAATATGTATAGTCAAGCAAAACAAATTTCCATATTAGCCATTTCCAAAAGTGTGCACATGAATCCATAACCTCTTTGCCAGGAGGTGGGTAGCATTCTTCAGTGCCAGTCCTCTGGAATCGCGGTTGATTATTGCCTTGATCCAAATTCCCAAGTCCTTCAGAATTGTTAATTTTTTGTAATTTTGACATTATAGCATAAATTGTTCTCCTGGTCCCACTTATTTTACTTTGTATCAGTTCATGTAAATTTCCTTAGTTTTCTTGGGTATCTATGAAACTCTCTTTTCATTTTTTGCAGCATAATAATATTCTATTGCATTCATATCATAAATTATTCAACCATCCCCAATTGATGGGCATTCCCTTTGTTTATTGTTCTTTGCTACTACAAAAAAAAGCTGCTGTCAATATTTTTTGTATATATAGGACCTTTTTTTTTGGTGGGGCAATGAGGGTTAAGTGACTTGCCCAGGGTCACACAGCTAGACCTTTTCTTTTTTATTTCTTTTGGGTACTGGCCTACTAGTGGCATCCCTAGATCAAAGTTTGATAACTTTGGGGGCATAGTTCCAAATCACTTTCCAGAATGACTGAACCTATTCACAGTTCTACCAATAGTGCATCAAATATATCTAGTCTCCTATATCCTCTCCATCATTTGTCATTATCTTTTTCTTGTCAACTTTGCTAAACTGATGGGTGCGGCATGCAACCTCAGAGTTTCCACTCAGAAATGTGCATTTCTCTAGTTATTAGTGATTTTGAGTGTTTGTTTTCTTATGGCTTGGATTTCTTCCCTTGGGAAATGCACATTTACATCCTTTGACTATTCATCACTTGGGGAACACTCTACATATTTTAGGTACTTTGGGATTCATAAGAGGCTGGGAAAAGATGACCCTCTTGTGTGAGGATTTCTTCTTTAGGGAGGTAGAGCAGTGTAGTAGAAAGGGTGAAGGATCTGGAATCACAAGTCTTGAGTTCAAATCCCGCCTCTGACACTACCTGGGGTGTGCTACAACCTCCCTGAGGTTTGATTTCCTCATATGTAATGATGAGAGAATAATACCTCTCATGGTTGATGTGAGGCTTAAAAGACATAATATCAATAAAGGACTTTGTGAACTTTGCATTATTTATTTATTATTTTAGTGAGGCAATTGGGGTTAAGTGACTTGCCCAGGGTCACACAGCTAGTAAGTGTTAAGTGTCCAAGGCCGGATTTGAACTCAGGTCCTCATGACTCCAAGGCCGGTGCTCTATCCACTGTGCCACCTAGCTGCCCCGACTTTGCATTATTTTTATCACTCAGATGTAAGGGAACCACTGGCTATGCTGTTCTCTAGCTGGTCATGGTGATTCACAGCTCTCCAAGTACTCCTTCCAAAAATGAGCTCATTTGCTCTCTCTAAGGTAGTCACGAGATGAATTCTAATCTTCATCTTACATGTGAGGAAACTAAGCCTCAGGGAGACTGACTCGCACCAACGCCACTGGGCTGGTGACTACAATGCAGGCGTTCCTGTTGTCCCGCATCTCCCCCTCCCCAAGTGGGGCTGCTTGAGACACTCTAGTTGGCTTCAGCCCAGTTCCTCCCAGATTCCTCTGAAGCCCTCCCAGTCAGTCATGACGCTGTATCATGGTGCTGGCTGCCAGGCTTCCACAGTTTGGATTTCCTTCTGCAGCATTGTACCCTTGTGAGTATCCGCAGGCTGGCAGCCGCTTCCTCTGGCAAGGGATGGAAAGACCTAGTCCTTGTTAACATAACCATGAATGACAGGCAGGCTTATGCAATTTCCATCTGGTTAGAATAAACTCTACTCCTAAGACAATGCTCCTCTGATAGCCCAACACACTGTCTGTGTACCTCATTTTCCCATCTACGGGAAGTGTTCCTGCCCTTATGGGGTAGTAGATGACATAGTGGGTAGCTAGATGGTGCAGTGGAGGGGATGCTGGGCCTGGAGTCAAGAAGACCTGAGTTCAAATGTGGCCTCAGATACTTCCTAGCCGTGTGACCCTGGGCAAGTCACTTCACCCTGTTTGCCTCAGTTTCCTCACCTATAAAATGAACTGGAGGAGGAAATGGCAAACCACTCCAGTGTCTTTACGGGGTCACAGAGAGTTGGACTCGACTGAAAAACCACTGAATGACAAGATACAGTACAGTGTATCAGATGAGAACCAACCTTAGAGTTGGGATAAGTTCAAGCCCTGACTCTGACACATAATAGTTGGGCAACCAAAGAAAATTGCTGAATCTCTTGGTGGTTCACGAGATTATACCACATGAAATGTTAACACTGCGATATTGGAGAGAGTTTCCATACCTGGAGTACCCCCCATGAGTGAAATCACAGGTTTCAACAACAACAACAACAACGACAGCAACAAGCAAACAAAAACAACAATCAAAAGGCAAATAGAATGTTTAGTAAAGGTGAGTCAATAAGCAAAATAAAGGGTTGGAAAATAGTACACGTGGAAAAAAAAAAGGTCAAAGGATGATTCAATCCAAAGTAGAGACTTGAGTCGAGTTTAATAGAAGTTTCCCAGAAACTCAAGGATTATTACTCAGAGTAATGACCCTGTTTTCCACCTGCAGGGATGACAGAAGTAGAAAAATGAAAAGAAACAAAATGATAGTACCAGGGATTGAGTTGGAATGAGCAAGAACTTCCTGGCAGGAGAGATAGGAACAGCTGTGGCCAGCATTTTGAGATGCTCTAAGCAGGATTTGGTCAGGTGGGTAGATGGAGTCGGAAAATGGATGTCTTCTTGAGGACCTCCCCCCCTCCCGATTCCAGGAAAATGTCAGCTTTCAGGTGGCTGAGGCAAAGGAATGGGAGGGTGGGAGCGGTTGGGAAGGGTAACGGGAAAAGAAGGGCCAAGACTCCAGACACACTTGGAAAATGGAATTCTGACCAACAATTCGTCCCTGGGATTACGGATGACTGCTGGCTGGAGCCTCTGCCACGTGTGAGTTCCGAGTGGTCAGTCTTGACCTATCACCTCCTACATGATTGTGGATGGGGACCAGTCACTGACCTGGCGCTTTCTCCTTGGTGATTTTAAGGAATGGGTAAAGGAGTGTTTGCTGGGTGGTGGCTCCCATTAGTAGAAGTGGAAGTAGGGAGAGTGAAGATGGGGTGCCCAGCTCCTTCTGGGAGCGATAGGGTGCTCAGTACATGAAGTACAAAATCATCAGTACAAAAGGATGCTCAATTTGCTCCTCTGTAAAGGGGGCCGGCTGGTTACCCCTTTAAGATTCTTCCCAGCTCTGGCATCCCTACATTCCTAAATCCGTCCCCCTATATTGGCCTCAGTTTCCCCATCCGTAGGAGAAGAGGACTGGATGAGAAGATCTCCATCAAAAACCCTGAGAGGTCTTTGTTTCTGGCTCCCGAAACAGGACCCAGGTATCCTCTGTCAGGGTGGGGGTGGGGGGCCCCAGATCTCTAACTGCTTCTCCATATATCGTGAAGGGACTGACGGCCGGAGGCTGGAAGAGGGGCGGGGAGGGGTGAGCGTGAAGCGCCGAGCCGCGGGGCGCGCATGCGCATGCGCACGCGAGGGTCCCCGGGGAGCCGGGGCGCGAGGAAGGGCGGCCCGGCCCCGCCTCCGCCGCCGACCCCCCCTTTTCCCTCCCCCTCCCCCTCCCCATCTCCATCTCTCGGGCGCAAGCGCGGGCTCGGGACTCGGCGGGCGCGAGCGGCAGCTGTCAAGCGAACGAGGCGCAGAGGAGGCGGAGGTGACGGCAGCGGCGAAGCGGCGGTGAGGGGACGGCGCTGACGGGGACCGGGAGAGCGAGCAACCCGGAGCCAGCCGGGCCCGCAGCCCCCCCCCGGCGCCTCCGGCCCGGTCCGGCCCTGCCCCCGGGTAAGGTGCCTGCCTACCTGGCTGGCGGCTGGCTGGGGAAGGGCGAGCCGCCTGAGAGCCGACGGCGGGCGGGAGCAAAGGGGAGGGGGCGGGGGCGGGGGGCGCGAGGCGCGGGGCACGCATGCGCGCCGCCCGGGGCCACTGCGGGGGGGGGGGACGGGACGCCGGCCCCCGCTCTCCATCCCTGGGGGCCGGGAGGCCGGGGTCCCGCTGCCTGCGCCCCGCGCCCCGCCGTCTGCTCCCGGTCCGGTCCATTCTTCCCTTGCGCTTCCGCTGCTGCCGGCTTAATGCCATCCATCCTTGCCCACCCATTGGCCCCTAGGACAGACCTGGAGGCCTTGGGGGCATTGCCCAATCACAGTCCGCCGTGCCTCTCCTCTCCAAGGCCTTAGGTCGCAAACAAGGAGGTCAGGAACCTTGGAAGCTAAAGGGGATGCTGGGCATTCTGGGGCCATGGCCCGTGGTGGGCGCCAACTTCTGTTCTGGCAGCGGTGGCATTTAGGCTCTCAGCATGGGCGCAGCGGCCAACCTGTCAACATTGCAGAACGACTTTGGGCTGACAGGTTTTGTTTTTCTCCCGAGCATCATCAGATGGTGTTGGATGCTGCTGCCTAAGGGGTGGGGGTGAGAAGATATTCTGGACTTCAGGAACAACTTTCTGATCTCAGAAATGACCATGCCTTTAACCCAAGGGATCTCCAGGTGGTGGCCAGCCCCCCCCTTTTTTTGAGGTGATCGCAGTTGGAGAGGAAAGAACCCCTCTCCCTACTCACTAGTGCAGTGTTTTCTACTCCGTGTGATAGATTCCAACAGTGAGCTAACTGCTGTGTCACAGCAAGCCGGGTTTTCCCTACTGCTGGGCTCCTCCTTGGCGCATAGTGCTGCCAGAGCCACTCTCTTCCATGTTCTCTGAGGACAGCCCTGCTTTCTTTTCCCTTCTTTCCCTCAACCTTTCCCTTCTTCTAGCTAGATATTAGAGCCCCACTCAAGATCTGCCTCGGGTAAACTATGGATACCTACCTGATCGGAGAGACTCCTTCCTCTTATAAGGCAACTGAGATAGCATTGCCATTGTCTTGTCTGTTTCTGGGTCCTCTCTTCATGATCATGATAAAATATATTATTTTCAAAGGACTAATTATTTTCTACCTCTTAGACCCCCCCCACCCCTTTTAATCACCGAGTATATAAATGCTGCAGTGTGAAAATTGCTGGGCGAATTTTTCATTCTGGGTACAACATGAGTCAGAGCACCACATTGAATGAAATGGGTAAATGATTCCTAGATGATGTTCCTAAGTCTGCATCTTTAAGGAAAACAAGGAAAAGAATCAAATCTCAGGGTTTTTAGATGCCCGTTGAATCAGATTTTCTCTAGGACAGGCAGTTTTTATCAGAATTCTCTATCTGGGTACATATAATATGCTGATTGTGGGGCCTAGACATAAGGATTTTGACTTACATTTATGTTCTTATAGACTCCTTTTGACAACTTGTTGATATGCTTGGAATGTTTCATTTAAGTATTTGCCACAAGTGTATCTCGGGAGAGAAAAAAAATGGTTTTATTTGCCATTGTACTTTGCTAATTCTTCTCAAAGTACTTCTAAAAGACCTTCTCTCTCCTCTACCAACCATGATCACATGATAATGGAAGTATTACTATTTCAGGGAGAAAATTACAGGGGGGCTTGTTTGTATTTGGGGAAAGGAACAATGTTCATATCAGTTAAACATTTTTCTGTGTTTCAGAATTAGAGAAAGAACACTGGACTAGGAGTCAGAAGACTTGAATTCTTGGTCAGAATCTGCCACTAACATCTTGGGCAAGTTATTTCTGCTTTTTGGGCCTCAGTTTCCTTCTGTGTAAAATGAGGAAGTTGTACTAGAAAATCTCTAAGGTCTATGGAATTCTACCTATTGATTTTTATCTGAAAAGTGCTGTAGCACATTTGTGCCACTTTAAAAGTAATAATAATATAAGAATCAAGGACTAAGGTGATATGTTAGCTTGAGCAGACAAGCTGAGTTCAGGTTCAAATCACAGGCTACAAGAAATGATTGCATGAGACTGACTTCATAGTTACAGAATTAACTGAGATTTTATTGCACATATACTCAGGAACAGGTGGGAATCAGGTGGACCTTAGTTAGGTGAGTACAATCACTGCAAACTCTGATACAGACAACCACAATAGCCACATAGATCATCTCAGTTCTGGGGTACATGGAAAACAATGTTGGGCCAAAAATATGAGGCAGCATTTGGGACACCAATCTTCTTGTGAATGAACCCGATGGCCCCTTCAGGGGCTAAATGTAAAAATACTGATATGGCTGGGTTTCATTACAGAGGCTTTTTTTCACTGAGGGGGAACAACCTGAGCTTATGAGCCTGTTTGGGACCTTATCACTATTTTAGGATGACATTTTTCTTAGCTTGTACAAGTTCATCTGCAAAAATAGGGGAGACAGAAGCTAGGGAATCTGATTCCTGAGAAGCAGAAAGTTAAGCAGAAGAGCAACAATGAAGACATGCAGTACACTGGTACATGTCTACCACACAGAAGGCAGAGTCAATATAATATTTGGACCTTTTAAGCCCATTCACAGGCAAAGAATACAACTTCTTTTTTCCATATTCCATCTCTTTGAAGGAATATACTCAAGGGTTAATGATGTATTGGCTTATTGGGAGGGATGGATAAACTTGTGGTTTTTGTCAGCATGACGGTTGCCATTGATGTTTGCTAGGCCATACCAGTCATTACAACCCTCTTTTATCTGGGGCAAAGGAGACTTTTCATCACATTTATGGCTTTGGTGACTTATCCTGGCAGTGCAAAAACAATTGGATTCCATGGGTGGAGACAAGTAATTTTCAATCTAAGTGAAATTGGAATAGTGTCTTCCCCCCCCCCAAAAAAAAAGTTATCTACCCAAGGGGTTATGAGAACAACTTCTATAAACAAACAAGATATGAAGGTGGAAAGAAAATATATAAAACTGTGGAAATTAAAAAGTTATTATTGGGATATATTTTTCCATGGGTCATCCCTTCATTTCCATGGTGGATTCCCATGGTAGAGGTATCTTAAAATTGTCCTTTGGTTATACTGTATCTCTTCTCATCTCAGTGAACTCTTACAAACATTTGTTTCTTCTGTAAATGCTAAATTAGATAGCTACACAAAAGATCATTATAGAACAAGTATTTCTTAAGGACTAGAGGAACTTACTGCCAGAGGGGGAGAAAGACCTTTTTGTGGTGATATTGATGGTATTTTATAGCATATTGTTCTAGGAATTACAGACTGATCGTGCGTAGTTTTGGGGGGCTTAGTTTCTTTAATTCTGTCTTTATAATGAGTAAAGTTTGGTTCTTGAATTGCCAATTCATAATATATGTCTTCATACTATTCAAGGGGTACACTAGTCAGGTCCATGGTCAACCAGGTGAGGGGTTGCCTCTTTCCAGGGAAGAAAACAGTAGGGTCATCAGAAAAGTCCTGCCACCACCTTCGTGAGGCCGCTTCTCCAATCATTACCTCTGCTCCTATATAACCACCTGGGACTGATTCAATATTCAGAACCATTATTCTGCCTTCAGTGCTTCTTTCATGAGCACTTTAGTAAGTAACCTGTTGACAGTCACCCCTTGATAGTTACAGATTCATCCTCAAGCCCATCACATCAATAATAATTTCTAGCACGAATTAGGCCTTATAATTTAGTAAGTTTTCTTAGCAGGTTTCTGACTTGGCATGGTCAAAATAGAATCACAATCAAATTGTAAGAAGCAACTATAGTCCCAATGGTTTCTTCCCCACACAGTAAGTTCCACTATCTATGGTCATCACAAGAGATGGCACAGCCAACAATTGGTCAGCCATCATGCCTCAACATCAAAATTGGCAAGTACCCAATTAGTTTGCAGATGTAACATTGAATGAACCAGTCAGTAGATGATACGCCTTTTATACCTATTAAGTTCCTGCTAAGTCTTTCCAAAGCTTCCAGTTCTTTTTTCTAAGTTTCCTTCTTTTCCACTTCTCCTAAGTTTCAACCCCACATCTCATCCAAATATGGCATATTAGATAATCATAATACAATCTAAACCAAACTTGACTTCACTCTAGAACAAAATAATATCAAAAATAATAACATTATGGGATACACTAATATTGAGTAAACAGAAGCACTTAAAATAAATCGAAACTATTATACCAATAAGTAAGCTCCTCCAACCACACATTCCCATGAGTCCAAGTTACAAAACGGTCCATGTATTATCCACTCTACACTCAAGTTTCTAGGAAACAAAGCACAGAGATCATTGTTATTCTCCATTTGAGTACACAGTGTAGGCAGCTTCTTCTGGATGAGAAAATTACTCAGATGACAACTCAAATTCCACAGTTCAGTTTTAGCGTTGGTGCTCATAGACTTTCTTAAACACTGCATAATCGCCCCAATTTTACATTTTCATTGCAGTCAGGATAGATTCAGTTCTTGCAACTTGTGTTGTTTAGAAGAGGTCCTCTCTGTTCTACGCTCTTATTGTGATATCTTCCAATGTGGCCCAGCATACTTTATCTCTTGTTGTGGTCCTTCCTAGGGGGCCAAGATCTCCTTGATTTAGGGCTGCTTGTTACAGGTTTGGGGATACATGGCTTCGAATGCAATAAGAATTACAGAACTGTTGTTCTTTGATCAATAGAAAAAAAACAGTAACAGTAATAGTTGATGTTGATCACACAGTGCTTCAAAGTTTATATAGAGTTTTACATACAATCCCATAAAATACTCTAGCTACTAGATTATCACATTGGAAATAGATCACCAAGGATATTCGTTTTATTTATTGATTTTCAACTTCACTTTTCTTAGTATGGGGGGAGGGGGTACCTTTTTAACTAGCATGGCCCTAACCTTTTCTCAGCTTTACGCTATTAAAACTATATGCTTTTTCTATTCCAGTTTTATTCTGTATTTCAAGTGTCTTTGCTTTGCGAATTTCAAAACTAGACTCAGACATGCAAATCACTCATAAAAACTACTCCTGCAAGACTTAGGCTCTCTACTTCTACTTCACGACTTCTAAATTATTTAGGCTAAAACTGCTATCTAAAGACTAGAATTGTTGCAACGTGTAGCTTCTAGGGATTTGGTTCTCCTATTTTGAACTTCTTTTTCTATTAAAAAAAATCAGATAAAAGGGGGCTCTTGTATATGTCCTATAAGGGAGGAAAAAGGGAGCCTCCTGTTTAGGATCTGCCAGAGTCATGGTAGCTTCATGAAAGCTTGTGGATTAAAAGATTTGGAGTCTTAGCTCCAAGGGCTGGAGAGAGCAAAGGAAGGGAGATGATAGTTGACTTTTTCATTCCTTTTTCAGAAGAGATGATCATCCATTCTGAGAATCCCTAGGGTCTCACATACAGGTTTCTCTCAGGACATTCCAGGATAGAGGGAACTGTTAGCTCCCTGAAGTCAGCTCTAGACTACTGGGCCACATGGGGAAGGGGAAAGAATTTTTGTTTTGGGGAAAGTGAGGTCAAACTGTCTACCTGGAGTCTAGGAAGACAGGTGTGAGCTGCGGTTTACCATAAAGGAAGTTGGCATGGTAGGATAGAAGTGTTGAAGCTTGGAGCCAATCAGGGTAATAGAGTAAAAAGAACACTACATTTGGGTTCAGAGGAGCTAGATTTGAACCCCAGATTTGCCACCTACTAGCTAGAAGACCGTGGGCACGTCATTTAACTTCATATGTAAGAGGGAATGTAGCACTGACCACCATGGGCCTGGGTATGCTAATTAAGCTATGATTATAGATCTTCAAAAAGCACATTATTTGCCTATGTTCTCTTTTATTGTCTACATTGTTCATAGAAATGCATAGATGTGCTTCTATATACATTCCAAGAGTCTTATGAAGTTGGGGTCTTTTAGCTTTAGTAATAGTATGTTTTGATAGATTGTACCCAACAACTCATATTATCATAGGTCTTTCTTTGCAAAAAGAAAGCTGATCATATTGGGGAGCTTTTAGCCTAAAGACAAATGTGCAAGTCATTGTTTATCCAAATAGGCATTAGCCCCATCAGATAAATACTTTGTTTGGAGAACTTAGATTTAATAACTTCCAATAGTAAATCACACATCATGCTCGGCAGAGAAGATAAGGACACAGAAGGGAGCTGCATAGGCATAAAGTTCATGAGAGAGAATAGATATCTGGGGAAGAATATCAGAAGCTGCAGCTTGCAGAAAAAGTCCTTCAAGAACCAGACATAGCAATAACAAATATCTTTCCCAGGTCTCTTCTTGCTGGGGTGCTTCAGAAGTCCAGGGTGGAAAGAAAAAGCCAGAGAGTCTGAGGCTTTCAGCCCTCAGGAGAGAGAAAGATCTCAGAAAGAAAAGGGATAGAGTAGCTAGCAAATGCTGTCTAAGCACCTCTTCAAGCTAGGGAAGGAGAGCACAAAACAGCACAGAAATTGCCCTCTGAGAGAAGGGGCAAAAGAGAAGAGCCCACCCTCACCCTCAGCCATCCCTGGTTTCAGGGAGCAGCAGAAAAGGGGAAGGGTAGCTCAGGAAGGGAGTCTGGGTGCAAAGGTCCAAATTATTCATTGTCTGCATCCCCACAATTTAACATTCCATGGTGGGTGAACCCAGCAACCCACCACAGAGAAAACACATGAAATTTCGTGCACATGCAATGTCATTGATATCAATTTACATTCCAGACATTGCTGAAGTACCCCCAATAGAATCACATGAAAGTCTGATTGCCTTCCCATTATAATTTGCATCAAATTCATAGTCAACAAAATTGTGACTGCAATGACTTCTTCCACACTATTCTTTTGCTGGAAAGCAAAATTCAGATTCTTCACACAAATCCCCAGGTGTCTGCATAATCCTTCAGAATTAATCTTATGCAGAATTTATCCCCCCAGTTCTGGCCAGATGTGAAGAGATAAGGCATCTATTTATAATCCAAAATTTTATAAACTTTCATGACTAATTCAAATAGCATGATTCCAGGGTTGTCTGAAATTCTTTTTGCTGACAACCACTGTCCTCTCTATCCCTACACAGAGAGACAGACTCACATACATATATACACACACATGCACAGTCAGATGCCAAATTATTTTTCCAAGGTCTTTTGCATTGGGTAGCTTAGTGAAGAAAAGATCACGGTGCAGTCGATAAAGCACCAGCCCTGAAGTCAGGAGGACCTGAGTTCAGATCTGGTCTCAGACATTTACTAGCTATGTGACCCTGGACAAGTCACTTAACCCTGATTGCCTCTCAAAACAGAAAAGAACAGTAAATTGTAAACTAAATTAACTGCTACCACATTGGTGAACACATAATTAAACAGCTAACTCATGCATGTATCTAGGTTTACACACACCTACACATCACATGTATACACATCAGATTTAACACAGAACCATAAAGCCAGACTTCAAAGTCATTTAAAATTTGGCCAATATTTCTAAATATGTTCTTTTGATTTTCCTGGATTTGATTTTTCTTATCCCCATGCCCTCCCCAACCCACCCCCACCTACAAACCCTTTTCAAGACAATCAGAGGTGGGGAGAGAGAAAAGGGATCACCATCTTTTTTGTCTTCACCAACTATTCTGTTTATTCCTCTTTGGAAATAACTTGATTTCAGTTGCCCCCTTCATTATCCTCTACATCTTCACAACAGACTCTTATCTCAGACTGGAGTCTTTCCTTCTCAACCAATGCTTTCTTCATTAGGAGGGAAATGAGCCCGTCTACGTCATCATTTTGGTTTTCTTTCATCTTAGCCATCCAGTCGAGGATAGGGAATTCCTTCTCCTTCCCCTTCACTTTCCTGCTCTGCCCAGTCTGTCCTGCCATCGCCCTAGCTCAAAAGTGCAGTGTCTGCACCGACCTCCTAGTACGTTTGTGTTAGCCTGACCAGCCAAGCTGATCAGTGGTAGGGTTCAAATCACAGGAGCAGGAAACGACTAAACAAGACTGACTTACATTTACAGAGTCAATTGAGATTTTTTGCAAGGATACACAGGAACAGGTAGCGATCAGCTTCCCCAATCTGGCAGAAATGGCAGGACTGGGAGCGTGAGGCAGCAGTCAGGACACCAGCTCTTCCCTGAATGAATCCAAAGTTCTCTCTCTAGGGGAGAGGTTTTTATAACCCCTCAGAGGTGGGGGTGGAGGAGTATTCATATAGCTGGGATTTGTCACTGATGCTTGTTCCCACAGAGTGGAGGAGCCAGCCTCCGCCTGTGACCCGTGAGAAGCTTTATCACTGTTTCAGGATGTATTCCTCCCTCACTTGGCCTTGTATACTTCTTATTATTCAGTTGTGTCGTATTCTTCATGACTCTGTGAACCATACTGTCCATAGGGTTTTCTTGGCAAAGATACTGGAGCAGTTTGCCATTTTCCTTCTCCAAAGGATTAAGGTAAACAGGGTTAAGTGACTTGCCCCAGGGTAACACAGCTAGTAAGTATCTGAGGTCAGGTTTGAACTCAGGTCTTCCTGACTCCAGGCCTAGCACTCTATCCACTGAGCCATTCAGCTGCCCCTGGCCCTGTATAAGGTTTACTACAAAAATTGAGGAGGCCTGAACTGGTAAAGCTGATTACTGAAAAACAGAAACTTAATCAGAAAAGCAAACCTTAAGACATGTGTCATGTACTGCATAAAGGCTATATAGCGATGATACAGATTTAAGGGGTTTTGAGCTGTTTCATGTGCTAATAATACAACTATCATCCAGAAACATTAATAGAAAATGTCAACTTCATATAGCATGTTTTCAGATACAGAGTAATACTTACGAGCTCTGAAAAAGACAAATTCACTCCTTTTATTGATGCCTCCCCTCAGTAATAATCATCATCCCGGCCATCATATCATTACTCCCCCCCAGTCCAATCCTGATTATATCATCATCAGCAACAACAACAACAACAACAACAACAATAATAACAGTACCTTCTACCAGGAATCATCTCTGGAGTAAAACTGTTCTCCTGCCTCTAATGATTACCACCTCTGAGACTTTGGGCTCATGACTGTAAAATTATACTTACTTGTAAAATAAGAGCTTTAGACCAGATAAGCTCTGAGGTCCTTTCCAGCTCTAAGTCTGCGATTCTTTGTGGATATAGCATTCCATATTTCAATCTACAAAAGCCCTTTCACATGTATGGAGGCAGTATAGTATAGGAAATAGAGCACTGAACTTGGGGGCAGAAAATCTGGATGCAAATTTTACCTCTGATACTTTACTAGCCATATGGTTATGGGTAAGTTGGTATCCTTCTCTGAGCCTTAGCCTCCTTGCCTCACAGGGATGTTCTGAGGCTCAGATGGGAATCACAAAATATGAGGTGGATGGTGGACCTTCAGAAGCCACACCTGAAAAAGAATCCCCAGTGGGTGGCCATCCAGTTTTCAGAGGGAATCTACTACTTCTCTAGATAGTCCATTTCATCTTTAGATGGTTCTGATTGTCAGGCAGTTTTTCCTTATGTCCATCCTAAAAGCCATAATATTCTACACACACACACACACACACACACACACAGGGAGGGAGAGAGGGAGGGAGAGAGAAAGAGAGAGAGAGAGAGAGAGAGAGAGAGAGAGAGAGAGAGAGAGAGAGAGAGAGAGAGAGAGAGAGAGAGAAAGAGAGAGAGAGAGAGGGGTGTCCTCTTCTCTAGGCTAAATGTCCTTAGTTCCTTCAACTCATCTTCATGTGACCTAAACTTAAGACCCTCATCTCAATGTTTTTCAACTTGTCAAAGTCCTTCCTAAAATGTGGTAGCCAGAACTGAAGACAATTCCCCATATGGTCCAACTAGGGTAGAATACAGAGGAACCCTAGTCCTGGACAGTATGCTTATCTTCATGAAACCCAGTTTGATTTTTTTTCTTTTTTTACTTCCATATAACCTTTTAGGTAGTCCATTCAAACCCTCAGGTATTTTTCAAATAAATTTTTGTCTAGCTACCCCTCCCCCATTTTGTAGTTGTGAGGTTAATTGATTTGATCCCAAAGTAAGACTCTGTATTTATCTCTCAAATGATTATATTTGGCCTAGAACTGTACCTTGTCAAAATCTTTTTGGATTCCAGGGCCGGTGCTTTATCCACTGCGCCACCTAGCTGCCCCTAGAAAATGTAATAAGCATACCATTAATGCACTTATCCAAGCTGATGACAACAAATTTCAAATGGTACAGAGCCAAACGCCTTTCTCTGGGGCACTTCGCTGGATACCTCTTTCTAGGCTGACATCAAACCATTACTAACTACTCTTAAGCTTCAGCCATTCAACCAATCCTGAAGCCATCTAATTGCACTATCATTTAGTCCACATGTTTCCATCTTATGCCACCAGAATAGCATGAGAGATTTTATCAAATACTTTGCTAAGATCAATAGAAACTTTACCTCATTTGTCCGACTTTTGTGAATTTTGTCACAAAAGGAAATGGCCTCTTCTTTTGTTTTATTTATGCTTTTTGTATACTTCTATCACTAAAGATCATAGCTCTAGAGCCAGAAGGGACCAGAGAGGAGAGGTCACCTAGCCCAATGCCTTCATTTTAAAGATGAATTGGGGAGGTTATGTATGTAATTTTTCCCAAGCTCACGTAGGCAGTAAAGCTTCAGAGGCAGAATTGGAACCTAGGTCTTCTGATGCCATTGCTTTCTCTACTTTGCCTCCCCAAGGACAAATTCCCTCATGTGCCCCCAAAATAGCTTCCTCCCTTCTAAAAGTGAAGTACAGTTAAGCACATTGGCCATGGCATGACCAACTGCTCTTGGTGAAACTAAGTTGATTCTTTTTGATCATAACTTCGTTTTCTAAATGTTCACTAACCATCCCTGGGATAAGGTCATTTTGCCAGGAACCAAAGTCAGGCTCACTGACATACAGTCTGCTTAGTGTATTCTTCTCCATTTTTGAAAATTAGGACAGTATTTTCCCTTCTTCAGTCTCTTCCATTTAAGAGATCATGGAAAATGGCTTAGTAATCACATCTAACCATAGCAGGGAGTTCTAGACCTGGTGACTTGAACTTCTTAAGGGCAGCTCTTATGAACTCCCTACTTAGCACAAGTATCAATCTTCTATTATCCATTCCGTTCTACCCTTTCCAGTCCAAAGACCATTCTCCTTAGCAGACAAAACAAAAGCTTCACAGGAGGTGAATGCCTTTTCTCAGCTCTCAGGGAGCCTATGTTCTATTGAATTGTCCAGGGTCCTATGGTTAGAGAGCGGTAGATCTGGGGCTAAAACCTCAATCTTTCTGATTCCTAATCCTGCTCTACTTCTGCTACACCATGGTAGAGGTGAATACCCTAAAGAAATGGGCAGCTGGCATGCTCTGGAATCAATTCAGTAGCCTGAATTCCTAGATCCTTTTTTTTTTTTAAGTGAGGCACTTGGGGTTAAATGACTTGCCCAGGGTCACACAGCTAGTAAGTGTTAAGTGTCTGAGGCCGGATTTGAACTCAGGTCCTCCTGACTCCAGGGCCGGTGCTCTATCCACTGCGCCACCTAGCTGCCCCCTAGATACTTTTTATAGCAGTCAACAAACATTTAACTCAGTAGTAAAAGAACTACCCGCGCAAGGGACCCTAGGAGGGGAAAGGTTGCCACTGGACTTTCGTGCCCTGTTATTGAACCTCAAGCATGGATTTGGGGGAATGGATTAAAGAGCAGTAATAAGAGGCAGTCCCAATCCAGGCCCGAACAACCCCTTCCCTGAGGATGTGGCCCTGGATCCAGTGGCTTACCAGGAGAATTTCTGAGCCAAAGAATAGATGTTATCGCTGCAAAGAAACTATGATGTATAAGTATCTAATTGTCTCAGACAATTAGTGAAACTTAGTGAAATTGCTGTTAATGAAAAGGTGCAGGTTCAACATCATTTGTGTATTTCCCAAAGCAGTCAAAGTACAAATAATTGCAGTCTGCTTTCCCATGCGTCCTTCCTACTCCTCTACTCTAATTGTAGCTCTCTGGTAGTTTGGTTTCCATAGTCACTTCATTGGCCCTTCATTCTATTGAGCTTATCCACAGCCGGGAAATTATCCCTAATGAGTTTGATAATATGATCACCAGTCTGCTAGGAGTGTAACTGAGTTCATTTCACACATGCCATTGATTGCTATCATAGTATGTCAAGAGTCCTGTTTCCTAAAATTGTCTTTCAGATCTGCACAATGAACAAGAAAGTATGCTAACAGCTATTCCATCTCCATTTAAAGAAACATTTATCAAATTGAGCTGGCTTCAAGAGCTTCAAATTGCGAATAGAAGAGGGCATAAAATAGGGCTTTTGTAATTATGAGGGTGCTTGAGAAATCTATAGTGTCACTATGGCTTCAAGTCTCAACTCTCATATATATGGGCTGTGTGACTGTTGGCAAGTCACTGAAATTATCAGTGCTGCAGATGAGACTCTAAGACAAATTGCCAATTGAAATTAGTGGAGAGAATTTCCACACCAGGGGGTTCCTCACACTGATTACGTTATACCTCCTCCACCTGCAAAGGGGTTGTGCTTAGTGACTTAGCAATTAATATCTCTACTGATGAATTAATCAATCCAGTATTTTTAGCTTGAATTTCCTGACGTTTATAACATTAAACTATTAAACAGTAGGATGAAAAAGATGCTTTATAGTCCAAGTGTAAACTGTGAGCCCTGTTTGCTAATTGATTTTCTGTTTATACTTCTGTTACCCAAGCTTAACTGTTTATCTAAGAGTTTTGCCTTGATTAAGAATATTATTATTAAAATGAAGGTGTCTTATAATTTCAAGGTCTTGTATTTGTTTATTTAAGCAATCAACCAGTCAGTCAAATCAATTTCTTAAGCTCCAGGCTTAGGGCTAAGAGCTGTACCACCTTTGTTCAAGATTGACTACCTTGATCAAATGATCAGCTTTGAGAATAGAATGACAAGCAGAAGCTAGCTTCCAGTTTTACTTTATTTTTTCTTCATTACTGTGGACAGTGAAAGAGGCAGAGTGGTACAATGGTTAGAGAGCAGGCTTTGAAGCCAGGAAGACCTTTGCGTTCTAGTCTTACCTCTGACACAGACTGGTTGTGTGACCCTGGGCAAGTCACTCAACCTCTCAGGGCTCTAAGACCATAAGTTGCGGGGGAGTTGCTAACCTACATCGGTAGAGGAAGTTCACTCTTCTGGGAGTTCTCTTTATCAATAAAATCATTGACCAAGTCCCTCACCTGGTTGTGTACATTAGATGGTACAACAGTGTGGGGCAGATTATCCTTTTACTGGGGCAACTGTCCTGTCATGGAAATGGGGCCTTTAGGAGAAAGAAATAGAAGGAAGCCTAGTTCTAGTGTAGATGTTCCCTGTACTTTACACCCCTCTTTGCATTCCCTTCACTAAATATCTTTTGCTAGCTTTGTTCTGTTTTCTTTTCAAAGGCTATTTTCTTTAACGTTATCATACTAAGAATACAAATTAAATACATTATATTTGGGACAAGTTAAGGTTCTTATAGCTTCACTTTTCTCTTAGAGTGTTAACTATGCATATTAAATATGTGCTGTGGATTTAAGTTGAAGTTGTTACTTTTTGCTTTTCCTGAGGTGTTTTCCTATCAATTTTTGGAATTCAGTTTCCAAAGTTGTTTTTTAGAAAGGGTGGATAAGAAGACTAAAATCATGGAAAAAGAATCAGGTAGGTAGATACCTTTGTAGAAGCAGTTGTATGAATCACACACACACACACACACACACACACGAACACATACACACACGATTTGGTCTTTCTAATGTTTAGTTACTACACAAACATACCAAAAAGTTTTGGATGGAGGGAGAAAACTTCTTAGTGTGTCTTTACACACTAAACTTACAACGTGTGTGCTTCTGGGGGCATTCTAGCAAGGGCATTAATTAGTGGCTCCATTCCCATCTCTCTTTTCTCTTGCAATCATAATATTCCCTTTACCTTCATCATTCTTACAGATTTGTTTAGTTCACCCAACGACCTAATCACTATATGTAATTTGTCTAAGATACCTTCTAGGTGTTTCATGTGGAAATAAGCTGCCATGGACCCTCCCCAAAATGAGTGAGAAATTCCATGTATGTTTGGTATTTTTTCTGACTCAGAGTCATTACCTTTGTAATGCCATCAGTTTCAGCAAAGTCAAGATCATAGTAGACCCCCTCACTGATAGACAAGCCCCACAGAATTAGAAACGCTTTGACTAACTTGACCTTTTTCCCATTTCTCCTATCAGAACCTAGTGCAGGGATCGCAGGCCTAGAGATCTACTTCAGCATCAGCTATCTTGGAAGCTCTCAGTAGCACGTCTCAATCCCCAAATCAGTTACAGAACTATCCTTTTATTGCTCATGCTATCCATCCCAGGGCCAGGCCCAAACTGAAACTATATACCATCAGTTAGGAGTGAAGTACTCTTTTGCCAATGTATTCAGCCTTGAATATTCAACACTTTGTCAGAAATTGTAGCAGCATTAGACAAAAGAAAAGCAAGTTATCTCTTTTCGTATATCGTGAAGAGTTTGTTCTTTTTGGCTGTGTACTGTTACGGGGCTTGTGTCGAATGCAAAAACGATACTTTTTCAATGGCTCTGTGATGTTACCAATATGGGTACTCCCTGTACCCGTGCAGATCATAACCGATCTATGTCTGCCCATCTTGTGACTCATGTCCATGTCCTCTCTTTAATCTGTCAGTTAAAGTATAGAGCCTTCCCCTGCAATGCAGAGGAATCAAATATTGAATTGCTTATAGTTTCCTTGCGTTTAACTGTTTTCCCTCTTCTTTTTCCTCTTATTTTCAGATTGTCTTGGTCACAAGCCCATACCCACCTGCTGCCGTTACAATGAGTGGGAAGTCCCTGCTCTTAAAGGTCATTCTCCTGGGGGATGGTGGAGTCGGGAAAAGCTCCCTCATGAACCGTTATGTAACCAACAAATTTGACTCTCAGGCTTTCCACACTATAGGTGTGGAATTCCTAAACCGAGATTTGGAAGTCGATGGTCGCTTTGTGACCCTCCAGATCTGGGACACTGCAGGTCAGGAGCGCTTCAAGAGCCTACGAACACCATTCTACAGAGGCGCAGACTGCTGCCTCTTGACCTTTAGTGTGGATGATAGGCAGAGCTTTGAAAATCTTAGCAACTGGCAGAAAGAGTTCATCTATTATGCAGACGTGAAAGACCCTGACCACTTCCCCTTTGTAGTCCTAGGGAACAAGGTAGACAAAGTCGAAAGGCAAGTGACCACTGAAGAGGCACAGACCTGGTGTTTGGAGCATGGGGATTACCCCTACCTGGAAACCAGTGCCAAAGATGACACCAATGTCACCGTGGCCTTTGAAGAAGCAGTGAGGCAGGTTCTGGCAGTAGAGGAGCAGCTGGAGCATTGCTTGCTGGGCCATACTGTTGACCTAAACAGCAGCTCCAAAGCTGGATCTTCATGCTGTTAAAGCGACAGCTTCTAGAAAAGTGTACCCCAACCTTGATTTGTCGATAGTATAAGGAGAGCTGATTTCCAGGCGCATCCAAGAGGGTCCAGAGAAAGGGTAGTTAGATGTTATTGTTGACTGTCAATCAGGGCCTTTCAAATTGAAGTTGGGAGTTGAGAAGAAAAAGCTTTATGGGGAGCAAGCCAAATGTCTTTGTGTGTGATTTCTGCTATTTCCCCTTCCTGCATATATCAACCAGGGCTTTCGAGGAAGATTTAGGTCTCAAAGGAATGAAATAGTTTCACGTTTGCAGTATTAACCCAGAACCCGCTGTGAAAATGAGACTTTCAGCAACATGGAGTCGGAGAGTTACAGGTATCACTGAAAAGGTTTCCACTAATGAACTGAAAAGGGTTGCCACATCCAACTTTTGGAAAAGTAGTTCCTTACATTTCTGCCAAAGGAATGGCATGAGTCTTGAGCTGTGTTTCAGCAGAAGTAGTGATGCTTCTTGAGACTGGCATGACTGCAAATGCAGATCTGTAACAATGTATGTTGCCTTGGTGAACCCCTTCTATATATTTTTCTCCTGCTCTGAGCCTTTCAAAGAATACCACCTCAATGTGAGACAGACTCATGCCACTGGGGACACTAGACTCCTTTTGTTTGAAACGAATAGATTTTGTTCAAATATCTCAACCTTCTTTGGTGAGAAATGGTTGATCTGCCTTTACTTTGCACCCTCGCTGCATCGAGACATTGCTTCTATGTCAGCCTTTCATCAACTGAAGAGTTCTGCCTGATCTTCCTAATGATGAGTGTCTTTAGTCATGATTCACTGCATTTGGCTCAGGTAGTCCTTTTGGCCACCAGAACGAGCTCATTGGGAAGGCCATTAGAAGTTAGGGGACAATGAGTCTCCCTCGCAAAGTTCTTTAACTGCAAGTATTGGAAGATCTTTCTATGTAGAAGAGGAAGCTTAACTTGTCTGGCTGCTCTAAGAGGCAAAACCGTGACCGAAAGGTAAAAGTTACAAGAAGCAGAACATAGGAGCTAACTACCAGTGGCCTGGACTTCCTTGAGAGGACCTTGTCACTCCAAGGCATTCAACCAGAGGCTGAGTAACAACCTATCAGAGATGCTATAGAAGGGATTCCTGTACTGAGTGAGAGGTTGAACTCCATTATCTCTCAGCTCTCTTCCAACTCAAAGTCCTCTGAGTCTATAATGTATGTTTCAGTGCCATGGAATTCCAGGTTTGTCACGGGATGGCAGCTCAGGCCCAAGAGAGCAATGTGCTAATGTCTTAGTCTGCTTTAAAGTAGCTTGTCTTTAACAACGACCGGGCACTTAATTCTTTTGGCCTTTGGACAATGGCAGGGGAAAGTCTAGAACTCTTAAACAATCCTACTGTGTCCTAACGTAAGCTTATCGAAGTACAACAGGGCTTGGTCAACTCTTGGCCACAGTGGCTGCTGGATCTAAACCATGTTATTGAAATGTACAGTCCAGAACCTGCTTTTTATTGATTGATCCATTTGTCCCATGTAGCTCTTATTCTGTAGATCCATACTCTCTTTGATAAATATCTAACCTAAAACAGTGAACTCCTGATAGAAACTACCAGTAAAGGGATTTTTTTCCCCCAAGGGCAGCGTTCACAATAGTACAACCTAGCCTCTGTACTAATCACATAAAAAGTTCACCTACGCAGAGAGGCTTGTCTGAAAATGGAATGAACTGACTACACCCAAATCTCCACCTAAGGTATAGATCTGGTCCCATTACCCAGACTAGCCTTGATGTGGGATATCAGAACCAGAATTGACCCTCTCCCCTTCCTTCCAGCTCTTAAGTCTAGGCTCCTTCTGCTGACTTCACCCACAGCTACCAACACTGCTTTCCAAGTTTTATGATCCAACTGCAGCAGTCACATTAAGGTGGAAATTTTCAAGTTGCTGTAGTAAGAACTAGTCGTTGTTAATGCTCATTTTAAAAAACTGCATGGGATATGGGACCCCTCTTTCTATTTGCATTCTGTTTATGATCGCTTCTATTTGTAGAGCTTAGGCCTTTATAAAGACCAACATGGACTGACTCCCCAAAGGACTGGCTTCTGTTATAGTGGCATATGGTTTGTTGACTAAAAATCACATAACTTTAATGTTTTGGGGCCTGTTTTCTACTCAAGACAAATGTTAATCATCTTGATGGATCGACTGATGCCCCATTTCTCTTCACCACCATACCAATTTCCCTGCCAAGTCACTTCATGATCTCTTAATGAAGGTACTTAATTGTGATTCAAGCAGTGGCATTCTGATGTGTAACACCCAGCGGGCTGCTTATGTATAGTTTGGCTAATGTAGAGAAAGGCTAACTTAAGCCCCAGAACTGTGCTAGTGATTGATTATATATATATATACCCAGGAATAGTTAGTGTCGATGGTTTGGGGTTTAATTTCTGTTTTGGCTTTTGCTTTTAAGGAACACTAGATATGAGACATTCCTCATTAGAATTATGTATAGTTTTTTTTAAATGATCCATTAAGGTATCATACCAAATTTTTACTTTGTTCATTTCTCTGTATTCGAAGAAAATTCCGGGGGCCTCAAAATTCAATTTGTGCCTACCTTGGCCATCTCAATTTTGCCCTATGGCAATCCACACTCCTTGTTGCTGGTGCTGCTAAAAGTCTCAAGAATCGTGTTTCAGGTGTTTTGATTCAGCTATTAAAATTCATCTGTGTTAAAGTGAATTTGTGCACTCTTGTGTTTTTGTTACATTTGGAATAACCACAACTATAGTAAACTTGTCCAAGTTCATTTTTTTTGAGCAGCTGGTAAGCCTAACTCCAAAATCATTGGTTCATGCTGATCGAATCTAGTCTCCTCACTTGACAGGGATGGAAACTGAAACTCCAAGAAGTTTCCCTCATTCCAAGCCCAAGGTTGCACAGCCAGGATTTGAACCCAGGTCCTTTGACTCCAGAGCCACTCTTTTCACTGCACCACACTGGACACATAGCTGCTTATTGTTCAGCCCACAGGAAATAAAACCAACAAGGGTTTGAGGCCTATTTGGTGCTATTTCCTAACAAATTGGTAGGTGTGAACTCACAGCATGTATTTGCAAGTAGGGACCCAGTTTCAAATCCTGGCTCTGCAACTTATTAGCTGTGTCATCTTGAGCAAGTCACCTAACTTCTCTGGACCTCAGTTCCCTCAATTGTAAAATGGAAGGCTTAGATTAGATGGTCTGAGATCTATAATCTAGGAACCAAAGCCTTGCTTCTCCTGGTCTTTATTATAATTTAAAATAAAATGTTAAATCACTATAAGATGATATAAATACACTATTAATTATAAACATTCTACTTGCTTATTTTCTTAATGCCTAATAACCTCACATTCTCATAGTGCTTTTCTTATGACAACCCTGTGAAATAGCTAGTACTGGTATTATTATATCTACTTTATAGCTGGGGAAACCTCTCTAAGAGGTTAAGTGACTCACATAAGGTCATACAGCCATTAAGGAACAGAGCCAGGACTTGAATGCAGGTTTTCTGAAACCAGGTTCTATAGTCTTGTTACCACTAACCTAGTACACATTGATGATATTTTGATTCATACCTTCTGATCAATTAGAAAAATAAAACAGTATAGGTAAGACCAAAGAACTGTTCATGTTGCCTTTAGATGCTGGATGGGGAGTCAGAGGACCTGGCTTTAAATCTCAGCACTTTAAAACTCAGCTAGGTGGCGCAGTAGATAAAGCAGCAGCCCTGGATTCAGGAGGACCTGAGTTCAAATATGGCCTCAGACACTTGACACTTACTAGCTGTGTGACCCTGGGCAAGTCACTTAACCATCATTGCCCTGCAAAAATAAAAAAATAAATCTCAGGATTGCTACTTACTAGCTATGTGACCTTGGGGAAGTCATGTCCCCTCTTGGGGCCTTTGTGTTCTCTAGAAAAGGAGGGGTTATACTAGATAACCTTTCCAAGGTTTATTCAAGTTCTAAATGCATGATTCTGCAATTTTGTGTCTATACAGATATGTGCATCAGAACACATTGTACTTGCTAGTGACTTTAAAAATCACATCCCACCTCCCTGAAGGGCACAGATCCCAGCATGGTGGGTAATTTAGCTACACTACATTCTTTTTATCAAAGTCTCTTATCTTCTTCCTACTTCTCTGTATTAAAATGTTGGTCAATTGAAATCTCATGAAAGACCTGGTTCTGCCACAAGAGCAGTTTCCAATGTAATCATCCACGGATTTGAAAGTAGGGGTTAACTGGAGTTAGTAGTACCTAATGAATCAAGGGAGCCGGGGAGTCCAAGAGGCAGAGTGAGGAATGTTTAGATCAATCCCAATTTCTTAGAGAAAAAAAGGTCAAAATAAATGTTAATGAGATGTAAAAAAAATGTCTGCTCATTCCTCCTAATTGGATCCTAAATATGGGTGTCTGCTCTGAGAATGTTTGTGGACAGCACAACTCCAGGGAACTTAGTGTCCATTCTTTGTGCAACTCTGACCCTGAGAGTGACCTTGGCCTAGACAAACTTGTAATTGGAGCTCTCCCTGAAATTCCTCTTTCATTTTTTACTTCTGGTTAAGGCTTAAGCCATCTTCTAGTAGTAAATACGCAGGCTGGGAAGATCCTAGGGGTGGCTTTCAACTTCTTGTGCTCTTCCTCACAGTTCTGTTCACCACTGTCGGGGGAATCTCTGTTCCTAACAGTACCTCCAGATTTTCATTCACCAGCACCCATTGGCCTGGCATTCAAGGTTTATTGCTAGCTGCTAACTACTTTGCCTGATTTGGAGAAGGCTGGTTTAGGAAAGCCCTAAGTTTCTTTGTCAGATCAGAGATTTTCCTCCATCTTCTCCTTGGGATCTCATATAAACCAGTATAAATAAATAAAGATAAAACCTTAAAGCAGAGACTTTATCTTGAACAACACAAAGGAGCCTGGGAGATTACAACTGCACGGCTGCTTTGTTTGGGGGCAGTGGAAAGGACATTGGGTTTGAATACCAGTTTAGTCACTGACTCCCTGTGAGATTCTGAAAAAGTCATTCCATCTCTTGGGGTATCTGTTTCCTTCTCTGCAGGATGAAGAAATCGGACTATTGGTCACTAATGTTCCTTCCAGCTTGAAATCTATGATCACTTAAGGCCATGGAAGTTTTCTTGGGCAATTTCCTCCTTGCCTATGGAAAGCTCCTTGGTTTATTTTGAAAACGACTTGGGAATCATTAGAAGCTGATGGATAAAGTGGGGCCTAATGTTGAAACAGCAAGAATTAAAACCCCTCACCTTTCTTAGCACTTGCCCTTTGTGAACTCTTTCTCTGGAGTTTTTCAGAGCCTAAGCCTGCCTACAGGTGGGTCATATGAAATCAATATTCCTCAGGCCCGTGTCTTTTTTTTCTAAAGCAGAGTGGAGAACTGAGCCCGTAACCTGGATAACCAGGGAGTGAGCAGTTGAGGAAGCCCCTTGCTTTTATTAGGAAAGGGACAGGGACTAAACCTAAATTGAGAACTCCCAGGTGTGAAAACTCCCTTTCAGTTGCCACCTTCTTTGCAACTTAGAATTTTGGCCTAGAGCAAAGAGGGGTTAAGTGGTTTGACCAGGATATGTCTGGGTGGCAGAACTTGAACCTGGGTCTTCCTTGCTTCAGGGTCAACTCTACCCATTATGCATCACTATCTCTCTCTATTAAGATCATCAAGATAGTCCAAATAGGTTTCAAAGTTTACCATAATAGTTGAGATTGTAGGGTCTGAATGCCCCTGTACCCTGATAAAAACTTGATACTGAAGAAAGCCATTGGCAGCTCCAGGGTGAAAGAGATAGAATTTATTTAAAGGAGATTTACTTACGGGGGGGTGGGGGGGGGTGTCGGTGTGTCCCTGGCGGTGGGCGGACATTGTGAATTGCTTTGAATTCCCACACTTTCCCTCCCATTCCCCTCTGATATTTATACCTACATAGGGCAAGGTGCCTTCTTTGTTCTAACGATATTCATTGGTGGCAATGCTCCTGGGGGAAATGCTGATTGGGTTAAAGTCTGCATGAACTCCTTGTGCATAGTTTGCTCATACTGTAGGCACTTGAAGGGCAGCATGTGTGGCCCCTCCTTATGTGGATAGTCCATACTGAACATCTTGGAATTCACATGGATAGTCTGTTTTTCATGTCCCGGCCCCTACTTCCCGAGCTTTCTTCCCCTTTGTTGAAAGGTGACCTATACTCACTGCAGAACATTTCCTAATAATCATAATAATAGCTAACATTTATGTGTCAATTTAAGATTTGCAAAGCACTTTACATATCTTATTTGAGTCCAACAACAACATCGTGTGGTTAGTGTGATTATGATGCCCATTTTACAGATGAGGAAACTGAAACTGAGGGAGGTTAAATGACTCACCCATGGCTTAATAAATGTCTGGGTCAGCTTTGGAACTCAGGTGTTCTTTTAAATTAAATTAATTTTTTTTTGCAGGGCAATGAGGATTAAGTGACTTGCCCAAGGTCACACAGCTAGTAAGTATTAAGTGCCTGAGGCTGGATTTGAACTCAGGTCCTCCTGAGTCCAGGACTGGTGCTTTATCCACTGTGCCACCTAGTTGCCCCAAACTCAGGTGTTCTTGATTCCTACTCCAACACACTGTATGTGAGAGGCATCAAATACAGGTCTCATGAGCCACATGCTTGTCACAACACTCCCAAGTGAGGCCTGAACCAGATCAAATCATAATTGGGAAACATTTAAGAAAATAAATAAAAATGCAATGAAATATAGATATTACATTTTAAAGCTAAATTGATATGTGGGGAGGGGCAGCTAGGTGGTGCAGTGGATAGAGTACCGGCCCTGGAGTCAGGAGGACCTGAGTTCAAATCCAGCCTCAGACACTTGACACTTACTAGCAAGTCACTTAACCCTCATTGCCCCGCCCAAAAAACCAAAAACAAATAAATTGATATGTGGGCCACGGGAAGCCTTCTGTACCATTAGGCACCTCCCTTTCTATTTGAGATTAACCACTGTACTCCACCACACTGCCTCTCCATCCTGACTGCCTCCAGAAAAAAAAAAAAAGTTAACTGCATTTGATGCAGGAAAAAAATTGTTCCATTTCACAGCATTGTTTGATTTGTTGGCTAAATTGTTAGATTGCATAGTATATGCCAAGGGATGGGTGCTCCCTGATGCCTCCTTTAACTTTTCTTACATTCGGATCCCTGTGCCACCTTCTCCCGAGGCGATAAGGATGGAAGCTGAAAGAAACATAAAGTATCTTCTTCTGGGGACCCTTATGGAAACTGGAAAGGAACGGCCCGACTGGGGGGGAGGGGTCATGGTTTTTTCCAGGATGATTTCAAGCCCTTAGATGCATAGCAACTGCCACTCTTCCCTTTGTATGTTTTCTAAAATGGCTTTGTCTATTCAAAGGCAACCTGCAGAATGATAATGCAGGCAGATGACTCTGTTGAAGTGGTGCTTTTTAAATAGCTGGATGTACGTGTGTGTTTCAGCAATGCTAAGCCTTTCAGCTTTGTGAATTATAGGTACTTATGTGCATAATGAGCCTTGCTGCAGAGCTTCTGATTTTTAACCAGACTCGACGCTTTATATTCTTTTTTTTTTAATTGACAAAAAGCATGTGGGCAGTGCTACTCTAATGAAAGGAAACAGCTCTTAATTCAACATTGGCTTTATTGATGAAAATTTAAAAAATGGAATCTTGGCTACAGGGTACATCTGCGGGGAGGCAAGAAGCAGGTTTTATCTTTTGTCTTTGTTACAGGCTCCCTCTATCTTAGAAACGGCTTGTTTAACCCCTGAGCCAGTGAATGCCTCAACAGAGATTCCCGTATTTGATCGAAAAGTGTTAACAGTTTTTGAAACTTTTCCCATCCTTTCCTGGCTAGAAGCCCCATAGTTACCCATTCTTGACAAAACTAGGAAGAAATTGAGTCAACATAGGGCCATCTTAGAGTATTATTAGACACAAGGAAGACTTAGGGGTGGAATTCAACAAAGGAGAAATGAGATATTTTCCATTTGCATCTTAAACTCTTGGGCACAAACATACTTATTTAGGGGCAGCTAGGTGGTGCAGTGGATAGAACATTGGCCCTGGATTCAGGAGGTCCTGAGTTCAAATCCAGCTCAGTCATTTGACACTAGCTGTGTGACCTTGGGCAAGTCACTTAACCCTCATTGCCCTGCCCCCCCCCCCCCAAAGTGCTTATTTGGGTTTCTTTTCTGGTGTCTACATGATAGGTAACGGTGGGAGAGAAAAAAAAAAAACCACAATCCACCAGTTGTTTTGTGGATGTGATGTCACACAACCAGCTTGATTTTGGTGGCTTAAATGGAGGTTTTTGGAGTCATGTAGACGCAGCCGAAGTGGTGAGGACTTTAAAGCTTTAAAGCTCTCACCCACAAGGGGGAAATGAGAGACCACATTGTGGCTCAACATTTGAATATGAACTCCAAATAGAAAAGCAGACATTTTTGTCTCTTGCTTCCTGAGAGATTCCCCCCAGTGCTCCAGATCTAATGCAACATCTTTCATTTATTTTGAGTACGATGCTTAATAGATTTCGGCCTCCTTTTTATTTTCCTCCATCCTGGAGAGCTAGTGGGAAGTAGTAGAAATGGGACTGGGAAGAGCTTTAAAAAGACCTATGATATAACCTGTGCTCCGTCATTGACTTGCTATATGACCTACGACCTATGCTATAAGTCCTTTGCTTTGCCTGATCTTCAGTTTCCTCCTTGGTAAAAAGATGGAATGGACTAAGGTCCCTTCCACTTCTGAGTCTGTGACTAGCTCAGCTCTATGGTTCAGAGTAGGAAACCTGTTTGTGACATATAAATGCCCCAAAGAATGTTCAGTCGTCACAAGACGGGATCTGGTGTGTGATTGGGAAAAGGGATGTGCAGAATTTAGCACAAGCAAACTTTGGAGAAAATGTGAGCTTGTCAGGGGCAACCCACGAAAGGAGAAGGCATGTATCTAGGTAGGAGGGCTTGGGAAAGCAAGTGACTTCAAACAGAAAGGGAGGGGGGAGAGATGCAAAGAGGTCAAGAGCCCATACTAATAGTTTACAACTGTATGTTACATTGCTTTGTATTCCTTGGCTCTGTCCTTTGATGAACCTCACAACCACCCTTTGATGCAGGTATGGCTCATCTTTGAGCCTTTGCACAAGCTATTCCTTATGCCTGGAATGCACTGCTCCTTACCTCTACCCCTTAGTATCCCTAGAATCCCTTCAAGATTCAACTCAAATCCCATCTCCTAAAAAAGGCCTTTCCTGATTTCCTCCCTACAAGAATTATTTTGTATTTATTCCATATGTTCTTTTTTCCGGGCAAAGAATGACTTGTCCTGGGTCACACAGTAAGCATCAAGTGTCTGAGGTTGGATTTGAACTCAGGTCTTTCTGAATCCAGGGTCAGTGCTTTATTCACTGCGCCACCTAGCTGCCTCCTATTCCATATATTCTTTTAAATTTTTTTTTCCATATATTCTTGATGTATGTCGTATGTTGGGCAGCTAGGTGGTACAGTGGATAAAGTTGCAGGGCCTGAGGAAGACCTGAGTTCAAATCTGACCTCAGACACTTCCTAGCTGTGTGACCCTGGGCAAGTCACTTTACTCTGTTTGCCTTAGTTTCCTCCTCTGTAAAATGAGCTGGAGAAAGAAATGGTAAACTACTCCAGTATCTTTGCCAAGAAAAGTCCAATTGGGATCATGAACAGTCAGTCATAGCTGAAATGACTGAACAACAACAAAAATGTTGACAACAAAATATCAGCTCTTTGAGAGTAGAAATTGTTTCCTTTCTGTCTTTCTGTCCCCAGTGACTAGCAGTTTTTGACACATTTGGGACTTTGGTGTCTCTTTGTTTGTATATAAGGGAGTACTCTTGCAACTCTTGACCTGTTGACATCACATTAAAGATGACTGAGTCATGGCTAATATCTATACCCTTGAAAAGGGAGAGCATAAAAACCAGATGGCTAGAGAGACGATGGCTAAATAAGTACAGTCTCATTCCCTAGAGGGAAGGCAGGGAGGCCCCAGGATCCTTCAGGAGAGCCACAGGACTCCAGGGATGGCAGTATCCAGGGATAGACTTGGAGGTCTGAGTTTCTGGGCCAAGAGGGGGGGGGTTCTAAGATGAAGGAGCTGTTGAAGCTGAAATGTAGCAAAAAAGAGAGCACTATATTAGGACTGGGAATGATGGGGGTTAAATGGGTCCAGGAAAAAAGTGTTGACTCTAGCCACCCCGAGGGTTTTTCCTTTTCTGGGGGGCAGAGGGGAAGGGGGAGGGCTCTGCTACCACAGAGTAGTATTATAAGCTGCAAGACTCTATAGATAAGGATAAAGCACCAGCCCTGGATTCAGGAGGGCCTGAGTTCAAATTTGGCCTCAGACACTTGACACTTACTAGCTGTGTGATCCTGGGCAAGTCACTTAACCTTCATTGCCCTGCAAAAAAAGACTATATAGGTAAATCCTGTGGCTCGGGTGCCACATCCACAATTGAGCCTTCCTAGCTGTGTGGCCACAGGAAAACCCTTTTACCTCTCATCTGGAAAATGGGTATAATAATATGGACAGATCCCTTTGCTTTTCAGTGCCTCCATGCAACTCTTTGAGACTAGAAGACACAAGAGTTGCTGATCTGCAGAGTAGAGAATGAAATTCCCAGTCTGGACTCTTTCCCTGAAATGCCCACAGGGCCTGCCTCACATAAAGGTCAAATATTATCACTCCTGTTTTATAAAGCTGAAACATCTGCTCTGGAAAGGTCCCATGGCTAATGGCCTTCACCAGGAAATATCTTTTGACCTGTGTGGTGTTTTTTTCCTCTCTGGCCCCAGTCATGGCTAGAATATGGTCTCAGAACTCAGGACTTGGGGCAGTTAGCAGAGATCTCAGAGCATCTCTAATACAATCCAGATGTGAACAAGAATCCCACCTCCAGCATTCTCAACTAGTGATTGTCCAACCTTTGCCTGAAGACTCCTAGTGAAAGGAAACCCACTCCTTCCCAGGGCTTCCTGCCCCCAAACCTGGGGAGAGTGCTACTTAAGAGAAGCTACTTCTGTCTTTTTGACAGACCAAATCTGGGAGACTTTTCACAGTTGATAGAGCACTTGGCCTGGAGTCAGGAAGAACTGAGTTCAAATCTGGCCTCAGATACTTACTAGTTGTGTGACCCTGGGCAAGTCACATAATCTGTTTGCCTCAGTTTCCTCACCTGTAAAATGGGGATAATGATATCAAGTACCTCACAGGATTGTTATGAGGATCAAATGAGTTAATAATTGTAAAGTGCTTAAAACAGTGCCTGAACTTGGTAAGCACTATATAATGTTAGCTATTACTGTCACCTATATTCCCTATTATCTGTATCAAAGAAAGTGAAATAAGGTAACCCTTGAAACTCTTGAGCAAGGTAACCTTATCTCAATTGTAGGCAAAAGCTTTTAAACCTGCTATTGGATTAAGAACTATTTCTTCTCCTTTCCATCCCCAAGTCCCACTGACCCTGGATTCAGGAGGATCTGAGTTCAAATCCAGCCTCAGACACATGGCACTTATCAGCTGTGTGACCCTGGGCAAGTCACTTAATCCTCATTGCCCCGCAAAAAAAAGAAAGAAAGAGTACTTGGAAAGTCTGGTTAAAACTTAGAAGTTCATAATCAGTAGCCATAATACTAGATGTCTTTTTTTTTTGAGGCAATTGGGATTAAGTGACTTGCCCAGGGTCACACAGCTAGTAAGTGTCAAGTGTCTGAGGCTGGATTTGAACTCAGGTCCTCCTGAATCCAGGGCCACTGCTGTATCCACTGTGCCACCTAGCTGCCCCAACTGTAATACTAGAAACATAAGAGTTAAGTACTATCAGGAATAATTTTTCCCTGACATACATTGTTTTGGACTCCTTTGGCTCAGAGATACTTGGCAATTGATTATGGGAATTGCCAGTTAATTGATGCTTGGGTAGTGATTCCTTGCCTTGTTCATTAGCTTTAGCTCGCTGGCACAAAGCCAAAGCTGCCAACGGTTGCTCTTTTGACTGAGATGGATGCTTTTTTGTGTTGTCTTCTTGGAGCATTCTCTCACTATAGTGAAGATTAGAGCTTCCTCCTGTTCCTTCTACACCAACGACAATGACTCTTTGGGAGCATGGCCCTGTGATATTGCAAGATCCAAAAGTACCTTCTGCATCACCAAAGAAAGGTGATGTGAAATTCAGTTTACTGCCTAGAGTCGGGCATATTTCATGGTAAACCACACATGTGTCGTAGGATTAGAGATATTGGACTGGAAGGGACATTGGAGGTGATGAAATCCAATTCCTTCACTTGACATATTTCATGAAATGAAATGATTTGCCCAAGGTCACACAAGTGGTAAGTACTTGGCAGATCTGGGATTTGATCTCGGTCCTCTTCCCATTATTCCACCATATGTAGTGATCACGAACCAGAACAGACCAGTCCCTGGGTAACAAGAGATGACTTTTTCTTCCACTTCTTCACATTGTTTTGTTTTTCCTCTAGTGTTGTTGTTCTGTCATGTCTGACTCTTCATGACCACATTTGGGGTTTTTTGGTAAAGATACTGCAGTGGTAAATAAGATACAACTTGAGCTATTGAAGAACCTAGAGAATTGTAGGGGAGATTAGACATGATATCCTGATAATGTGTGATATAAGATGTACAAGGTAGTGCAGAGGTTCAGAAGGAGAGATCGTTACCAAGTGGGGAAATAAAGGAAAGTTTCCTGTAGAAGGTAGTACTTGATCTGGGCCTCAGCTTGATACTTATAATGTTGACAAATAGCATAGGGACAGGCCATTTGAGTTTGTTTGTAGTGTTTTTACTTCCACCAAAAGAGTCACCATGAATATTTTGTTATAAATGTGTGTATATATATCCAACCAGAATGGTTGAGCCAGTTCCCAGCTCCAATAAAGCAAGCAACAGTCCCTTCCACATGGATAGTCATCATCTTTTACCATCTTTGACAATGTATTGGGTGTGCGGTAAGACCTCAGAGTTGTTCTCATGTGTATTTTTTTATTACTAGTGGTTTGGACGATTTTCTCATATGGTTGTAATCTAGCTTTTCAAGCAAGCCACTTAAGCATGCCTCTAGACTGGTAGAGAGAATGCTGATGCTGCAGGACTGCTGTTTCTGTGCCTGAATGAGGCAGAGAATTGGTGCGAGAGCTTTGGGGCAGGTGAGACATTTTTTTCCTGTCTTTCAGAGGACAATGCAGGGTACCAGACATTTTCTTCAGGGGACCAGCTCCAAACAGGGGAAAGAGAAAGAGAATATGGAAGCTATGGGCACGTAGAGGACACCAGCTCTTCAACATGTCCCTGATTTCCAGCTTGCTTCCATAGACACTTCAGGGAATTTCTACTTGGGTGAGAGCGGGCTTTCTTTCAGTTTGATTTGAACTATCTCACTGGAGTTTTCATTCGCTCAGGCAGTTTTCAGTACATTCTAATCTGCTTCACTTCTCTGATTTCTGTTTGCTGTGTGCTAGGGCTATGCGTGTACTTTTGAGCTCTGCATGTTCCCTGTCCTACATACATTTCAGGCACGTTGTCACTGCAGTTCTTTGTGGGGTGATGTTCTCTATGGTTTATGTCTATCGTATGCACCACGTGCATACATTTGTTTTCTATTATTTTCAACGGTACTGTAGGCTAGTTACCTGGGATGCCAGGAAAATCACCTTTGTTGTTTTAAAGCAACACCATGAAGCAGCTAGGTAGCACCACAGTGGATAGAGTGCTAGACCTGGAGTCAGGATGGTCTGAGTTCAAATCCAGCCTCAGACACTTGCTAGCAATGTGACTCTGAACCAGTTGCTTCACCTTTGTCTGCCTCGATTTCCTCATCTGTAAACTGGGGATAATAACATCACCTCCCTCCCAGGATCAAATGAGATGATAATATTTGTAAAGTGCTTTGCAAACCTCGAGGTGTTATAGGATGCTTGAATAGTTACACATTTTAAGCTTACCCCAGCTGATTTTTGCCAGCCTGAGGATGAACGTAACCCACATGTGTGACCTTTGGAGGAGAGCAGCCATTTTTCATTCTCTTCATGAGGATATGAATGTTAACAGACATTCTTTTGGGTACAAACTCCAAACAATGGAGAGAGGCAGATGAGCTTTGGAAGCTCCAGACATGTAGGAGAAGCCAGAGCCTCCATATGTCCCTGATTTTGAGCTTGCCTCTCTAAAGACCAGGGAATTTCGGCTTGGATGAAATTGGGAGCCCTTTCTTGATTTGATGTATTTTGCTCCTAGCTGGAGAGGCCATTGACTGTATATTTTCTAGTATGTTCGAATCCATAGGATTTCTCTAAGTTCCACTTCCTATTTGCTTTCATTAAAGGGTTTACCCTCTATTCACTATTTGTAATAGTCTTTTTTCTTCTTTCTTTTTTTGCAGGGCAATGGAGGTTAAGTGACTTGCCCAGCGTCACACAGCTAGTAAGTGTCAAGTGTCTGAGGCCGGATTTGAATAGTCTTTTTTCTAATTACCATTTGATGGGAAGAAGTCAAACAAGGTAGTCTAAGTGATCAGTGACCAGGGAAGTTGCTTTTGGTTTTGAGCCAAAATCATGTCCCAATACCAGCAATATTTAGGAAGACAGATAGGTAACGTTGTAATCCAATACCCGTCTCAGAAACTGGAAGAAAGAACCCTAACCTTGTGGCCCTTCTATTGCTCCCCCAAGGCAGGAATTTGCCTTGGAGAGGAGTGGACAAGATTCTAGGGACCTCCATCAATGTCTAGACAACCCATGCAGTCATGAATATCTTGTACATATACCTTATATGGTTGTTGATATTTTGCCTTTCTTTGGGGGACTGTTGGTTCCTATATTTTTTTTTTAATTTTAGCAGGGCAATGAGGGTTAAGTGACTTGCCCAGGGTCACACAGCTAGTAAGTGTCTGAGGCCGGATTTGAACTCAGGTACTCCTGAATCCAGGGCCGGTGCTTTATCCACTGCGCCACCTAGCTGCCCCGGTTCCTATATTTTGATCACTTATTTATTGGAAAATGGGTTTTATTGTAATATGTTTCAGTTAATTCTCTACGCATCTTGGACATCAGACTTGAGAGAAATAATTGATATAAAGATTTTTTCCCCTGGTCAATATTGCTCCATTTCTTCTAAGCATATTGCTTTTATTTGTTCAAGGGCTTTTAAATTTTATGTAATCAAAATGGTCTATTTTATCTTTCATGTTTGGTTATGAATTTTCTCTGAAATTTTCTAAATGCTCTAACTTTTCATACTTAATATTATATATCCATCTATAGCTTGTTGTATTGCCTAGAACAATTTGCTTTTGGAAACCAAACTGCTTCTCAGATTTGCTAGACAGTTCTAATAAGCCAGATAGTTCTTCCCACAGAAGTTTTTGTTCCTGGATCTATCCAACACTGGGCTGGGCCACTGTGTTTGATTATTCCTGAGTCTTACTTAGCAGTTGTGTGCCCTTGATCTACTTTTTTGATTTGTTAACTAGTATCAAGTACTTTTGGTGACCATTGCTTTTTAATACAATTTGAGATCGAGTGATACTATGTTGCCTTGGCTCCTACTTTTATCATTGCCCTGGGGGATTCTCAAATGTTTGTTCTCAAAAATGAACGTTTTTATCAAGTTCTGTGAAGCACATTGTTGATAGTTTGCTATAGCACTAAATCTTTGGAGGCCATGGTATGTATGCCTTATCTTGCTGCCACATAGGAAAAACAACCATTCTCTATGGAAATACAGATGAATATCTCAGAGAGGGCCATGGAGAAGCGTAGGCACAACCAATAAGGAACTCTGAGAATCCTCAACAGTAAGAGAAGATGGACTTCTCTAAATAGAAGCAATCTCTTAGCATATCTACTTCACACTTGAGGGTCCAACTCTGAGAGAATGACCAGAAAGAGCACTAGCCTGCCTTTGATGAGACCCTGCTCCCACTCTCTCCACCTTTCTTGAGCCACGGAGTCACTCGGGCTGGGAGGTATATGTATCCTGATTCCTACCATCCTAGTCCACCCCCAAAATATTAATTTGCTAACAAAGGAATGAAGTTTCTTGTTAAAGAACTATTAAGGGAGGCTGCTAGGTGGCACAGTGGATAAAGCACCGGCCCTGGATTCAGGAGGACCTGAGTTCAAATCTGGCCTCAGACACTTGACACTTACTAGCTGTATGACCCTGGGCAAGTCACTTAACCCTCATTGCCCCACACAAAAAAAGAACTGTTAAGACCATTCTTCCTCTTCTCCCTCCTGATTCCCTGGACCCCACGAGATCCTTTACCTCTTATTTTGTTGTCTCTACACACCATGGGAAATGAGAGACAGGAGTGTCTTGTTCATAGAACTGCCAGGAAGCCAGTGTCATTGGATCAAAGAGTATGTGTTGGGGAGTGAGGTGTAAGAAGACTGGGAAGCTAGGAGGAGGCAGGTTAGGAAGGGCTTCAAAGGCCAGACAGAACACTCTGTATTTGTTCCTGGAGGCACTTACTAGCTGTGTTAACGTGGGGCCAGTGATTTCATCTCTCTGGGCCTCAGATCCTTGATTGGTAAAATGAGGGGGTTGGGAGAGATGCCTTCCAGTTCTAAATCTGGGGCCTCAGGGCTCCTTTCCCCCTTGCATGGTTTGTTTTTTATCATAAATGACTGTTGACTGTCGTGGTTTCATTTTCTGTGGGGCATTCATGCAGTAAGCCTTATTCTCATTGTAATCCTCGTCCCTTTTGTCCTGGATATGGCCACAGACTTCGAACCCAGATTGATCCCTTCTTCCTTTTCAAGCAGGGCATAGAACGAAGGGTGCTTCCACTCTGCACTGGGGTCCAGGCTAGGGCTGGGGGAGTACACGGGGCGGGGGCGGGGGTTAAGCATGCTTTTGCTTTTGCTAAGAGGCTGTTTGCTAAAACTTGGGACAGGGGAATGTAAAGAGCCTGAGTGGTGAATGCAGGAGGCCTCACTTTTAGAACGTGAAGCTGTATGAGACAATTCTGCACTGATGCCGGGAAATTGTGGAGGAAGACAGTCCAGAGAGCGGGGAAAGGGGGGCTGAAGCCCAGAGAGGAATGAAGGAATGAACATGGTTGACCTGGGCATGTTACTTAAAATTGAGGTTCTGAGGGGGCAGCTAGGTGGCACAGTGGATAAAGCACCAGCCCTGGATTCAAGAGGACCTGAGTTCAAATTCAGTCTCAGTCACTTGATACTTAGCTAGCTGTATGACTCTGGGCAAGTCACTTATTCCTCATTGCCCTGCAAAAAAAGGAGGTTCTGGAAGGAACTGACCAATCAGAAAAAGAGGCTGCAAGAGATCTTCCGAGGAGAGAAGGGCACTAGGTTATAGTGGAGAAAAGTCTAGAAAGTCAAGAAGTAGAAGATTGAAAACCACCAGAACAAACCCAGGAATAATGAATGGCATCAACAACAAACATGTATTAAGTCCTGATTGTGCAAAGGCAGCTAGGTGGTACAGTGGATAGGGTGCTGGTCCTGGAGTCAGAAAGAGCTGAGTTCAAATCCAGCCTCAGACACTTAATAGCTGTGTGATCCTGGGCAAGTCACTTCATCCTGTTTGCCTCAGTTTCTTCATCTGTAAAATGAGTTGAAGGAAATGGCAAACCATTCCAGTATTTCTGCCAAGAAAACCCCAAGTGGGATCACAAAGAGATGGATACAACTGAAATGACCGCACAACAACAATGTTCAAGCCATTATTCTTGGTGCCCCTAAATACACCTGTTTTTCCAAAGCTGAAAAGTATACCAGGAATCCGGTGAATCTTCCTCAGTCAGAAGTTACTGATTGGCAATTCTTTACCTTCAGACAAGGGGGCGGGGGGGGGGGGAGAAGGCTCCAAGTACTGTTTCTGCTGTCATGATTGTTCACTAGTATATAGAGAAACTTCAAGCCTTTAAATGGGGATGAGGATGGAGATGGGGATGGGGAAAGACAGAGCCATAACTAGCCAAGGACTAGCAGACCTTTGACCCAAGCCCTTGGTGATGAGCAGAGTGGGGCAAGGGGAGGAGTTTGAGTTTCCTCCTTGGAAGGCATCATCCCTGAACCTTACTTTGTCATCCTCTTCTGACTCATACCAATGTTACCCCTGTTTAGCTTCCCCACCATGACATCCTTCTTGTTGAGCCATCTTCCCTCCCCCACAACCCCAGCAAGGACAAAGCTTGGGCCACCCCCTTTCCCAAAGTGATTGTAGCCACCATCCAACTGTCTCTGCTGCCTATTCCTTTACTCTCATCTTCACTTTCCCCCCCTCCCCCCCACCCTGGACTTCCTGATGCCAGGTTTCTTTTTCTTATCTTTTGAAAATCTCCATCCTGTTTCACTATTCAAGTTATCCTTTGATATCTCATGTTGTTGTGTGAAGGTGACCCCCATGGGGCATTCCCATCAAAAGGTCAGCTAGCCTTGAATTGAAAACCTTGGGTGAAGGGGAACCCACTTGAGGCAACCCATCCCCCTTTGGGATTACTCAGATAGTTAGGAAACTTTCCCCTTCCCTAAATCTGCCCCTCATTCTGTCTCAGTCCTCTGGAGAAGAGCAGACCAAGGCTAACCTTCATTGTGACATTCCTATCAATCCTTGCAGTCAACTATCATCTGGTTTCTGCCACTTACTGGGTGTTCATCTCTGAGCATTGGTTTTCACACCTGTAGAATAAGACAAAGTGATTGGTATGACCCCTGGCTGGATTTGGAGTTGAGGACGAGTTGAAAGGCTACCTCCTGGCTGCTCTGCCACCTACTGACTGCTCTGTGATCTTGGGCAAACCTCCACCCCTTACCTTCACCTCTCCCCCATCTCTCCCTCAAGGCAAAGGTGCTTGAGAGCTAAGACTCCTAGTTATGGCTAGGGAGGAAAGATCTTTTGTGCTATTAGCAACTCTCCCCTCTGTTTTTGAAAATGACTTCTTTTTTCAGGATATCAGTCAGTATTTGGTGGCTCAACCGTTAGGGACAAAGAAATGCTGTGGGGGGGGGGAGCGGGGGAGGGGTGGATGAGGGTGGGCATTTCTGCCTATATTTTTGCCTTGAATTCTGAGAATTATTTGGGACCCAATTAAGCAGCTTTAATTTCTTTGAATCCTAGACCACGTGCACACATTCCGTGGGCTCAATCACATGTATTACTATGTGTATTTGTGTGCATGCTTGCTGTCACATGTAAAGCAGAAAGACAGGGAAGCGAGTCACAAGTTGTCAGGGCTAAAAAATACAGTTTTGTTTTCCCATGGCTTTGGTGTGGGATGCCACCCCCATCCCCACCCTCAAGCCTAACCCCCTCTGTGCACCCTCATAATTCATCCGCCTACAGCACCCGGCCCATCAGGTTGTTTCTTGAATGTGGCCTGCTCAGAGAGTTCAGTGTGTGCTGGATGAAGCCAAAGCTTCCACACGCTCCCCCTGCATGACTGCGACCACTGCGTCCTGACCCCGAGAACTGTAAGCAAATGTTGCTGGTTTACACTGCAGCATCTTGCTCTTTGGCTGAGCAGAGCACAAAGGGAGCTCTTTCAGTTCAGAGAAAGGAGGGTTCGAATGTGTGGGAGAACAGAGAACAAAGGCCTCTCTCTATTAGGACTTTCTAAGAGCCTGAAAACTCCAGCCCCAGATCAGTGTCAGAGGACACAGCCAAGTACAGGGGGGTGGAGAACGTGACTTCCTTAAGAACTGGGGGGAAAGCACCCCAAATCAAGGCTCTCATAGACAGGGCCGAGTACCTCAAAATCACCTCTTCTCATGATGTCTGTCCTGCCCTACTCCAATTGCCTTTGATCAAGCCATCACATTCCTGCCCAGCTAGGCCACTGAGGCCATAGGCAAAGGTGCTTGAGAGCTAAGGTTGGGGGGGGGGGGGAGAAGGCGTTTGGACAGAGAATCTACCATTAATGTGAAAAGGCCATCGTTAGTTAGGGGTGGGAGGGGGCAGAGGAAGAAAGTATCAGACTATTATTCTACAAAATATCTGTCTACAGTTCTGTGTAAACTAAGAGCACTTGGTCTGGCCTGCCCAGAACTCTTGCTTTGGAGTCATCTGCCCCGTCCCCTGCTTGCCGGAAAATAAAAACAACCCAAAACCCCAGACAAACCTATTCCACAGGCTTGGGCCAGGGTAAACCAACGCTAGGGTCATTCATCAGCTACTGTACAAATAAGGATGTCAAACAAAACCATTCACTCTGACAACTCCATTTGATTGAGAATAATTTTAATTTATTTTCTTTAATTTTATAAAATTCATCTTGTAAGAAGGCTCTAAACATTTTATCCTTTATATATGTTAACGTTGAAATTCTAAATCAGCAATGAAGAAGATCCTTTCAGTTGATTAAATACTGTGTGGGGGGTTATAAATGTGGGGGGGTGTATACATATGAGGGAAGTTGAGGAAAGGTTGGTTATTAAGTTAAATCAAAAGAAAACTCAAGGCCTAGACTACTATGACTTTCCTTGATCTTGATTGGTTTCTTACTAAGTCTTTTCCCTCCCCTCCCCCACACAGCTTATCTAATCTTGTTTGAAGAAATATTTTGTCCTTTTGAAGAGATCTCACATATCCATAAATTCTGCTGAAGCTACTTTGAAATGAAAAAATAAAGGAAGGCAGGAAGAAATCTTGCAGTAAGAGCTACAGTCCTGCATCAAATGAACAAAATCAAATGAACAAGGAGACAAAGAAAGGAAGAGGGGACGGCTATGCCCGAGCTGGCTGCTCAGCTTCCAGATGCCTTCCTTTCTGGCCCCTTTGCCTTTGGAAAGGCACTTCATGTGACTTTCATGAGGGAGAGTCCGCCCTTCTGTTAAGCTGGACTCTCTGTCTCTTGCTCTCCCCCACTTCCCTCTCCCTCCCTCTCTCAAATACCATAGGACAGTACTAAATCACATCTTCCCTCCCTGGCCAGAAAGAATGAATGACCAAGTCGGTTCTTCAAATGGAGGTTTGTTTTGTATAGTGCAAAAGGGCAGCTTAGCAATGTTCTCAACCAAAGGCCCCGCCTGTAGCCTTGCATTTCAACAGTACTCGGGATGGTTTCAGTCCCTTTTCCCGTAAAAGAAAAACAACCTTAAGAGTCAAACGATTATTTTGCAGTTCTATTCAGGCACAAGATCAAAGTTGGAAAGAATTAGAAAAAATAGGAAATGTGACATTTCCTCTGGTCAGAAACAAATCAAGATCTTCAAGCCACTGACTGGTTACTAGACAAGTACCACCCTAGGAAAAGAGCACCATTGTGAAGGTATGACCAAGTAGAGGGCATCTTACACAGCTGGTTAATGGTGGGGCCAGGGAGGGGGCAGGGGGAGGCGTGTAATCCAAAGAGTCAGCCTGCGTCTCTAAGAGGGACATCTTAGGTTACACCGTCAGTCCATTGCTCTCTTTGGGTCGGTCTCTCTCATGCAAACTGGTGTTCCTCTCTACTCCTTGGAAACTACATGGTTGTCATGGTAGCTGGTCTGTTATCACGGTTATTTAATGAGAAGATGCTAAGAGCTCACTGTTGTTGTTCCCTATCGATGTGTAAGGCTGAGGGTCCCCTCGTCTCCACAGACACCATGTTCCCTTATGATATAAGTAAGGTTGGATGAGTTAAGGCTTAAATATTCCATCATATCAGGGTCAGTGCTCTCCTTTCATAGTTGAAAGATCCTTGCTCTGACCCTCTCCTCCCAGCTGCAGTAGGCAGATTTGGACAAATTTTCACATGTTTACAGGGGCAATCCTCCCTTCTCAAATGGTAGTAAGAAGAGAGGAGAGAGTGTTCCATTGTCTAGAACAAGATCACTGGCCCCTATACAGGGTGATGAGAAAGTGATTTCATTCTCTCTTCCCCCCCCCATCTCTCTCAATCTCTCTCTCTCTCTCTTTCTTTTCCCCATCAATGGAAGGGCCTTGGTGATTCGAAGGCACCACCTGATCCTTGGGAGATGCTTACAAATTGAATACTTCTTTGTGACAGGAAGTCCCCTTCTTTGCCATTTCCCATTTCTAGCAGGAAGAGTTGTAAAGCACAATGCTTAAAAGAGGTACAGAAGGGAGAGGACAGAGAAGGGCCTTCAGCATCGAGTCTCTCCTTTCTTGTTATACTTGTTGATTACGAGGAGGGCCAGTCAGCGCTGAAGGCAGAGAGTTAAGACAGGAGATGCAGCATTGGCCGGCTGGCTGTGTGGTTAGAGCCCGGCTGTTAGAGAAAGAAAGGGGACTCTGGGGATGTGCTGCCCTGCACATTAGAACTTGGTGCCTCGGCCCATGAGTTTCAGGACAGCAAAGTTGTATGTGGCAGCGATCATGAAAGTGAGCTGTGAAAAAGACAAAAGGGCGTGAGTCATCAAGAAAACCCTCTGCTAAAAAAAAAACAACTCTGCTAAAAATAATAATTAATAACATTTTTAAAATTTCAAAAATTAAAATTAAGAGAAATTTTTTAAAAAGAAAAGAAAAAGAGGGGGAAGCTAGGTGGCGCAGTGGATAGAGCACCAGCCCTGGAGTCAGGAGGACCTGAGTTCAAATTCAAATTCTCAGACACTTGACACTTACTAACTGTGTGACCTTGGGCAAGTCACTTAACCCTCATTGTCCAACCAAAAAAATATAAACCAAAAAAAAGAAAGAAAGAAAAAGAAAAGAAAAAACCCTCTGCTTTGCCCCAAACAACATGGCTAAGTCAGTCCTTTTTTTGATTTGTTTTTGGTTTTTTTTGGGGGGGGGGGGCAGGCAATGAGGGTTAAGTGACTTGCCCAAGGTCACACAACTAGTTAAGTATCAAGTGTCTGAGGCCGAATTTGAACTCAAGTCCTCCTGAATCCAGGGCCGGAGCTTTATCCACTGCACCACTTAGTTGCCCTCTCAGTCAGTCCTTGCTGCAAATGTGGCTGGGAGCCTTTGCTCAGCTGGCCAGGTACACGTGTTCAAAGAATAGTCGAAAGAGTACTAGACTTGAACTCAGGTCTTCTGACTATGAGGCACAGCTCTCTGCAAGTTCATTAACCTTTCGGGGCCTCTTCTTTAAAGTGATAATGATATCTATCTGCACTACTTATGTCACTCACAGGACTGTAGCAAGATGGAGAGGGCAACAGTTCGGCCTTCCTGCCTTCCCCATGGGAAAACTACAAGGGCCTGGAGAAATGGCTCCACCTCTAGCCCAAGTCTGAGGCACAAGTGCTGAGTGGAGGCAGGCCCCTCCCCAGCCAGGGCCACAGTCCCAGGCGTGCCACCAAACACTTCCTCTCTGAACTGGGAGCCTGTTAGCTCCTCCAGGCCTCCCGCCCCTTCCTTACTGTGTTCTAACAACATCTTCCTGCCACAGCTGGCTCCTGGGGCCCAGGCGGGGTCCTTACCCAAGCTAGTCCAGGACATTTGCCAAGAGAACAGAAAGGCAAAGGCTTAACTCACCAGGGAAACGAGGGTGGCTGCAGCCCCGACGAAGGCCGCAATAAACAGGTGGAAGGTCATTTGGAACTGCAAGGAAATAGCCAACATTGAATGCCAGGAAAGCAGCACGTGGATGGCCTGGTGTTGGCTCACAGGTGCATTCTGGATCCCCAACTACATGGGGACCTTTTGGAGGACATGCACTGAGCCTTCTTTGCTTTCCCCTGCCGAGTGTCCTAGGGTGCCCAACACTCCTAAAATCCCTTCCTGGTCCCAAACCGGCAGCTCTTTGCCTGCCAGGCTCGCACACACATACCCCATGAGCCCGCTTCCTTCCCCCCTTCTACTCCCTCTGAGTATAGCACCTCTCTGTCTCCCAGCAGGGATTAAGAAGAAACTCTTAAGAGAAAAGAAAATAAAAATTCTTAAAAGCAAGTTGGGATTGCCTTTGTAAAAGCTGTGAAGAAAACTGCATAAGGCTTTTTGTCTCTTCCCCCGAAGGACAGCAGCAATTTCCCACTCCCCCAAAAGTACTTCCCCTCCTCTCCCTCAAAGACATTGATTGCTCCGGGGCAGGGGGATGGGGGGAGGGAAGGGGAATCAACTTAGCCCAAGCCTGGAGTGACTCAGATGAGCCCGTGGTGCCAATGTTGAGAGGGCCCTCGCTGCCAGTAACCTCCATGGGCCACTCACCTCGGCAGTTTTACAGATGGACAGAAGGTTGGAGCCGCACACCTTTCCAGGGAAAGCATTCCAGGGGAGGACACCTGAGCGAGACAAATAGGTGTCACGGTCTGCACCCAAGCAAAGGCTTCTTGCCGACATCGGTGCCCTGCCCCCCCGCCAAAGACCCTTTTGGAAGTTGTAGGGCCCAGGGGCCTGCTTTGCTCTGGGGATAGCAGCCAAGGAGGAGATGGCCTTCAGCAGTAAGGCCACGCATCTATCTGCAAGGAAGCCCTACCCTAGGGAGAAAATTACTCAGGCTTCAATTGACTTGATAAAGATGAAGAAAAGATGAAAATCAAGCCTGCGGAGAGTTGAATCTGCCTTCTGGGGGTGTTTTAATCAGCCTTAAAGCCAAGCAACCAAATTGCGCTTGTCTCTCCGGATCTGTGCATAGGTTGTGTAAGCTTCCTAAGGGGAGGGGCTGTCTTGCCTTACATCTTACACCTGTAGGCTTGTTGAACTGGACTTTGAGATGGAGCCAGATGACCCATCATCCTCCACACCCTTGGGCACTGTCCCACCCTCCCACCCTGGGGTTCCCCGTCTGCCAGGCTCTACTTGCCATACATCCTGGCATCAGCACAGAGACTGCCTATGCTGGCTGAGGTCTTGCTGGGGAAGGCAATGGACTGGCAGGTTGTCCAGGTGTTGAAGTATATGTAGACAGGCACAGCAGAGCAGGCAAACACCAGCAGCCAGACAATTGTCAGGGCATAGGTGATGCCCACGAACTAGAAAAAAACAACCCACACGACCAAGACAGGGAGGTTACCAAGCAGAGGCACTTGAAGGCAGGCTCCCGAGCTGGGAGATCCCTGAGCGGTGTGTGCCACACACCAGAGATCTCCAACAATTGAAATGAGAGAAGGGCACCTCTGCCAGGTGGCACGGGACAGTTATCTCCCTGGGGACCCTGGGTTAGAGAGGTTTGCGAGTTAGTTCCTGGGCAGAGAAGGTACAAAACCCCCAAAGCAGGTCTTGAAAGAAAGCCGTGCCCCATCTCTCTTCTGCCTTAGGCTGAGCCTGGAAAATGTTCCCGGTCGGGAACCCTCCTGGCCCCTGAATAGAACCCAGAGCCAATTGCAGATCGAAGCTGGGGCTCACAGACAACTTTTCTAAGCCACGTGCTGGCAGCATCAACAAAGAACGTGGGGACCATCCCTGGCCTTCACTATAGCCAGCAGTCTAATGTAGTCCAACCCCTCCGAGGGTCGGGGAAGCAGGCCGGCAGGCAAGGACGGACCGCCCAGCTTCTGACTCTCTTGCTCATCATTTCATCGCCATTTATATCACGGACACCTCAACACAACGCTACAGGCGTGAAATTGAGCTTCTCCAGGAAAATGGCTGCTTAGCCTAGGAGGAAAAAGGGCATGCCGGCAGAGGGCTTAGAAATGTCTTGCTTGAGCAATCACTTCCCAAGACCACCTTGTCCTTTTAGAAACTGATTTTGGCCAGGGACCCGTTGGGAGAGGAGGCTGAGCCTGCTGGGCACCGCGTTCTTCCACACCCTCTTGCTCCAGAGTGGCCGCCCTCCCAGGCCTCGACAGCTGGGCCCCTGCAGAGGGCCCAGTGTCGGGCTGGAACAAGTCCACAAACTCACCCCAAGCTGTCCCCCCACCCCTTGTTATTCCCACAAAACCCTGATGATGATCACCTTGTCGGGATGTCCTAGCCATTTTCCCAAACAATGACACACCCTGTCCAAAGAGTGAGCTTGATGTTGGCCTCTGGAACCCCTCCCCTTCGGGCCCCCTGTTACCGTAGCGCTCAGGCCCTTGCCGCAGATGGTGGTCTTGTAGTCGCCAAAAATCTGTCGGACAGCACCAGTGGTGTAAAAGCCCTCCGCCAATAGGAGGGCGCCATAAAGGAAGAAGAAAGAGGCGGTGCCGTAAATGACATACTGGAAGGCGTGGATCCTGCAGCAACAGACAGACAGAGAAAGGGGAGGGGAGGGACAGCCTTGTTATTCAGGGTCCGGCTCCTCCTTCGCAAAGCCAGGTCCTTGGCGATGTTGAGAAATGCTTTTTAGAAGGATCCGTGTTCACTCCCCCTCCCCAGCAGAAAAGGGGGAGAAATACGGTGTGTCCGCAGTGGCACGAGCATGCGCCAGCTCCAGCCCACAGGCCAGCCTCACTTACCCTGTATTCCCCAGTCCCTGGGTGCTACTCTCCTTGTCCTAACCCTCAAAAGGAGCCAGGACAGGAGGTGAACTAGAGATGAAGAAAGAGGATGGGTGAAGGGAGTAGATACCTAACTTGCTGTAACATCGTCCAGAAAAGACCTAAAGGAAGCTGGGGGAAAGGAGATACTAGTCCTGGGCCTGAACACAGTCAAGTGGTGAATAGGACACCCCAAGGACAGTAGCCCCTGTTCTGTCCAGCCAACGTGCCTCCCCTGAGTCCACCATACCTACCCTGATGGAAGATCCAACTCAATCAATATTCACCACACCTAGCAGAAGTTAGACAGAAAATATGTGAGCAAACAGAAGATAGGTGGGCGGCCTGCTCTTTCCTGAGCTCGAGACTTCTTCCTCAGGAGGAGCTGTAAAGGGGGCAGCCCCCAGAGAGAAGGTTCAAGGGGCCCCAGCTTGTTGAGCATCTAGTCCCTGTTGGTACATATAGCCAGTTCTGGCCACATTTGGGCTGGGGAAGAGGGGCACAGAGCAGATCTCCAGTAAGGACAAAGGGGAGGTACTTACACATTCATGAGATACTCATAGTCTTGGTAGTTTTTGGAAAAGTAGGTCTCAATCAACTTCTCTGTGCCAGTCAGTGCCTCATGTCCACAGCCACAGAACAGTGCCACCCCAAAGAAACACAGCCCGGTGGCCACCAGGGAAGCAAAGGGTGCCCCGACCATACATCTTGCACAGCACTCTAACAACCCTGGGAGAGAGGGGAGAGAGAGTTAAGGGTTTGGGGCAATCATGATCACATCATCCTCATACTCCTGGAAAATCCCAACTCAGTAGTCATTGCTCTGGAATCAGCAAGGGTCTGACTCCTGACTGATCGTAGGCTTGAAAATAAAGCTGCACCTGCTGCTTGAGTACTGGATGAACAAATTGCAGCAAATGAAGAATTCAGAGAAACTTGAGAAGACTTGTACGTACTAAAGGAAAACAAAGCAAGTTGAACCCCCCCCAAAAAAAAAAACAATACACAAAGCTTCAACCTTGTAAAGGAAAGCATTAAAAAAGATATCAGAGCTTAGTTCAACACATTGATCAGTGACTCCACAAAACAAATGAAACAGACCTCTCTCCTCTCTGGGGAGAGCGGGTGGCCTGCAGGTACAGAATGAGACAAGGGAAATGACAACTCTCCTCCAAAAGTTCAAAAAAGTATTAATCAAATACTAAAAAAAGGAAAGTATACCCAGAAAACCCCACAAGAATGTCAAGATGAACCTAGGAGATATTTAATCTCCTCAGCCTCTCTTTTTTGTTCCCTTGGTTTATTTTCCCACTCAAACAATAAGTACTTAGCGAGCAGTTCTGGTACATCCTGCCCTCAGGAAGTTTCTGGTCTAGTTGGCAAGTTCAATTAGATCCCCAACAACATAAGGTGCTAAACGAATGGTACAGACCAAAGCTTCAGGAGTTCCGAGACTGGGTCTCAGTCCCTTGGGCTAAATTGAGGAATGATAATGTAAGCTGATCTTGGAGGGAGGGGTGATAAGAAGAATCACCCCCGTTCCTGGTTACTTGTTCTCACTGTGGCACAGAAAGGTAAAGAATGGATGGAAGTAGTGAGGTTTCAGAGCAGGGCTTCATTTCAGCTCAAACATCCATTGAGGACCTACTGTGTGTAAGACATTGTGCTAGGTACACAGAACCAAAAAGAAAGCACTCCCTGACCTTCGGGGGCTCCCATGGGAAGGAGGGAAGAGAGTTCGAATGCAGACCCATCTCTCTTCACCCCCAGAACTCTTTCTCCCTCCATCCCTCCTTCTCATCATGATGCATGGTTGGCATTACCTGGATTAGGGAGCTGCATGAACCCGGAATGAGTTTGTTCAGGACAATGTCTGTGCTCTCTTAGCTTAGAAATTCAGGAGGGGAAGCTAGGTGGCACAGTGGATAGAGCACCGGCCCTGGAGTCAGGAGGACCGGAGTTCAAATCCGGCCTCAGACACTTGACACTTACTAGCTGTGTGACCCTGGGCAAGTCACTTAACCCCAATTGCCTCACCAAAAAAAAGAAAGAAAGAAAAAGAAATTCAGGGGACAGTACAAGGAGGTAGAAATGACTACCAGGGGAGAAGGCAACAGTGGCAAGTGTGAACAGGGTATTGCTCTCTCTGAGCCCAATGATTTCTTTAAATTTTGCATGGCTGCTTTGTTTCTCATATCCTGGCTTGGCCAATCTCAGCAGCCAATGGTGATCCTATCCAAGCAGCTATAAAGAGACTTTATAAGAAGGCAATAAAGCATGAAATGCCTTTCTGTGATGAGGAAAATATCCCAAAGGAGAGGAAGCAGGTGTCTTGAAAATGCCAACAGTCCCTGATGGAGCTAAGATTCCAAACCCTGTCTCCTGACTCGACCAGAGCTAGCCTGTACATGTGACTCAATGCAAGAAAGAGCTTGCCCCCAGCCACTGCCCTCTTCATCTAGGGAGCAGCCAAAAAGAAGAGGCCAAGCATAGGCCAGATAGGGAACCAAATGGTTGGGAAAGCCTGCGACCCACAAAAGGCCTAGAGTAGGGACCTGGGATGGACTTCGTCTTGACAGGACCCATAAAAGGCAGAAGGAAAGAACATGACTGGATGCTCCCTTTGTCCAAGTTATATTTTGTAGAGCACTGGACTTGCAGTCAGGAAGAGTGAAGTTCAAACCAAGCTTCAAGTGTCAGAGTACCTTGCTATTTAAAACAAATAAAGTGAAGAAAACTGATCTATTTGGTCAGCTTGAAAGGTTCATGGTAGGGATTTTCTTAAAGTAAAGTCTACCTGGAGAGAAGGAGCCTGTTGCCTGATTTCCTTTAGACCTGGATCCTATTCTTTTCATCTCTGGCCATATGGGCACATGATAACTGGCACAATCCAGTTACATTCCAGTTGGAAACTTTAGTGAAAATCTGAAGCCCAGTGAGATTGCCTTCTCTCAGAGAACAAGTCTAGAGTCACTAGGATCTTTGGAATGTCAATATACCCAGGTGGGGCTAAGAATCAAAGACTGGCAGAGTTAAAAAAGGGCCGTTGATATCCCTGAATCCAATATCTTCAGTAGAGAGAGGAAGAAGAGACTCAGAGAGTTAAATAGGTAAATTCTACTTCCTACCACTCATTGGCCCTACAGTACTGGCTCAGACCTCAAAGCATACCAAAGAGTAGGCTGCTCATGGCTAATGGGGAAATATGTTTTGCATGACTTCATAGGTATAATGGGTATTGAATTTCTTGCTTGCTCAATGGGTAGGGGAAGGAGTGGAGGATAGGAGAGAATTCAGAACTGAAAAGAATTAAATTAAAAATTTTAAACCCAGATATTAACACCAAAAATTAGGCTGCCCAACCCAACTCAAATAGAAGTCAGTGGCCATATTAGCAACAAGATCAGGTTCCTTGGCTTCTTCCCCTTGACCACAATGAGTATGTTAGGTTTGTAGTGAGGATCAAATGAGATAATATATGGAAAGTCCTTTGTAGACGTTAAAGGGCTAAATACATATGAGATCATCATCTCCATCATCACCACCACCACCGCCACCAATTGGCGGTGGTGGCGGTAATAGTAGTAGTAGTAGTAGTAGTAGTAGTAGTAGTAGTAGTAGTAGTGGTGGTGGCGACAGTGGTGGTAATAGTAGTAGTAGTAGTAGTAGTAGTAGTAGTAGTAGTAGTAGTAGTGGTGGCGACGGTGGTGGTAATAATAGTAGTAGTAGTAGTAGTAGTGGTGGTGGTGGTGGTGGTGGTGGTAGTAGTAGTAGTAGTAGTAGTAGTAGTTGTAGTAGTGGTGGTGGTGGTGGTGGTGGTAGTAGTAGTAGTAGTGGTAGTAGTAATAATAGTATCAGACGATTCAGCTTCTGGGCAAAGTGACTATTTCACCCACCCATATACTTTGGATATCAACGACAGTGATATATATGCCCAGATCAGGAATCCTCTCTGTCTATACCATCCCTGACTAGTGTTTATCCAGCCTCTACTTGAAGGTATTCAGAGTTCAATACCTCTTAAAGAAGCCCACTGTACTTAAGGTTGGAAATTTGGGCTTTCTATTTAGATGAAAACCCACCTTCTGGTCACTTTTACCCATCACTTCTTGTTCTGTTCTAGGACCAAGCTGCCTAAGTCTAATTCTATTTGAACTGCTACAGAATGAGCAGGACCAAAAGAACCGCATATATAATGTCCACAAGGATGTAGAAGGAAAAACATGGCAGGACATTGGAACTCGGATCCAGCATTGACCTGAATAGGCTTCAGCCAGTCCTCTGAATCTGAGAAGAGTCACTGGTAGACTACAGAGGTATTTACCATCATACATGATCCATGTGTCTGCTTTGCTCAACTGTATACTTCTTAGTTATGGGGGGGGGGCTGAGGGAAGCAAGTCCTTTTTTCTAGCAATATAAAAATAAAACAAAACACTTGTGAAAAAATAATGATTAAAAATGGATTTCTAGGAGAAATCTAGACATTAGTCTTTGCTGCTCTCTCTCCCTCACACCAGAAACCTGCTGGGGATGAGTTCGGCTTAACCAAAGGAATGCAGATTGATTTTTCTGACTAGCTACAGGAAGAAGCATACCTAGATGGTGGGAATTTGATCTCTAGACCGCCCTGCCCCAAGTCATGTCAATCAATGGAGCTGAATGATGCTAACCAATTAGCTTAGCTCGATGTGTGGTGACCCGCCTCTACCAAGAAAAGGATAAAAAGGATCATGAGGGGCCTGGGCTCTCTTCTTTCCTGGACAGTGTTTTACTCTCCATGCGCCCTCTCCTCTTGGCTCAATATGCTGGGTATGTAATTGTTTAGGCCTGGAAGCCTGTGACTAGTGGGGAAGTCAGGGAGACACTCGGTCAATACTTTAACAGTACGTGATATTAACTAATATTGTGCCCAAACTGGCACAATAGCCATTAATATATAATTTCGTAATAGTTTAGAAAACCCAGCCTAGTCCCCCAATCATTTAAATAACACACACTTTAAAAAACCCAATTCTTATCCCTCTTCCATGTGACAGCTATCATGGCCACCCCACCCCATCTCCCCTTTCCTAGGCTAAACGTTCCTAGTTCAACGAACTATTCAACCAATCCTTCTACGGCCTGTGTCCTTAGCCATCTTCCCTCATTTGGACATGGTCTAGGTTGTTAATGTCCCTTCTAAGATGTGGTGCCTAAAATTAACTGTAGAACTCTACTGGGGTCCAAACACTGTGGGTAGTAGTGGTGGGTCACTGCTGAGAACAGAGGCCACATTTAGTCAGCAAGATCTTCCAAGAGAGATGGTGCCTCTTAGTACAACCCCTGAAATGAGTCTCCTGCCTTTGGGAGTGAAGGAAAGGCATGTTCCTTATTCCTTTTTTGTTCTGAGTTAAGAGAAAAAGAAACTTCGAGGTAGACAATGTTGTTGCTTTCCTTCCGTGTCTCCAACTCTGTCTCTTCCTCCCCAATCTCTCTCATCCTAATCTCTTCTTCTAAAGAAGGGCCCTTCAGTTCTAGGAGGGGTCAGTGACCCCACTGCTCCCTTCTCACCCTGGCACGAGGTCAGGATTTAGACAGAGCACTCCACAATTTCCAGGACAAAGGAGCTTTATTGTGCCAGGGCCACCTCTCTCCAGCCTCCTTAGGACTCTGCTGCTGAGACTTGGGGGTGGGGAGAGAGATAGGCAACAATGGAAAGACTCTGTGGTGAGGAGAGGGTTAAGGGCACCACCCATGGCCTGAAATGGGGCCAGTCATTGTCCAGGCTGCTCCAAATGGGGCAGGCCCAAATAGTAAGAGCCAGTGGGGCCGGAGCTGTGCATTCGAAAAGGCTGCTCCCCCTCCAAGGCTAGCACATTTGTTCTGCTTATGTATGTTCCTCCAAATAGCTGGAAGACCTTCCTTTGGGATGCTCCTAGCTCCAGCAAAGGCGCAACTGGGGGTGGGGAAGGGCAGTACTTGACTTGCCAACTGCTTCTCTGTCCTCCTTTAATCTTGCATTTCCCTAGATCTCAAACACCTTAGCATACCTCTCTTGGTGCCTAATTTGCAGCTCAAAAGAAAGGGAGGGAAAAAACAGAAGTTTCAGCAAAAAAAAAATCTAATGTCAAGGCTAAAATAAACATCCCTGGATAAATCTATTGCTTGTTAGCTAGAAACAACTCCTTGATGATGTGGAAACCCAACTAAGGACACAGTCTGGTCATTAACACTGGGATCAGCACCAAGACCAGGGACAGCACTGGGACCAACACCAGCATCAGCACCAGGACCAGCTGACAAGTGAAAATCAGTGTTTGCAACAAGGCCATTTGTTCCAACAGCATTCTCAAAGTACAAGTCGAGCTGGTCTGCAGAGCCACAATTGGCCGCTTTGGTTCCTGGGGCAATCAGCCTGAAAGCACCATCAAAAGCAACTTTGTAATTCCCGGTGTGAAAATCAAAAGAAAATAATTAAGGCAAATCCAGGCAGGGGCAGGGGCTTTAGTTACTCTACCAGCATCTATGCTACTGAAGGTATCACTAGGGTCCAGAAACTTAGAGCATGTAAACAGTCCCAGTAGCCCTTCCCTAGTTACATCTCCAAACCTCAGGCCCCGCCATGGGAAATGCCAGGAATATGACCCCCCGGAATACAGGTAGCAATCCTAGGTCCCCTTACAGCTAAGGCTGACATGGGCTTTCCTTATGTAGGCTGGTTAGATAAGATCCAATGGGCATATGTCAATATTTTCAGCTCAGAAGGCCAAATGGTCTGCTTGTGTCTAGGAGAGTTACATGTTCTCCATTTTAGAATCTTTTATTGTCGAGAACACATTGGCCTCCAGAGCTTCCAGGAGAAACAATTTGCCATCCACCAGGAGATGCCATATCCCCAGACTCCTCAGGATAATACTTTGACTACTGATGTGCTGTAGGTATTATTATTCCCATTTTACACATGAGAAAACTGAGGCTCTAAAGGGTAAAGTGACTTCCCTAAGGTCATTCCCTAAGGTCAATCTCAGTTTCTCCTGATTCCCAGTCCCTGGCACTTTCTACTCCATGAAAACAGCTTGGAATAGTAAAAAGTGTCCTGCACTTGAAGATGGGGACAAGAATAATTGTATTACCTAGATCCTAATGTCATTTGAGAAAAAAATCCTTTGCAAATTTTAGAGCAGGATTTAAATGTATTACTGTAAAAAAAAATAATAGTTGAGAAAACTCTCACAAGAAGCCATGAAGAAAATAAATGATACATCCTGGTACCAAGGAGTTGGTAGTCTCGGGAAGTCATTGTGGTACAGTGGGTGAAAAGAGTGTTAGACTTGGTGTCAGGAGAACTGAGTTCAAATCCCAGCTCTGCCACTTACTACTTTGTGTGACCTTAGCCGAGTCACTTTGTGTGTGGGGGCCTCAGTTTCATCACCTGGAAAATGAGGGGGTTGGACTTGGTGACCTGTGAGGTCCTTTCCAGCTCTAAGATTCTGTATCCTTGTACAAGATCCTCTCCCTCCAGCTAGACTAAAACCTGTGAAAACATCAAAGGACAGTGTTGGATCAAAAAGGTTCTGGGCAGCTCAGTACTGGCTGGAGGTCACTCTTGGCTGGACCGCTTAGTCTAATTCCAAGTAAGCCATCATTGGACCTGAAGAACTGTCTCCTTGATAGCCCTCGTGGGGCTCTGGTGGTCACAGCTATGCTACCAGCTGGAGCTGCCAGGAGCTTGGGAACTATCCCTCAGACCAATGCCAGCCTGCAAGGACAGGGCTCTGCCTGAAGCCATCGCTTTTCCCAGAAGCTCGCTTCCCAAGTCTTTATTCCCTTCAGTGAATGGTTCAAGGGTGAAAATCCGATACAAATTTGGGAAATTATCAGAGAATGGAAAGACAAGGACAGCAGAAGGCAGCCCTGTGTAATTCGTGCCCAAACAGCACAGTGGGCTCCATTAAGAGAGAAGCTTTCCTCATCTCTAAGTCCCAGATGTGGAACCCATCCCATTCGCTCCCCCCAGGGCCGACCTCTCAGCTCTGCCCCTGTCCACAGAGCTCTCCTTCATAGGGGCTTATGGTAACTAACAGGTCCAAGATGCTAGAGCAGCCGTGACTGGTACTGGGGATGGATGAGGCTTTCTGGGTGGGTTCTAGAACTGAAATAACAAAAGCAGGAAGGGGCAGAGATAAACAGTGAGCCTTGATGCCAAGATGAGCACAGTCATACAAAGCCTTATCTGTGTGCTGGCTTCCTTCCCTATTCCATGTCTTTGTTCCTTCCTCATTCGCTGCCGTTGCACTGCATTCGGTCTCTGTGGACCCATAGCTGAGACCTGGAAAACCAGTCTTGGGGAGGGGAGTGGGGAGATAAAGGTGGGTGAACCGTGAGGCTATCTGCTGCAAGGAGATTGTCCTGAGTTGACGCATAGCAAGTGCCTAAATTCAGGGGATGAGCCTCACCATGAACTAGCTAGCCAAGGGAGCTTAGCCAAGTCCCTTCCTTTTTCTTGGGGTCTTAGGTCTTCTCATAGGTCAATAAGAGACTTGGAGTAAGGGATTATCTGTAGCCCTTGGGCTCCTCCCATTTGATGACCACTAGAAGACCCTGTCTCCTTTTGGGGCAGCCCCATGGTTGGAAGGCAGAGGAAGACTGGCCAAAGCCATCTGCTCTGGCACTGCTGACCTGGGAGACCTTGGCCAAATCCCCTGGTATCTTTGTGTCTGTTTCCTTCTCTATAGGCATGTCATCCTTGGAACAGGCCCCAGCTCCAATAGGTTTGTTTGGGTCCAAGGTCCAAGTTCCCACGGTCCCCTGCCCCTCAAAAGTCTAGAAGCACTGCATTTCTGGTTACCAATCCCCTCAGAAAGGCAACCCCTTTTCTCTGTTTCCTGCCTCCTGGGACCATAGAATGTAGGGAGTAGATGGAACCCTAAAGAACATTGTTCTAGTTCAATGCTCTCATTCACATGGGGAAACTGAAGTCCAGAGGGGGATTGACCTGCCCCAAATGCCCCAAATTGGACCTAGGTACTCTGACTCTCATTCCAGGGCTCTTTCCAGGATGAGAATCCTCCCAACTGCCCTTCCTGGTGCTCTCCTGCTGTTTGCCCACCCCAGAGCCCATTGCTCACCTAGCTTTGGTGGAGAGGAGGGCAGAGAAGGGACAAAAGGTGCTCTCAATAGCATTGTTAAGTCAGAAGATGTTAGTTAGTTCCCAGTTCCCTGATATCACTAGGGTAGCCTCAGGGCTGCTGACGGGGCTCAGTTTGTCCCCTGGTGGTCTGGGGTATTGGGCTGAGCCATGAGCCCTGTCTTTCAGACTCTTCTCCTGAGTCTACCATGCTCACATACTGAGCCAGCCTTCTGAGCAAAGCATAAGATGTCTGGGTGCCAGGGTGGCAGCCACTGTTCTCAGACAACAGTCTTCAGTCTTATATGCTGGACCCCAGGAGCCAAAGTTCTATTGCTCCAAAAGGGATGATTATCAAAAAATAGAATCAGGCACTCCTCTGGGTCTTTTCTGACCCATTGTTCTCGTCCAAATCCCCCACCAAAGCTAGATTATAAGCACCTGTCACTGGTGCCTCCCCAAATCCCATCCCTGCAGCCTTCTCGAAGACAAGGGCCAATACTATGGCATTGTGCAATATCATGGTTACAAGCTGGGTGGGGCCGCAGCCCCATGGGCTCTCATATTCCCCATGTATCAAATACATAAATGGCCTATCTCCCAGGCAGGTTCCAGTGATCTAGAACCTGATACATTCTCCAGTTCCCTGACCCATATGGCAAGTCCTTGGTCTTGGAGTCCAGCATCCCATTGTTTCCAGAGGATGTTTCCTCAGACTGACCTTCCTCTGGTGACCACATGTTTCTGACATCAACAGCACTCTAAGAGGTCATTCTGGAAGGGCTCATCAATGCCAGGTAGTCAGAGCCAGGCTAGAAGTCAAGCCCTCATGTGCTTGTAGAATATAGCTTTTAAAGTACTTTCCTATTAACTGCCTTGCTTGATACCATTGGTAACCCTAGGGGGTGGAGGGTGGGGCAGAGCAATGATTATTATCTCCATTTTCTAAGTGAGGAAACTGGGTTTAGAAGTGATGTGACCCAGGCTCAGGGAAGTTAAGGGACTTGCCCAGGGTCATATGAAACTAGAAAGTGTCAGAGGCAGGATTCAAACCCAGGTCCTCTCCAACTCCAGCCTGATTTCCACTTTACCACACCACTGGTGCTAACAGTGCCCTCAGAGGTCATCTAAGTCAATTGCTTCACTTTACAGCTAGGGGAAGCTAAGGCTGAGATCCGAGGCAGTAAGGGACCTTAGAAATCAAGACACCCAAACACTTCCTTTTACAGGAAGTCAGTGAGTCCCAGACAGTGACTTGACCACGATCACATAGTTAATGATGGACAGAACTGGGGGCTTCTGACTCCTCTGCCAGCCTTCTTTCTATTATACCCCACTACCAGAACAAGGCCTGCAAAGAGATGCCTCTGTACAGTGAAGCAACTAGGTAGTCCAATGGTAGAGCGCTGGGCCTGTAGTCAGGAAGACTGGAGTTCAAATCCAGGCTCAGACGCTTACTAGGCTGAGTGACCCTGGGCAAGCTACTTTTCCTCTCTGTCTGCCTCAGTTTCCTCACCATGTAAAATGGAAATAATAACAGCACCTACCTCCCAAGGCTGTTGTGAGGCTCAAACGAGATGGCTTTTGTAAATAAGCCTGGCACATAGCAGGCACCATATAAATGTTTGTTCCCTCTCTTGCCATCCTTCAGGAAGGATTAGGAAGGCCATGGAAGCCCATCTTACTGAGACCTTACTGAGATCCTTATGTGGAGTTGCTGCCTTCTGTATTCTGGAGAGCAGAGGGTCACTGGAGCTACATGTGGATCAAACATCTTCCTGGAGGAAGCAATTGAGATTTTCAGGCAAAGCCTGCATTTCTACATTCCCTGGTGGAGGATACCTTGGTTGCCAGGTGGACTGGGATAGACCCTGCTTTGGAGGAAGGTACCAGAAGGAAGCACCCACAGGCTTCTTGGTGGGACTGGAACCTGGCAGCAAAGCCTCCAGTGCTTTAATCTGCCAACTCATGAAGAAATGACAGAGCCCGGCAATTGAGGGACAGCTTCTGAGAGGCTCTGAGCCTGGTACCACAGGAGGGGCTATGTTCTGTGGACTAGAGGAGAAGGAAAAGAGAGGCCCAGGCACCTCGAAAGTCTTAGAGTGATGGAGAAGGAAGAGGATGGAGACAAATATAGATCGGCAGAGGAAAAAGGCAAATCTGTCCTCCTTGGCTGGAGAACTCTCTCCAGGGGGCTTCTGGGTCCTCCAGTGGAGTCCTGAAATGGGGAGTAATGAAGTAGCATGCACCCAGCACCCCCAGGGAAAGGAATCCCTAATATCCAAAAGCAAACATTCTGATCCCAGAACCACAAAAAACCCAATGCTCGGGTCCTAGAATTAAAAAGCCCTGAGGGCACACCCAGCCTGCCCCGAACTCGTAACCAGTCCCAAGCATCCCAGGCTAAAGTTCTTGGCAAACTCACCCATGGCTTTGGGACTCCGGACTCCAACTAGGGTTGGCTGCTTCTCCCGATTTGGGGCTGACTTGGTTCGGCGAGAAGAATCCTAGCTGCTCTCTCCTCTCCTTCCTCAGCCCTTTACTTTTTCACTCTGAATATCTTTGTCCTCTTCTCCAGCAAAGAAAAGGGCTTTCTGATTGACAGCCAATCCCCTTAAAGGGACAGGCCTCCTTTCCTCCTCCTCTTCCTCCTCCCTCCTGTCCCCTCTCCTCCCCCTCCTCCCCCCCACCCCGGGATACTCCCTTCTCTTAGGGCTTGTTGTGTCTTCGACTTTTCCCCATAGCTGCCAGATTTGATTTTGTTTCCCTTTCGTTGCTGCCAGTGTGGTTTCCCATCTTCTTCCTTAACATCAAAAATTGTGGTTTAGGGGGTTGCCAGGAGGGAAATTGTTCTGGTAGCCAGATGGGCAAATGAAGGGGAGATGGCACTGGGAGAATGGGGTGGGGTGGGCTTCCAAAGGTGCCCCAAGACCAAGATTGAACTGGAAAATGACTAGTTACCTTCCTCAAAGTGAGCAATCACTCAACAAATAAATGCCTACTGTATGCCGGGCATTGTGCCCGGTTTGGGGCATATTATGACAAAGAATTGAACAGACCCTGCTGTCAAAGAGCTCACACACTAATGAAAACCCTAACCTAGGTAGGGGGAGAAAGGAAAAGGGGACCCTTGTCAGTGTCTGAGAGAGACACACAGGAAGCAAAGGAAAGGATGATAAGCCCCACTGGGCCCTCAGAGCCTGCATTAAGTGTCTGCTGGGCACAGGGGATACAGAAAGAGAAAGGAAACAGTCCCTGACCTCAAGGGGCTGACATTCTACTTGGGGGGTGTGGTGTACAGTGCTTATGCACAGCCAGGTCAATACAAAAATGTATAGCAAACAATCTGCCAGGTGGGAGGAGACTCAGAAAAAGGCTCTAGTAGGTGAGAAGTGGTCCTTGAGCTGAGGCTTGAAAGGAACCAGGAATAAAAAGAGAATTCTAAATATGGGGCACAGCCTGGGCAAAGGCATGAAGACAGGTGATGATGGAATTCTGGGTACCAGGAATAACAGGTAAGAATTGAATTTGTGAGGTGGGGGTAGAGAAGAGACAGTTCATATGAAATGAGTCAGGAAAAATAGCATGAAGAGCTGGAAATGCCAAATAGAGGAGGTAGTATTTTATCCTAGAGGGAATAGGGAGCCACTAAAACTTCTTGAGCAAGGGGGTGACATGGTCACATGTACTTTGGAAACAGAAGTTTGGCAGCTATGAGGATGGAGACAGGGAGACCAATTAGAAGGCTACTATGACAGTTTGGACAAGAAGCAGTGAGAACTTGGTATAGAATGGTGGCGCTCTAACTGGAGAGAAGGGGATGGATACCAAAGGGAGAAGTGACAATGCCTGGCAAGAGATGGGCTCTGTTCTCCAAGTGGTAGGGGAGGTCCAGTGTAGGGTGGTGGTAATCCCTCCTTTCACTTGGGAACCTTTGGAAAACCACGTCCCCATCCATTCCCAGGGATGGACAAGTCCATGCAGAGAGGCTGGCCCTTTCTCATGCGGCCTACCTCTGTGGCGGGGAAGTGGGGGAAGCAGCCAAGAATGGTGCAAAGGAGTCATTCTCTGGTTCCTTTCCCTAGCACTCAACTGTTACTGTTGCTCTGATCTCATGGTCACACTGGGAAGTTCATGATGTTCTTGCATTCCTCTTGGGTGCAGAATGAACTCTCTGAGGGCTGGGGTTAGGGATGGGTTGGCATGAGTCCAAACAGGCCATGTCCTTGAGACCAACCCTTTCATTTTACAGAGAAACCAAGACCCAGTGGGGGAGAAATCACTTGTCCAAGCTCGCATGCTCTGGAACCAAACCCACACCTTCCAGTTTCAAGCTTGGGGTTCTGGTTCTGTTCCCACTAACCCATGAAGAGACCCAAGCCAGGAAGCCCTGTAGCTCACACAGTCCCCCCAGTCCAGCCCCACTAGCCACCACCCAAACTCTACTGCTTGGGGAGGGAGTCCTGCCCTCCTGAGGTTGTTTGGCTTCTGCCTTTGTATCCCTTGCACCTGCTACTAAGAAGCTTCCATTCTCTCCTTGGAAGTGGGGGGAGGGTGTAGCCTGCACCGTAGTGCAGTGACAGCACTGGAGAGAAGACCTCAGTTCAAATCTAGCCCTAGCCAACTGTGATACCCCAGGCAGGCATTTAGCAAACCTGGATGATTTGGATGGGGTGGTGAGAATAGAAAGGGAGAGGGCTCTTTAAAGCTGCATGCAGACTCAAAGCATTCCCCGTTAGTCATTTTTCTTCTGGAAGCTTGTAAATAGTGCCAAGATCAGTAAACAGGGCTGGGACTAGGCCTGCTTGGAACAAGACAAGACACATGCCAGTGAGCTTCTGTACCCCAATTTACCAACCACATTTTCCTATTACATATCCTCTTTCTTGTCCTGCCTCTCTCTGTGTGTCTGTCCATCCGTCTGTCTGTCTCTGTCTCTCTTTCTTGGTCTTGGTCTCAGTCTTATTTCTGCCAGAGGATGGCCTCTTGTCTGCACTGTGGATTTGGAGCCCAGCAGGACTACAGGAAGAGCCTCTCTCAGGCCCTGTGAGACAGCACCATCACCGAAAGGCCAAGGAAACGGAACACGGCCACGTGAGCTGGCAAGTGAGGGGCGCTTCCTTCTGCCCAGCCACCTGAGATCCCCTTGGCGAGGCTCTCCAGAGCCCAGCTGGGCTCCCCAGCACTCCCCAGGTAGCCCTCCAGAGGGCAGTACCAGCCTTCTCGGCAGCTGCCTGAGGCCTGGAGCAGGGAATGGGGGGGCCCTCTGGAACAATGGAGGTTTGTGTCAGAAGTGGTAAACAGTTTGCTTCATGCAATGCTGAGGCCAACTGATAGGATCTGGGCACCTAGAATAGCAGCTGGGGTTGGGCCACATGGCTCTCTTCCAAGGACCTCTCTTTCTACTGTTGCCCCGTGGGCAGCCCCAGCCTTTACTCGGGGCTCCCAGCATGCCTGATCTCCCAGCAAGGTCACAGGAGGCCCACTGAGCATGTCCAAGTGGCTGCTGCTCAACCACTGTGGAGGATCATGGGGGATCATGGGCTCGAAGATCCAGACCTAGAAGGGATCCTAAGGACCATCAAGACTAATCTCTTCATTATACACATAAGGAAACTGAGGCCCATAAAGGTTTAGTGACTTGCCCAAGGTCACACGAGTTGTCAGGAAGGAGGCCTAATCTCATCTGAGAAGAAATTTCAATCCATAGACTACACAGGGTTCTTTACGGTTTGGGAAAGAGGCTGAGAAATGTTCCTTGGAGTGATAATCACAAGAAGAGACGGGATACTTTCTATACTTGTTCTAAGCCTGGAGGCATAGACTTGGTCATCTGGCAAATTACTGTGTCTGAACATGATGTTCCGGGCTCCCTACGCCTGATGCCTTCTCATGTCAGCTGGCTTGGCCCTGCCTAGCCCCTGGCCTAACTAAGTCCAGCCAGGCTGCAGGGAGTGGGGATGCCTATGAGGATGGCAACCTCTAGCTATGACTTGCTCTAGGACTGGGGTAGGGTGAGCAAAGCCAAGAGTTCATGTCCTGGGGATGAAGACGACAGGCACCTGAAAACCCAGTCGGATGAGTGTTTTAGGAGAAGAGCAGTAGAAACCGAGCAGAACAACCCAGCAAGCCTAGATGCCTCAGAGCCCCTGCTAGACCTGAAGAAATGGGCCCACCCCTGCTTCCCCAGGCAGCACTAGAGAATGGACACACACCACAGCTGGGATCGCAGAATTGCAAAGGCCCTTGGCCCCAGAGATGAAGAGATGACAGAAAGGCTTCCCAGAAAGCTCCAGACCACTTGCCCACAGTTATGTGCCAAGTCAAAGACAGAACGAGTTCTCCTAAGGTCCATGACATCTGCTCTTAGCCATCTCGGTGGTCTGCAGAGAGGGCTAGAGTCAGAGCATCCTGAACAATGAGCCACCCGATCTTGTCTTAAAGGCTGCCAGCTCCCAATGAATGTAAAGAGCAATTATTTTCTCCTGTGGCCAGAAACTGGGGGTCTTCCCCTCCCTGACTGATATGTTTGTGTTGGTAAATTAGGCCATCTCTTGTCTCAATTCTTACCTAGCCCTCAGTCGTTGAAGGGACGTGGTCTCAGACAAACTGAGGCCTGGAAAAGACCTTAATTTAGGAAGGCCAAGGTCAGCCACTGCATGTTTCTTCTACAAAATGATGACTTGGATAGACCCTTCCAGCAGCCTCAGAGCTCCAGCTGCCACTGTACAGAGAAGTCCACTGCAAGGCTCGTCGTGCTGGAGGAATGAGGCTTGGGGCAGCCCTCCGGGAACACTGGGGCCACATATACCTGCTAAACCCCTAGCATGGGTGGGGGTGGGGCTCTGGACTCCCCTAAGCCAGGTGACCAAAGCCAGGCCCCACCTCCTAGGAGCCCCCCTATCCACTTGCCAGAGAGGAGCTTGGCTGCTTAAGCTCCTAACATCCTGTCCTTGGCCCTCTCCATTGAAGGCCATCTCTCCTTTCCCAGAGGTCCTTGGCATGAACCATGTTTGGCTCTGCCCTTTGCCCTCAGAAAGTATTCATTAGTGTATGTGTCCTGTTCCCCCCTGTCCCTGCTTAGTTTCCAAGTTCCTGGAGTACTGGTGGGGGCCAAGCAGCCCAATCAAATGGGGAGGGGGTGGGATAGGAGGCAAGCTCAACGAGATCAGATCGGGCTCTGCCCACAAGGCAAGAAAGAGCCCCCTTGGGCTACCCCTGACTCCCTTGCCCTTGAAATTGTCTCCAACATGGAAGGGATGGCTTTCACCTGCATAAAGCCCATCACCAGCTTCATCCCATCTTTTCCCAACTAAGTAGATGTTGCCTGTCTCCCTGCCCAGCCCCTGCTTCAGGCAGGTCTGAGGAGGGAGTGGCCTCTGAAGTGGTTGGCAGGCAGGTTGGGAGAAAAGAGACGGGCAGCTCATTAGCACTGGGGTCTGGAGGGAAAGTTGGAGGACCTGGAGCCAACAGGCACCTGCTGAGCCCTTAACGCATGTGGGTAGATGGAGAACAAGTACCCAGTATTCCTGGGTTGGTCAAGTTTCTGGTGTAGTTGCTATGTGAACAAGCTCATTTCCTCCCTTTACCTTCTCTCTTCCCTTCCAGCCTGTACCATCTGCTGACCTGTAAGCCAAGAGAAGGAAGTGATGCTCTTCTGAGCCCATGCCTGTAGCCATGAGAACACCCAGGGGGTCCAGGGCATGAACTTGACCAGGACAACAATTTACATCTTTATTTTTGGTAACCTCTGATTGAAACTTAGCATTTCCTTCTGTTATTTAAGAACGTGTTTCTGAGAAGGGGTCCATGGGTTTTACCACAGTCAGAGAAATAATGACCCCCCCCACCAAGATGAAGAAACCCTTAATACTTGCAAGGCTTCCCAATGACCACAGGCAGCAGGCAATGCCAGAACTATGCACCCTTTTTACAGATAAGAAAACTGAGGGTCCAAGAAGAGACCTGCTTTGCCCAGGGTCACACAACTAGGAAGTGTCTGGGCAGTCTAATCCTGCCTTTCTCAGCAGAAACCCAAATGGGACAAGAAAGCTCTGAGAGCCAGCTGATGGCCAGGCTGGTGAGGCCCTGAAGGGAGAGACAAAAGACCTCCCCTCACCTACTCCAGGGCAGCAGGGAGCAGGGTCCCAGGCATAACCCTGGTGTATGCAGCATCCTACATAAATCTAGAGCTGGTCAGGTAGACCTAAGTGAGGAAAGTGAAGCCTGTGAAGGTGGGACCTGAAGCCAGGCTCAGTTTCCTCCTCTGTCAGCTCCAGATCTAGCACCCTAGGAACCTTGGGAGCATCTCTTGGGCCCCACCAGTTTGTGGCCAGTGTCCTCAGGACATGGAGGCCCATCCCTGGGCTGTCACCATCAAAGGAGGAAAACCAAAGCCTAGCCCTTGCTTAGGTGAACACAGGGCCCCAGGCAGCACAACATGCCCCCCCCCATCCCTAGTGACTCACATTTCTTGACAGAAGAGCTCTCAGGACGTTGCCTTTGGGCACCAGCCTCCCTGCTGATGAAGGGATGGGCGGCCTTCCTCCTTCTCTCCAGCTTCTGACTGATCCTCATGGCTGCCTACTGGTTAATCTGAGCCTTAGATGTGGTTGCTGGAGTTCTAGCCTCGTTCTGAGGCCAGAACACCTTCCCAGCTCTTCTTCTGTTCTCCTGGCCAAGGTCTCTCTGCTTCTCTCCTCCCCCTTGTTCCCTTTTTCCCCTTCTAGACAGCCCCACCTCAGGTGGAGGTGGAAGGGGTGGGTGGAGAAAAATGTGTATGCCTTCCCTCAGGGCACACTGCTTCCTGGAGGGGTGAGACAGAGCTAGGTTGTAAAAAGCAGGTTGGGGGACAAGATGGGATGAGTCTCTTTCCCTGATTTGGTGTCAGAGTCTTAACCACAGACTTATGGGCCAAGAATGGATGAAGAACCATTGCTGGGGACTCAGGGACTCCCATGGGACTTAGCATTAAGGATCAATGGCCCCACGATTCAGGGAGGGAGACCCTGTCTTCCTGTCCCCAGGTAGGGTCATCTTCCCAGAAGCCAGCCTTGCCAGAGGGACTCTCCAAAGACAGGCAGCCAGTAAGGTCAACGTTGGCCAAGGCAACTCTCTCCAACACTCCCTTGGAGCTAAGGAGAGAGAGGTGGTCCGTGGGCAGGCAGGGAGCAGGAAACAAGAGAAGGTCCCAATAGCTAAGATAGGCCTACCTACCTGTGTGGCCTTGGGCAAGTTATCTTACTTTCTGTAGAATATAAACTCTAACATGGTCTTGGGCTCCACTGAGAGGCATGACTTGCAGGAAGAAGGTAAGAGTCCTGCCATCTTCTCTTCTGCCCTGGCCCGACAACACCCGGAGCAGAGTGTGTGGTTCTGGGTGCCGGGCTGAGAAGGACATTCATCACCTGCAGAGCATCTCGGGGAGGGAAACCAGGAGGGTGAAGGGCCCTGCCACCACATCACAGAGCAGGCTCAAAGGACTAGTGATGTTTACTCCAGGAAAGAGATGGCTCAGGGCAGACCCAATAGCCGCCTTCTAGTATTTGAAGGACTGGTATGGGAGAGAAGGCTTAACTCTGCGCTGCCTGGCTCTAGAGGGCACATGCAGGAGCAGTGATTGGGGGGGGGGCATGGTGCAAAGAGGCATCTTTAAACTTGGGACCAGGAAAAACTTCTTCACAATGAGCTCTATCCCAAAGTGGAGTGGGCTTCTCTGAGAGGTGCTTGGCTCCCTGCCTCCCTGGAGGTTCTTCAAACAGAGGCTGGATACCCACTTCTGGGCCCAGGCTGGGCGAGAGCGTAGTTAAGGACCTTTGTTTGGGTCTGGCTTTCACTGGAAGGCCCCTCCTAATTCTAAAACTTGGTGATTCCATGACCCTCGCTCAGGGAGATGAAGTCATGGGCTGAACACCCCCATCCACATGGGGGCCTATGGTCTTGAGCCACTCCCATTTCATGAATCAGAATCAAGGCAGGGACCCGCAGTGTGATCTGGATGACTGGATGACCTCTTCAGAGAGCAGGGAAGATGGGGGCCCAGAGGGCCCCTTGGAGGACCTCCATTTGCATTAACCTAATGTGACTTTCTTTATACTCCAGTGAAGGGAAACAAGAGTAGTGGGAGAGTATTTCGGGGGGAGGGAGATGAGTGCCTCCCTCTAATCACCCCCAAGGAGACCCCCAGAGCCTCCCAACTTTATGCCAACTGCTCCCCCAAAGAGGGTTCATCATCCACAAACAGGTCCTCTTTGCCAGGAGACAACTTCCCAAAGGCTGGTGGGAGCTCATTTCTCAGGCAGCCTGGCCCAGGGGCCAAAGTGTGAGCCCCATTTCTGCTAACCCAGAAAGAGTCATCAGGGCACAGAATGGGGGGCCTGGGGTCCCTGCGCCCCAGGGACCAAGTGAGGCAGAGTCTAGGCCACCAGGAAAGAAGTGAGTGCCTGATCCCTAGACTGTGTGACTGTTCCGGGCAGCGACTCCAGAAGACTGGAGCAATCGGAAGAAATGATTCTTTCATCCGGGCCATCTCTACCACCCTCCTCAATCCCCTGCACAGACCTTTCCCCCTGCAAAAAGAAGAAGAAGAGGAGGAGGAGGAGGAAGATGACAACGGCGACCACGAGGAGGAGAAGGAGGAGAAGAAGGAGAAGAAGGAGAAAGAGAAGGAGAAGGAGAAGGAGAAGAAGGAGAAGGAGAAGAAGGAGGAGAAGGAGAAAGAGAAGGAGAAGGAGAAGGAGAAGAAGGAGAAGGAGAAGAAGGAGGAGAAGGAGAAAGAGAAGAAGGAGAAGGAGCAGAAGGAGGAGAAGGAGAAAGAGAAGGAGAAGAAGAAAGAGAAGGAGAAGAAGAAAGAGAAGAAGGAGAAGGAGAAGAAGGAGGAGAAGGAGAAAGAGAAGGAGAAGGAGAAGGAGAAGAAGAAAGAGAAGAAGGAGAAGGAGAAGAAGGAGAAGAAGAAGAAGGAGGAGGAGAAGGAGAAGGAGAAGAAGGAGGAGAAGGAGAAAGAGAAGGAGAAGAAGAAGGAGAAGGAGAAGAAGGAGAAGAAGAAGGAGGAGGAGGAGAAGGAGGAGGAGAAGAAGAAAGAGAAGAAGGAGAAGGAGAAGAAGGAGGAGAAGGAGAAAGAGAAGAAGGAGAAGGAGAAGAAGGAGAAGAAGAAGGAGGAGGAGGAGAAGGAGGAGAAGGAGCAGAAGGAGGAGCAGAAGGAGGAGGAGAAGAAGGAAGAGGAGGAGGAGGAGGAAAAAAAGGAGAAGAAGAGGAGGAGGAAGAGGAGAAGGAAGAAGACAAAAAAACTTCGTAGCTCTTTTTAGTTCTGAGCTTCGTGAAAGCCAGCCCCATTCTCTCAACCTGGTTTTTTCTTCCTGTGTTTTCACTGCTTTGAAACCCTGTCATTCCTGGGTTCCCCAGATCACTAAGTTGTCTGGCACAGCCTCCTTTCTCTCTATGAAGAGACCCCCTAGGGACACAGGGTGAGTGAAAGCTCAGTGGAAATCAGTCAGTCAGTATGCCTCTGATATGGCAGCCAAGGACGGACTAGGGAGAGGGAGGACAGCACCACCATCGTCCTGTGCCTTGGAGAGGCCACAGCCAGAGTGCTGGGTGCAGATGTGTGGAGAAGGCCCCTGACCAGAGGAGAGGATCCAGGGGAGATCAACCAGGATGGAGAAGGGCCTGGAGTCAATGCCACATGAGAATCAGCTGAAGCAACCGGACACCCCTAGGCTGGAGGAGCGGGGTGTGTGTTGGGGATGGGGGTGGTGATGATGACAACAAAAGCTGCCTTCAAATAGAAAAGGGATCCGCATTATTCTGCTGGGCCCCAGAGGGCAGGGTTAGGGGCATGGGCAGGTTTGAGGCGGGCATTTCAGACAGGCAGATTTAGACTGGATCTCAGGAACTTGCTGGCAATTGGAGCCCTCCTGAGGAGTGAGAGGACTCAGGGAGGTGATCTGCTCTTCCCCAAAGTCTTTGAGCAAAGGCTAATGACCACTTGTTGGCTATAATGATAGCTACCATTCCTATGGGCTCTAAGGTATACAGAGCACTTTCAGATACACGATCCCATTTGACAGATCTGGTCATCGAGGCTCAATGTGACTTTAGGGAATGGCAGAACTCAGAATTTCTGACTCACTAGAGGCAAGTCCATGCTTATACCAATGTCAGCCTTGCAACCATAGTGTCCTGAGAATAGGAATGCTAAATGGAAGGACAGTGGTAACACAACAGAGAAAGGGACTCCTGATGCCTGGAATAGGCCTGCAGATCTTCCCCATTACAGCCACCTGTGGTGGCATTCCCGGTGTAGCCTATATTCCTGGGGACACTCTTTAAATCTTTATATATATATATATATATATATATGGAGTGCGTTTGGGGGGAGAGATGCATAGGCAACAATATATGGCCTTCCCTTGTGGGAGAAGATGGAGAGTTAGAATATGGCTGTGGGAAAAGGAGTCAAGCAGATGTAAGAAACTCCAGTGTATGGGGATGTGGGGTGTGGTACAGCATCATGCCATCCCCTGGCAAGGACATTTTTCTAGAATTGGGGAGGACTCTTCCATGTCATTGACAATGGTTCCTTAATAAGATAGAAGCCTACCAAAAGGTACTCGTTTGTTGCCTCAGTGACCCTCAGGCCTCCCTCCCACCCCACTGAAGTTGATGGATGAATTCCCACCCCTAATCCGTACCCTTGGATCTGGGCCTTTGGAAGAAGGCTTGAGGAAGAGCTTGGATAGAGAAAGGCCTGTGGGATTCACATAGACTTAGCTCCCTAGAGAAGACTGATCAGGTACATGCCCTCCAGAGAACCCCGTACACCCAGGAACCCTGTAGCCCCAGAGATAGCAGGCAACTGGAACTATGACAAATGGGCAAGAACATCCTGGGCCAAGCTGAAAGAGTATAAGCTGATGCCAGTGGAAGGCAGGTGGCAGAGGCGTCAAGTGGTCCTGGACAGTCAGTGCTAAGGTTAAGGAGCAGAAAGAAGCACACCTATGATGGCAACAAGGAGTCAGTGAGACACTTTGACTTTCATTGGTCGTGTGGGTTACATGGACTGTGTAGAACAGGAGGTAGGGCACAGATTTGATACTATCTCTTTGTAGCCATCGAAGAGTGTAAATCCAAAGGACCAGACAAGTCTCTGGAAAGTGGAGCTCACCATGTCTCTGGCACCAACTCTAGTCTGTCGGGGAGGGAGAGGGAAGTCCTAGAAGACTGGAGGATCCCATAGGTCTCTGGGAGATTGGGTTTACCAGAGAACAAAGGGCAGGTGTCTCCAGCGTTTATGGTCTCAGGTGTGAGCCCACTGTGTTCATCAGATTAAAGGCCTGTCCTATACCCTATGTCTTGTTGGCTTGACTGCTCTCATAGGGGTCGAAAGTCATGGAACTTGTGTTGTAGAGACCTAGGTCTACATTAAATTCTGATGTTCCTAAAGTAAAAACCTTGGAAGGAGTCAAAAAAGCCAAATCCTGATGCTCTGAGGCAAAAACCCAGGTGAAGTATCCATGGGGGAACAATGCCTTCACACGTCAGGGCAGCAATGATGCCTGGATGGTACAGTCACTCATCAAAAAGAGTCTGCTCGGGCAGCTAGGTGGCACAGTGGATAGAGCACTGGCTCTGGAGTCAGGAAGACCTGAGTTCAAATATGGCCTCAGACACTTGATACTTACTAGCTGTGTGACCCTGGGCAAGTCACTTAACCCCAATTGCCTTAAAAAAAAAGAGTCCTCTCTGTGATTATAGCACAAAACCTCCTGGACTCTAGCCAAAAGACCTCACTTCTGCTTCCTCTCTCCCATGAGACCCCAAACCAAAGTTTAATTATCAACTAGGTAGGGAGATGGCACAGGAAGAGCTCAGGGCACATGTTCCCCTTGGGACCTCTCCTCAGAGAGCACAGTTTCACCCTTGCTGGCTGTCCCACTTCCCTTGGCACTGGATTGTCCTCTGATTCATGGGTGTCCGCCTCGTCTCCTTCCCAAGTGAGGAAACAAGGCAGCTTCCCCCCAAGGAGGCTTCCTGGTGTTTGCTTGTGCTGGTAAGCCTTGCAGTTTTATGTAAATGTCAGCTCTTATTAATTTTCTTCCTGCTTCTCCAGACACTTAGGTATTGATTTCTTGGCCTTGGGTCTCCATTGGTCTCCCCCATTGCTCTCCCACCTCTTTTGATAATGAGCTGCTTGTCCAGCAGCACCCAGTGAGCCTGTGCCGCATGCAGAGGCTTCACTCCAGAAGGAAGATTTCTCAGGCTATGCCCAGCGCAGTGATCAGGTGTTCATAGTCTGTCCCCTCTGCTTTGTGCCCAGGCTGGCACCCTTCTCTGTCTCTCTTTGTCTCTCTGCCTGTCGCTCTCTGTCTCTGTTTCTCTGTCTGTGTCTCTGTCTCTCTCCTGCACCTGCCCTATATTCTTCCCATTGCTTCCTTTCTCTCCTCATCCCTTCATCCCTCCCTTCCCCAATCCACCACCAAGAGCGTTGATCAAACCAGCATTACTGGAAGTTGGCCGCAGACTTAGCAAGTCCTCATCTCCCCAGATACTACAAAGCACCCTCGCAGGAGGTATGCATTCCCTCATTGGAGGCAGGCAGGACAAGAATGGTTATCTTCATTTTATGGATAAGGAAATTGGGGGGTCAAAGGGTTCAAAGGTCTTGTCCGGAGTCATCCAAGTGGCCCGAACACCCAGGGCTGTGACCCCTGCCATAGGACACAACTGAGGACAGGTTCAAATAGGAAAAGCTCAGGTTCAGTCTCCAAATGCCAGAAAGTTAGACAAAATGGTGCCCAACTTGGGTCAGAGAGAATGATTTGGATTGTGGGGCATATGGGTCACATCACTTCTAAACCCAGGCAGAAGCTGGACCCTAGTCCCAGAACATGTCCATGAGGAGATGGACCTAAGCTAATCCATCCGACAGAAATGCTCAAGGGGCACAGAGTGACCAAAGGGACAGTGGGCACAACCATTATTCAACTGCCCACCAACCCCTAGATGGGCGGCTCATTGTCAAATACTAGTGGCGGATAAAGGGTGAAGCTGGGCTGTGGTCTGCCCAGAAACCTGTCTTGCACGGGCCCAGACTCGTGGGGAACTGCCCATTCTGGAAGCTCCACATGCCCAATGACACAAAGACCTCCCCACTGGAGAAGCTCTCTGGTCTGGATGCCTGGTGGATATACAAAAGCTCTTGAAGGGAGGGAGAACCACACACCGGGAAGGGGATGGAGATGTTGGAGGCTCTGAAGAGAGGCCAGTTGGGGGTTTCTTTCCATTCATTGCTCCAAACCATCTCTCAGGGGCTGCCAGGCTTATGCCACTGAGCTGTCACATCTCGCTTCCCACACTCATCCCTCCAAGGAATCCCCTGAAGAGGACGTATCCATTATCCCCGAAGGGGAGGCCTGGGTCTCTTGCAGCCAGAGATGGGAGCGATCTTGAACTGTTTTAGCATGGAGACCATAGAGGGCTCAGTGGGGGGAGGAGAGAGCAGCCGACAGAACTCCTCCAAAGCAACACACAGAAAAGCTTCGAGGAGCAGCTCCCTAATCCTCCCTGGGGGCCCTGCTGCTCACCATGGCAACCAGCAAACCTCCCAGCAGCCTCAGTCCGCCAGCCATGCGCTTGTTATGGGAGTGTTACGGAGGCTTTCAATACTGGGGACATCAAACTGGCCCTGGAGAAGTGAGAAACCTCAAGGACTGGGCAGAGGGGCCAATGAGCCCAGCAAGGGGTGGCCGCACTATGCTCTGGAATGGTCTGGGGAGAAAGGATGGGGAAGCCCCCCTCCCCCCGCCAGCTGTTAGCGATCCTCCAAGTCTGACCTTCCTATTCCCCTCCCTAGTCTCCATCCCCATTTCCCTCAGGCAAGATTTCACAGGAATTCTTCAGGCTGTGTGGGCACAACAGTCAGCTCAGAGCTGCCCAAAGTGGTTTTCTCCTTGTTTATTCATCAGGCAGGAAGAGACAAAAAAACCAACCTTTGGCGCATACTGGGGACCCCTCACCACCTCTCCTGGGATTAAAGCCCTTAGTTGGGGTGCGGAGACACATCCCCCAGGACAACATCCCCCCCATCCCTTTCCAGCCCCTTTGCCCAAAGCCACAGCCATGAGCCCTCGTGGACTCTCGTCTGCCTTAGCACGAAAGGACAGTGCCCCCCCGGGCATGAGGCCATCTGCCAAGCTGGGCACCCCTCCAGACTAAAGCAGAGGAGGAGGAGGGACCCATCTGGCTCTTCTTGGTCCAGCAGACCATGAGCTGGCACAGGGAAAAGACAGAGTGGGCTGGGGGCTGCGGGGGTGCCTAGGACACCGGCACAATGACTACTTCGATGTCCTTTGTCCCATCAGATAAAAGAACTTTCTCAGATGCAAGATAAGTCCTGGGAAACAAATGGATAGAGGTACTTTATGAGCAGGTGTTAAGACTGACCTTGTGAGTAGGGCTGAGTAGGTGGGGAGTCTGGGAAGGCCTTCTCTCCTCCTAGTCTCCATTCTCAGTGTTCTGATGCCTGAAATCCTCCCCCCATTAAAGCCTTTGTTGCTTTGGTTCCTGAAGAAAGGACCAGAGTCAATTCAAGTCTACGCCTAATACTTAATAGCTGTGACCCCACGAGCAAGTCTTTTAACCTCTCAGGCTCAGTTTCCAAATGATAAGAGCCTTTTATAGGGAAGTTGAGGTACAAATGAGATTACATAGAAGGTGCTTTGCAAACTTGGTTTTTTTAGAATTAAAATAATCCTTTATTGGGCACTAGAGAAAGTGACCTAGAGTAGTTGAAGACAGCTTCGAAACATCTTCCTCCGCTTTGCAAACTTCTGTATGGCTCTAAAGAGTTACGTATAAATATTAACTGTTATTATTTGATTATGATAAGAATGAAAAACTGTTGGGAGGTATCATAACACAAAATTTATCAGTTTTTTATACCCCAGCATGAATGAGTTTATCGCAACCTTTTCCAAGAGCCAGAAAGGAGTGGGAAAAGAGCAGTAAGATGCTGAGTACCTATGGCAAAAAGACACAAATTCACAAAAGACAAACCCATTTATCTTCACTGAAGGGCTGCCTGGTGAAAGGTGCATCAACACCAATTTACATTCACTCGATTTTCAAGGACCCTACTAGGAAAACTGCAGCAATGATTATCTTGCTTTATCCCTTTGTTTGTTCAATGGAAGGGACATTTATCAGCTTGGAGGAAAGCAAAGGAAAGACTACCAATTAGATATTCCAACCATGTCACTCCCTTACTCGAGAAACATCAGTGACTCCCTATTGTTTCTTGTATAAACTACTTCATTTTTTTTTTCAGGGCAATGATGGTTAAGTGACTTGCCCAGGGTCACACAGCTAATGTGTCAAGTGTCTGATGCCAGATTTGAACTCAGGTCCTCCTGACTCCAGGGCCGGTGCTTTATCCACTGCACCACCTAGCTTCCCCCTGGAAAGGGCTTTAATACAAAATGAAGTAGTTGGGGGCAGTTAGGTGGCGCAGTGGATAAAGGACCAGCCTTGGAGTCAGGAGGATATGAGTTCAAATGCGGCCTCAGACACTTGACACCTACTAGCTGTGTGACCCTGGGCAAGTCACTTAACCCTCATTGCCCCTCATAAAAAAGCCCTTTCCAATATAGTGTGTGTGTATATATATATATATATATATATATGTATATATATGCATGTATATCCCTATATATACATACACAACCCTATATGTACATATATACATACATACATACACACATTAGGTGGGTACATACAAACACATACACCCATATATGCATGCACACATATACACATACACACATACATGTTCCCCATCCCTCCTCCCAATCTCAATGGACCATAAGCTCCTTGTGGACAGCGACAGTTTCATTTTCACCTCTGTATTCCCATCGCTGGGAGTAAGTGCTTAATAAATGCTTCTCTTCTCTCGTCATCCCTCCCTCTCCTTCCTTGAAACTGAAATGGAGCCAAAGCCCAAACCCAAACCAAGCCAGTAGCCACCGACGCCGCTGAAAGTCCAGCAAGTCCTCTGGTGTCCAGGTCCAGTCCACACCTTAAATCTAGAAGAGCCTATTCTCACAGATCAGGCATTTTTCCTCCTCAAATTCGATACTGTTGCATCAAGGAGGCCTGTCGTTTCATTATTATTCTGCAGCTTGACCTTGAAACAAGCCCATTTCTTGGGAACAGGGTTGGGAGAGCAGCACGGGGGAAGCCAATCAGGTTCCCATGATGGTGAGGAGCTCAGACAATGGAGAAACTCATTTCTGGGAAAAGTGACGGGATCACTTTGTCCTGTCAAGCCCACAGATCTCATTCCCCCATCATCACAGTGGGCACAAGACGGCCAGACTTTCTGGAACCATCTTCAGCTTGAATTTTTTTTTTTTTTTAGTGAGGCAATTGGGGTTAAGTGACTTGCCCAAGGTCACACAGCTAGTAAGTGTTAAGTGTCTGAGGCCGGATCCGAACTCAGGTACTCCTGACTCCAGGGCCGGTGCTCTATCCACTGTGCCATCTAGCTGCCCCTTCAGCTTGAATTGATTCGATGAGCTCTGAGCTGAATTGCTTGGGCTCAGTGGCCTAAGGTCCCTGCGAGGCTATGACTTCCTAAGGCTGTACTGGAGGATGCTGGTAAATGGCCTATGCCCCTGACGCCATTTCTAGGGGCAGCCCATCTGATTCCTCACTTCAATTTGCCCCATGTTCCTGCTCTTTTCCAAAATGGTGTGGCAAGAACTCCCATTTGAAAGCCCCTCACCCCACAACAAGATTGTGCCCCCACTGCCCCAAAGTTTGGCTTCTCCCATAGGCTCCAGCCTAGCCCCAGGTACTTGGGTCAAGCACATTACAGAATTTCAGAGTACAGGAGTGGGAAAGGCCTCCTTACAGCTGACCCAGGATCCCTGCCATAACTTCCCCCCAAGGGCTCCACCAGTCTCACCATGAAGCCCTCCCACTGCCTCCTGAGGCAGCTCCTTCCTCTTCCACAGAAAGAGCTCTAATCCTTAGGAAAGTTCTCTTTATGTCTAGTTGAAACCTGCTTTTCTGCTGGACACTTTCCAGCTTAGCAAATGTCCTTCTTAACACGTAGCAGCCAGAACTGAATCTAGTCTTCCAGGTATGACCAGGCAAGGGCAAAAACCAGAGGGACTCTCACTCCCGAGGTCTTGGAAGTCTGTCCCCCTTATTATGATCGAATAGTTGCCTTATCATGCTCTGGACCAGATGTGTCACAAAAATATGGAACATAATGAATTAAACTACACTAGGAGGGGGCAGCTAGGTGGTACAGTGGATAAAGCACCAGCCCGGGATTCAGGGGGACCTGAGTTCAAACCCAGCCTCAGACACTTGACATTTAACTAGCTGTGTGACCCTAGGCAAGTCACTTAACCTTCATTGCCCCACCAAAAGAAAATTACAATAGGACATAGATAATGTTAATAGGTGGTTTTCTAAGTCAGTATGCACCCACCTGTATGGGTTAGCAGCTGCTGTTTCTGAGTTTGCCACCACTGCTCTGGACTCATACTGAGCTTGCAATTCATGAAAAATCTCAGTTCTTTCTCAGATTTGGGGGAGGGAGGAGAATGTGCCAAGGGGAGAAATGTGTGACTGGGAAGGGAGTTGGAGCCTGCTTATGGAAGGCCTTAAATGCCAGCCTAAGAAGTTTGTGTTTGGGGGGCAGCTAGGTGGCACAGTAGATAGAGCACTAGCCCTGGAGTCAGGAGGACCTGAGTTCAAATCTGGCCTCAGACACTTGACACTAGTTGTGTGACCCTAAGTAAGTCACTTAACCCCAATCGCCTTACCAAAAAAAAAAAAAAAAAAAGGAAGAAGTTTGTGTTTGCTCCTTAAGGAAATAGGGAGCCACTAGCAGTCTTTAAGCATGGAAAGTTAGCTTGACACCTGCCTAGAGAAGAGATTCGAGACAGTCAGAGACTGGACACAGGAGGACCAATCAGGGGAGAGGCTATAGCTATATGAGTGGAGAAATACTGTGGAGGGAGAACAGCAAGGCCTGACATTGTAATTGGAGAAGGAAGAGTTTAGGATGATTCTGAGACTGTGAATCTGGGTGACTGGAAAGATGGTGGAATGCTCAACAGAGAGAGGCAGGCTTGAAGGAGATAACTGTTTTTGGGTAGGGGAAGATGGCGAGTTTTGGTCTGGATATCAACTGTACCAGTGTCTCTGCCCCTGGCCACCTGCCCTGCCAAACACGTGCTATAATAAGGAGTAGATACGCATGGGGATGGCTCATCCCAAACCCATCCTCATTATCAGGACCCTCTCTACTGCTGGTGGGCGGCTAGCATCATTTTTGCATGGACATACTAGTCTGTCCTATTTTATGTGGAGGCCTCCCTCTCAGTGCTGTCAACTGGCCAGTTTGCCCATCTGCAAAATGGGGGGAATAAGCCAAGATACACAGGGTAGTCAATGTTGGAAGAAGGGCTTGAGAACCCTGAAGGAGGCTTTTGGATGCCCCACAGCCTCCCCTAAAAGGTACCTTCTAAGAATCAGCCTCCTCTCCTGCTGCTGGGGAGTGCACTTTGGACTCAGATGCTGCACAAGCAAGAAAGTTGCTTCTGTGAGTTGCCTTTCCCCTGTGGCGCCTGAATGAGGCCCAACAACACATGTTGCCTTCGCCTCCCTCCCCTCCATCTGTCCTCTTTCCCCTTTGAGCTCTCTTCATCTTGTAAAAGGCCAGAGATTCAAGGGAGCAGTCAGCTGACAATGCCAAAAGGCTGCCGACATGGGTAGGAAGAGATGACTCCTCTACAGAGCAAAAGCCTAGAGATTACTGGGCACCAACTGCTCAGCAGCCTAAGGAGGCAGCAAGAGAGCCTTAATTCCTGCTCTCTTTGGGTATTACTCTGCATTCATTCCTCCCCCTCCACTCCTAAGATGCAGCGTTCTCGGTTTATTCTCACTGTCAAGGGACTCTTCCCTGAAAGAACATTTCCTGGGTTTCCATCCTTGAATTATTCATCTTTGCTGCCTGGGCTTAACAAAACACTCTGCCTGAAGTCCCTGGGTGGGACTAGGCTGCCCTTCCAAGTCAGAGACAGAGAAGTGACAAAAGCAGCTCAATTCAATTCTGCAAAACATTCTACCTTGGCAAAGACCCTGCACTGGCTGCTAGACAAAGGTGTACTTGGAGTCAACATTCTGACTCAGGCATTTACTGAGTAGCATGACCCTGGGTAAGTCCCTTCACTCTCAGAGCCTCAGTTTCCCCCTCTGTAAAAAGGAGGACATGGTATCACTCAGACTTCACATGATTGGTGTGAGGACCAATTGAGTCCCAGGATGCCAAGTGTTTTTACAAACTTTAAAGAACCAGATTGGCTTGGAGTTGTTGTTCATGCCCTCTAGGAATTTTGCCTTGAGCCAAGTCCCCTTTGTCCCCACACCTATCCTTCTGGCTCCTCTTAAATCAAGTTTCAGCTTGTTCTGAACATTGAAAGTCAAGCCCTAAGGGACAGCTAGGTGGTGCAGTGGATAAAGCACTGGCCCTGGATTCAGGAGGACCTGAGTTCAAATTTGACCTCAGACACTTGACACTTACTAGCTGTGTGACCCTGGGCAAGTCACTTAACCCTCACTGCCCCACAAATAAAAAAAAGAAAATGAAAGTCAAGCCCTGCCTCTACTCCACACCCTACTGAGTCTGCCCCCTTGAGCCCTTCTTCACAAGAGGTCCAATGTCTCCAAGACATGGCTAGGAGTCCCTTTGTTGGGAACCTTTGGTGGGGGCTTTCCTGATAAAGAACCAAGCTCCCCCTTAAGACGGTGGGATCCTAAATAGGGTTTGAGCTGGAAGGGACCTTCCAGGGCAAATCCCCTCATTTTACAGACTGGGAAACTGGGGCCCAGAGAATGGAATGGATTTGTTCAATGTCATGCGGTTCCTTTGCACAGAAGAAGAGGGGAGGTGTGGCTTGGGGGCTGGGGGATGATCCCAGCCTACCCTTTCATTGGCCTTTGTCAGGCTTTGTCGGGATCTGCCCTGTATCCATTCACCCCCTTCTCTAGAATGGACACAGGAAGCAGCAGAGTCATCGGGTAAGGCTTGTTGGTGCCTGGCCGCAAGAAAGCCATGTAAACCAACCCCCTAAAGGCATGCCCTGGGCTCTCCTTCTGCAAACTCAAAGCAGGAGCTAAAATTTTGGCCAGAGACCATGGTTGCAAGAAACGGCTGACTGAGGGCCAGGGCTTCAAAATAAATAATTAATTGCTTACAAAGAGCTTGTGACATTGTCATGGCAACCAGCCTCAATGCCCTGAGGCTCCCAAGGCCCCCCCAGCACCTGCTCTGTTCTACAAAAGAGACTTCCCCAAGCAGGGAGATTTCCTACTTCCTTGCTTTTAGTTTGATAACGATGTTCATTTTAGTTTCCTTCATTTGTTCTTTTTTTTTTTAATAAAAAGAGATTAGGAGAGGAATATATGGCTGGGGAACAGATCACCTTGGTGACTGTCCCACTGGAGTAAGAGAAGACCGGTCTTTGGTATTTTTACCAGACAAAAGGGAGGGCATTACAAAGACCTGGGAGGGAACTACGAAGCTAGAAGAAACACAAAATAAACCAGGGCCAGATCACTAAGAGGGAGTCTTTGATAACGGGGTATCAGTAGAGTATGCAGCATCCATCCAGATCTTTCATAGCATCTTGCAGACCTTAGCATTGCTCATCAGCTTACTGGGCCATGCCCTACCGCACATCATTCCTGAGATGGGAGAGAGCTGTTTTCCCTTAGCCTAGGGGGTTTGAATCGTTTGGATTTCTTGGGGTCCTGCTACATTTCCCCCCTCTCTTATTTCTAGGGAGAAAGGGGCAAAGGTCTGGCTTCTGTAGCTTCTTCAAGGTGGAAAAATGGGGAGATGACCCTGTCTTTAAGGAGAGAGGGAGTGAAAAGCTTGGTGGGTGCAGTCCAAGGGTCACAGTGGCATCACTGTGGCTTCAGTAAAAGCTTTAATCCTAGAAGCTACTAAAGAAATGGCAATATTACAAATACAAAGTCCACACAGCAAGATGCATGCAGGGATCAAAATTCTAGGTATGAAAACGACCATTAAGTCCAGGATGGAGAGCTGGCAAACAATTGGCCGTCAGTGTCTGCCACCTTCATTTGTTTTGATTTGTTTTGTTTTGGCGGGGCAATGAGGGTGAAGTGACTTGCCCAGGGTCACACAGCTAGTAAGTGTCAAGTGTCTGAGGCCGGATTTGAACTCAGGTACTCCTGAATTCAGGGCCGGTGCTTTAACCACTGCGCCATCTAGCTGCCCCCTTCCTTTGTTCTTAATGTGATAGTGGCAGTTTTGCCTCCCCTCTCCTCCTGTCTTCTTTTCTCTCATCTTCCTTTCCTTGCTCCTCTCCTCTCTCCCCTTCTCCTGCTCCTTTCTCCTTCCTCCACCCACCTCTCTCTGATCCCTTTTGGAGGGAGCGCCGAGCTCTCAGACAGCATCTCTATATGCCCTCACAGCACTGACTTGGAAGAACAAGTGAACCTTGAGGCTTTGCTCTGGGTGGCTTTTCCCACTCCAGTCTTTCTGGCTCTCCACAGCTTGGAGAGAAATGTTGCAATGTAACTACCTGAGTTCCTATTATCAGAGAAAACTCAGGTTATTAAACAGATGGGTTCACCCAATTTTCTTCCCCTTCCTTTCTCATTTTTATCATCACTGTGGGGAAAATGGAGATCTTATAAATGCACAGTTTCATTAATTTACAGCTTGGAGGAGCCTTTGTGCTCATTTAATTGACCTCTCTCACTTTCCAAAGGAGGGCACTGAGACCAAGAGCAATGATGTGACTTATCCAAGGTCACCTACACAGTAAACGTCAGAAAGGAATTCAGGCTCAAGTTACTAAGTCTAGGGTGCAGCTAGGTGGTGCAGTGGATAAAGCACCGGCCCTAGATTCAGGAGGACCTGAGTTCAAATCCAGCCGCAGACACTTGACACTTAATAGCTGTGTGACCCTGGGCAAGTCACTTACCCCTCATTGCCCCCCTCCAATGTTACTAACTCCAAATCCATGTCCTTCCCTTCTATTAACACCAGATATATTATAAAAGTAAAAAATGACTTCATTAGGCAATATGTAACTCTTTTTCGAGGAATATAGTCTAGCAAAGTCTGGGTTTTTGCTGGGAATTGTCTTATAATCAAATATATTAATACATTTTTACAAATGTGAAATTAATTGGGGAAAAGTTATCAGCAGTAAATCTATCAGATCAATATCTGGTATGCAGAATCTCTAAGGAACTGATACATCTCTAATTAGACTAATACATGATGTCTCAAAGGAGCCATGACCCATCGGGTCCCACTCTGAGAAGAGGGGCCTTTTGATATATAGGGAAGATATTCATGAATAAACAGTACAAGAAGCAGGCAGTTAGGTGGTGCAGTGCATAAAGCACTGGTCCTGGATTCAGGAGGACCTGAGATCAAATCTGGCCTCAGACACTTGAAACTTATTAGCTGTGTGACCCTGGGAAAGTCACTTAATCCTCATTGACAAGCAAAAAAAAAAAAAAAAGAAGAGAAGAAGAAGCACCTTTTGTTGTGTGGACTGTAGTTGTTGTGTTGTTCCAGTCATGTCCAACTCTCCATGACACCTTTGGGGTTTCCTTGGTGAAGACACTGGAGTGGTTTGCCATTTCCTTCTCCAGCTCATTTTGCAGATGAGGAAATTGAGGCAAATGGGTTTAAGTGACTCGCCCAGGGTCACATAGCTAGTAAGTGTCTGAGGCCAGATTAGACTCTGGTCTTCCTGACTCCAGGGCTAGCACTCTATTCACTGCAGCGCCACCTAGGTGCCCTAGAGTGTAGTTAACTTACGGCTAGATATAAACAGACTCCTTGAGTCCCCCTGCTGAGCCTTTACCTATACCAGGGACTATTGGCTCTCTATTCCACAGAGGAAAGACCAATTGCATGGAGGGAAAGATAAGTCATTTTCATTTCAATTTCCTTGGGGAAATGAAGCATTTTTATCCTCCTCCATCCCCATGTGATTGGGGAAAATGGGGGTCAGGGATGTTTACAGAGACTTTGCCCAAAGTCTCACACATGGTAAGTGGTAGAGATGGGATAGGAAGTTCTGTCTCCAAATATAGAGTTTTCCACTAAGCTCTTCATCCCTTATCCAAAGATTGGATTTCAGGAAATAAAGAGAGGGTAACAGCGAAATCAGGATTAATGCCCTTCTTTCTCCCACAGAAAGGCTGAACAGACACTGATGAAAACAAGTACTCTGCCAGTTTGTTGTTCTTGATGTTATTATTTTGCTACTGTGAACGATACTCTAACTGAAACTACCTTGATGTTACAATATTGAAAATGTAGCTGTTAGTCACCTCCATGGATGTTTTGGTGGCATGGGAATTTCATAGAATACTACTGGGCTGGAAGACATGACAAGTAAGGAAGTTCAATAAACTTCATAGATTTATATGAACTGATGCAGAATTAAGGAAATAGATCCAGGAAAACAATACACACAATCACCTTAGTGATGGAAATGAAAGCCACACTAAAAGGCAGTGAGCTCCCTAGACTACATAAAATGTTGCACTTGAAGTATTGGTTAGTTTTGCCAAACTATTTTTCCCTCTTATTAAAAAATTATTCTTGGAAGGTGAGTGTTAGAGGTATGGGAGGGATATGTCAGAAATATAATGTTGCAACAATAAAAAATCAAAGAAAGGATTAAATAAAAAGGAAAGACAGTACATTTTAAAGGGGAGGGCAAAGCAAGAAACTCATGATTTGAAAGGACGAAGATCCATATTGATGGATCTCAACAGAGGGATGATGGTGGGAGAAGGCAGGAGGGATATAGAATGTGGGTTGATGCTTTTGCTTATTTGTTACAATGAAGGGTTAAATGTTGTTCAATGTTGTAGAGAAGGTTAAAAGGGAATAACTGTGCTATAAAACCAAAGGACAACAACTGAATCAAAACTAAACCTTGTAAATCCTCAAGTCAGGGGAGGCCAAACTTGGGAGGGGGAATCATATGGCCATAAAGCATCTCCAATTTCACAAAAGCAGACAGCTAGGGGATGGGCCTGCTGAGTTATTTTAGCCTCAACTCTACTTCTTACTCATTGTATAGCCTGGTCTTGTGAGTAGCTAAGAACTGTGGGAGAATTCATATTGTAGCCACTAAAGCAACATTTCTTCACCTTTGTTGTACTGAATTGATAGGCTGCAGAAGACCATGGGCCCCTTCTCAGATTCATATTTATAAATATATAAAATAAAATATGCAAGAAATCAATCCTATTAAAATACAGTTATCAACATTTTTCAATTGGAATTATTTTTTAAATTATTTAAAAAATTTTTATTTTCAGTTCCAAATTCTCTCTCCCTCTCCACTTCCTTCCCCACCCACTGAGATGGCAGGAAATATGATACACGATTGATGTATTAAAAACCTCACAACCAAATGTAGAAAAGCAGAAATAGTAAATGCATCCTTTTCAGATCATAATACAATAAAAATTATATTCAATAAAAGGCTGTGGAAACAGAGATTAAAAAGGAGGGGCAGCTAGGTGGCGCAGTGGATAAAGCACTGGCCCTGGATTCAGAAGGACCTGAGTTCAAATTCGGCCTCAGACACTTGACACTTACTAGCTGTGTGACCCCGAGAAAGTCACTTAACCCTCATTACCCTGCAAAAAAAAGGTAATTGGAAATTAAATAATCTAATACTAAAGAATAAGTGGGCCAAAGAACAAATCTTAGAAACAATCAATAATTTCATGAAAAAGAATGACAACAATGAGAGAATATACAAAAATTTATGGGATGCTGCCAAAAGAGAAAGAGCAGATCTATGAATTAGGCATGCAACCAAAAAACTAGAAAAAGAACAAATTTAAAATCCCCAGTTAAACACTAAATTGGAAATCCTGAAAATCAAAGGAAAAATTAATAAAATCAAAAGTCAGAAAACCACTGAACTAATAAATAAAACTAGGAGCTGACATTATGTGTAAAAACAATAAAACAGATAAACCATTGGTCAATATGATTATTTTTTAAAGAAAAAAACCCAAATTACTAGTACTGAAAATGAAAAAACCAATGAAGGTGAAATTAAAGCAATTATTAGGAGCTAGTTTGCCCAATTACATACCAATAAATCTAACAATCTAAGTGATATGGATGAATATTTACAAAAAATATAAATTGCCCAGATTAATAGAAGAGGAAATAATATACTTAAATAACCCCGTCTTAGAAAAAGAAATTGAACAAACCATTAATGAATTCCCTAGTTAAAAATCTCCAGGGCCAGATGGGTTCACAAGTGAACTCTGCCAAACATTTAAAGAACAATTAATTCCAATACTTTATAAACTATTTGGAAAAATAGGTAAAGAAGGAGTCCTAGGGGGCAGCTAGGTGGCACAGCAGATAAAGCATCGGCCCTGGATTCAGGAGGACCTGAGTTCAAATCCAGCCTCAGACACTTGATACTTACTAGCTGGGTGACCCTGGGCAAGTCACTTAACCCCCATTGCCCTGCAAAAAAAAACCCCAAAAAACCAACAAAAAAAAGGAGTCCTAAAAAATTCCTTTAACAACACAAATATGATGCATATACCTAAACCAGGAAGAGCAAAATCAGAGAAAGAAAGCTATAGACCAATTTCCTTAATGGATATTAATGCAAAATTTTAAAATAAAATATTAGCAAGGAGATCACAGCAATATATCACAAAGATCATACTCTATGAACAGGTGGGAGTTATACTAGGAATGTAGGGCTGGTTCAATATCAGTATAATTGATCATATCAATAACAAACCCTACAGAAATCACATGATTATCTCAACATATACAGAAAAAACTTTTATCAAAATACAATACTTATTCCTATTTAAAAACACTAAAAAACATAGGAATAAATGGAGCTTTCCTTAAAATGATAAGAAGTATCTATCTAAAAGCATTATCTGTGCCAGGGATAAGCTAGAAGCCTTTCCAAAAAGATCAGGCGTGAAGCAAGGATGCTCACTGTCACCACTCTTATTCAATATTGTACTAGAAGTGACAGCTATAGCAATAAAAGGGGGAAAAGTCATCTGTGTATACCCTCAAAGAAATTTTTTTAAAAGGAAAAGGACCTATATGGACAAAAATATTTATAGCAGCTCTTTTAGTGGTGGCAAAGAATTGGAAATTGAAGGAATGCCCATCAATTGGGGAATGGTCAGACAAGCTGTAGTATATGATTGAGATGGAATACTACTGTGCTATAAGAAATGACGAACAGGATGGTTTCAGAAAAACCTGGGAATACTTAAATGAAATGATGCAAAGTGAAATGAGTGGAACCAGGAGAACATTGTATACAGTAACAGCAATATTGTATGACAATCAACTGTGGACGATAGCTACTCTCAGCAATAAAATGATGTAAGAAAATCCCAAAAAACTTATGATGAAAAATGCTATCCACCTCCAAAGAAAGAACTGGTGGGGTCTGAATGTAGATTGAAGTATTCTTTTTTAACTTTATTTTTCTGGGGTTTTTTTGGTTTGTATGGGGTTTTTTTGGTTTGTTTTCTTTTGGGGGGCAATTAGGGTTAAGTGACTTGCCCAGGGTCATACAGATAGTGTCAAGTGTCCATTGTGCCACCTAGCTGCCCCCTGGTCTGTGTTTTCTTACACAACCTGGCTAATATGTAAATATGTTTTGCATGACTGTACATGTATAAACTATGTCAAATTGCCTGCCTTCTCAATGAGGGGGGAGAGGAGGGACAAAAGGAGAGAATTTGGAACTCAATTTTTGAAAATTAATACTTAGAAATTTTACATGTAATTGGAAAAAATAAAATGTTTAAAACTAGGAAAAAGAAATACAATATACATTATACATATGAAATCATGAAAAACATATTTCCACATTAGCCATCAACATATTTTCTAAATAAGTACATGCACCTGAAGCTGAGAATCCCTGCACTAGAGTCACCATGTAATTCTTTGATCAAGGAAGGGGGCTTCCCTTTCCAAAAGCATAGCTGGGAGGTCTCCTGAGTATTTGATCCAAGTGAGTCTCCTTAAAAAGCACTCTAGGCTGCTAAATGTGGTGAAAGGGTGCCAAGCTGAACTTCATCCAACTAGGTATGGAACGGGCCAAAATAAAGGGTGACCAGAGAATTGAGCATGGGACCAGATGGTGAGGGGTTTCCTAGACTTCATCTCCTGGTATTTAACTACTAGGAGAAGGTGAATGACCTAGCAGAGGTCGAAAGTCCTATGTCTTCTTTATCTCATTCTCTCCCATTGCCTGGGCCAATGAGCCGTAAGAGCATTCCCAAATCAAGACTGAGGAGCTACTGCAAAGATGTGGGGATGTAACTTCAGCCTCGAAGACAAAGGCTGCTTCTTTTTTATGCCTGCATTTCCTCACCTCTCTCCTTCAAGCCCTCTTCTGGGGTGGGGGAAGAATCCTGAGGTCTCGAAGGCTCTACCGATGCAGCTCTTACTTTGGCAGGATATACTGAGCTGTTAAGGTCTTAAGGGCAGGTCTGATAATGGACTGCAAATCTGTCTTCCACAGACCAATCTAGCTAGGCGTGGAGAAGCATGGCAACAGAAGGTCATCTGCCAAAAGATGGGTTTTTCAGCCATAGAAACTCAAGCAAACTGACTACTCCGAGGTGCTGGCTTGGGAACCTGACTCAAGTCCCTACCAATGAAAACAGGAATTTGGGGAAGAATTACAATATAAATATAAATCAGACCTAGTAAGTGTTAGTCATCCTGGATTGCAGATGGGAGGAAAGACCTTGTGAGCACTGCAGAAATCCTTCAGCCCCACAGAGATAGCTCGTGTGCCACCATCATTTCTCCTTAAAGGTGAGCTGAAATGGCTGCCCTCCAACTATGATGGCAAGCTTCTCACCACAGTGATGAGGGCCTCCTGCCAGTCTCCATGGGGACAAGAGAATGCTCTGAGAGGGGAACAGTCGTTTAGTTGACTAAGAGAGAAATCAGGCTAGCAAAGGTCCTTTCGGGTCAGTACAAAGCCAATAGTAAGACTCGGTTTCACACTGCGGTCCAATCGATTTAATTAACCTAAGTTGATTCTCTCCTGGAACACAAGTTCTCTTTAGTTCTGATGAACACCCTCTCGGGGATATCATCATGGTTGGAAGCTTGTCTGTTTTATTTTAGTCTCTTTGGACCTCTTCAGGTTTCTGTCCATTGCTGTTTAGTCTTAGACAAAGCATCAGAAACTCTTTGACAAAATCTCAGCCATCAGAAAAGAGCCACTGGGAGTTTTGTACTCCATTCCCTTAGGTCAATCAAGCTGCTATTTTGAATTCTCTCTAGAATACTCTTCAGAAATGCAGGTCATCCTTGCTCCAGGAAGCAGGCTTCTTTCAACAACAGAGTAGGCAAGAGACAGTCCCCTTGAACTCTGCCCTGATCATCCCTCATTTGGAGTCCTACAGTTCAATGCTGGGAACATCTTAGGAAGGACATTGACAGACCAATGGCGAGTCCAGAAGAGGGCAACCAGGATAGGGGAGAGGAATGGAGACCATGCTAAAGCACAACTGGTCTGGAGAAGAGATGATTGGGGCAGGGGTGAATACAGGATGATCGTTGAGTATTTGAAGAAATGTGGAAAAGTAATTCATTGGGTTCTGGTTGGCACCAGAGGGTACTGGATGTTGGCCTCGATCATCCTTCTGAGGATGATCTGTTGAAGCTGGACACCAAATGAAATGTGATGCCATGAAACTCAAGGCTCCATTAAAGGGCTAGAAATGTGGCAGGAAGGCTTCCGGGGCATCCAGGCTTGCAGTTAGAGCTGTCTCAAAGTGGAACAGCTGCTTTCGTAGCTAATGGATGCCCCTGCACTGAGTCTTCCTGCAGAGGCTGCATAACTACTTGACATTGTGGGGAGGGAGGGAGATTCCTTCAATGGTTTATTATTACAAAGTCTCAGTGTGGGGTGGAACCTCAGTAATCAACTAGTCCTCTAGCCTTTTTCCTGCTCATATTCACAGAAATGAACTTGCCACTCTTGTGCCCATTACATTGGCAAAGATAACTATCCTTTTCCCAAAAGAAATGATAAAATTCAGTGCTGGTGGGGCTGGGGAGATAGGAGCATACTGTTACATTGCTAGTAGAACTGTGAATGAGTGCAGTTAGTTTTGAAAAGTAACTCAATAATACACTATATAAAAAGAGTTATACAACTCTTGATACCTTTTAACCCAGTGATTACATTACAAGCACTACACCCTAAGGATGTTATTGAAAGGGGGAAAGAGCTATCCATTCAAAAATGTTCATAGCAACTTTATTTACAAGAGTAAAAAAATGGGAACAACCCAATGTGTCCAACGATTGTGGACTGGCTGCTTTGTGGTACATGAACATAATGAAATGCTATTGCACCTTAAGCATCAGCAAATATGAGGAATACAAAGAAATGTGGGAGGACATATCAAGTGATGCAGAGTGAAGAAAGGCAAAATCAGCAGAATCACTGTGAATACATGCAAAGTATGATGGGGGAGGGGACTTGTGGATCTTAGCAGGTGGAAACACATTCCCACAGGTAAAGATCAACAACTCCATAATCTATAGATTCAAAGATGTGCCTGGGGCACTTAAATTAAGCAACTTCATTCTAGTCACACAGCCAGATTGTGTTCGTACAACCACAATGTGAACCCAGGAGATCTTTCTAACTCTAAGGCTGACCCTCAGCCTACCATACCAGGCTGCCTTTCCTTATGATGCTACTGACCAATGAAAGAATAAGAAGAAAAAAGGGCATTAAAGGAAATAAGATGTTCTTGCTATGTCTTTTTGAAAGTAGATACGCACATTTTTTCCAATTATAAGAAATTTGAGTTTACAGGTTTATGGATGATTATGTTTGAATATTTACTTTTGTTGCTAGAATGGTCATAATCCTCTTTCTCTCCCTATTACCTGGTATTTCTTTATCTTTGCACAGAGTGTATCCCCACAGTAGGATGCAAACTCCTAGAAGGCAGAGACTATTTTAATTTATGCCCTTCTATCCCCAACACCTACATAGTACCTTACATAGTAGGCAGGTACATGTGTTTGCTGAATTGAAAAAGTGACTATTTAGAAAAAAAACACAAGTTTTAAATGAAAAAGACCTCAGGAGTCTGGTTTTCTTCTGCTTAAAGTTATGCAACTCAGATCTCTAGACTTTAGAGGTCTAGTCTAACCCCCTAATTTTACGGTTGAGGTAACTGAGACTCCGTGAGGTTAGATGACTCACCCAAGGTCACACAGGTAATACGTAGCAGTCAGGATTTCCCTCGCCATCTTCCCCTCCACTGATCTACCATAAGATTCGATTTAACCTTGATTCTTTACTAGAAGCTCAAGCGGAATCATCAAGACTGATGGCAGTTTTCAATCAGTATGGTATTTGCTTCATTCTCAACCCTCCCCGAATTGTGGCTGATTCTACTAGGCTTGCAGTTGTTAAACACCACCTGCCTTTGACTCAGCAGTGGACATGCTCCTGTAGTAGGTGGGGGCAGGAAGCACAGCAGGAAGGAAATGTGAAGGTTACAAAAAGAAACTGGTGCTAGGCAAGAAAAAGTCAAATTTCTCAAAGCCGCACTACTTTAGTCTCTGCAGAAGGCACCGCTGACAGTGCATGAATCTATGACAAAAGAGACTGGCCCGTGACCTACCCAAAACAGAGAAGTAGTCTGTGGGCAGACGAACATTTCTAGTGATTTCTTTTTTTCTGCAGGGCCCAACATTCTCTCTGGGTCGTAGCCACGATGATTTCTCAAAGGCAGCCCAGACAGAGTCAGAGAAGTGGTTCCATTTGGCATCTTCCCTAAGAATTAATTTGCTGGGAGGGCAATGTCGGGGACTGAGTATGGTCAAAGATAATGAGTCAGGGCAATGACTGCAAATCAAATAACAATTTCCATGGGCACTAACTGTAGAAAAGACTGCTCAGCCTGTACCAGCCTCCTCAGCCACAGCCACACACCCAGCTAGAAAATGATCACTGGCAGCCACATCGTCAAATGCAAAGGGCAGCTTTGAGGCATGTGTGTGTGTGTTTGTGTGTGTGCTCCAGTGTGCAAATGCAGACAGTAAACACTGTAGTAGTCAGTGAATCTTTTATCAGTTTACGTAATATACATGCAGACATATAGACATCAGAGGCAGTGTGCATGATGTATGGATGGCCAGTCTTGGAGACAAGAAGATCCAGATTCAAGTCCTGCCTCTAACAAATATTGGCTATGAGTAAGTTACTTAAACTCTCAGTGTCCCAGGCAATTCTTTAAAAATATAAGGAAGGAGGGGGCAGCTAGGTGGCGCAGTGGATAAAGCACCGGCCCTGGATTCAGGAGGACCTGAGTTCAAATCTGACCTCAGACACTTGACATGTACTAGCTGTGTGACCCTGGGCAAGTCACTTAACCCCCTCTGCCCCACCAAAAACAAAACAAAAAAAAACAAAAGAAAATAATAAGCAAGGAAACAAATATTCGTTAAGCACCTACTCTGTGGCAGGCACTATGCTAAGTACTCTACAAATATGATCTCATACAAGCTTCACAACAAGCCTGTGAGGTCGTTATTATCCTCATTTTACAAGGTAGACAGAGGTTAAGTGACTTGCCCAGAGTCAAACAGCTAGAAAGTGTCTGAGGTTGGATTTGAACTCAGATCTTCCTGACTCTGACCCTAGTGCCCCAATTACTGTGCTACCCAGCTGCTTCTAAGTTATAAAGGAGCTGTTTATCTGTATTAGTAGAAGGAGTTTACACACTGGAAGTTTCCTACACTGATGGAATCACAATTCTGGATGCCCCCCCAAAATAGTATATAACCTTGACCTCATTATCTGATCATAGGATGGAATGGACTCTGGGGTTCTCCCAAGTTACACCAGTCTAGCCAAGCAATTAGCGGCTCACCAGAGAGTTGCCCAGCAGATGGTGAATTTTTCAGCTATAGCAATTCATGGAATGTGGAGGGGTTGCAATCTGTGTATGGAAGGAGTGGCACAGCAATAAAATCATAGCTCTTTCAAGGTGTCTCAATGAATTCTGCACAATTTGCTAACAGCACCTTGCACTACATACATAATGCAAGACAAACTATCTCTAGCATGTAAGTAGTTTGCTAAACTTCACACTGTAGCATTGTGGCAGCAAGGTACCCAGAATCACAAGATCTCCAAATAGGAGATTTCAGAGATCATATAACCTAGTCCATGGGCAGCTAAGTGGTGCAGTGGATAGGACACTGGCCCTGAAATTGAGAGGACCTGAATTCAAATTTCACCTCAGACATTTACTAGCTGTATGGACCCTGGGCAAGTCGATTAACTCCAATTGCCTTAAACATCCGGGGCCAACTCCAGTCTTCCTGATGTCTATCTTGCCACTGGCCCTGGAGGAGAGAGTGAGGTTGGTGACCTTGCACAGCCCTCCCTCACTTGAATCCAATTCAGTGCAAGTCATGACATCACCCCGATGTCATGGTCCTCTTCAGGAATGAAGGACAAACAATAACAGCTCGGTCCATACCTGAACAAGAATCTCTGCTATCACTTACCTAACAAGTGGTCATGCAGCTTCTCTGGAAAAATTCCAGTTAAAAGGAACCTGCTGCCTCTCCAAGCAATCTATCCCACTCTTGGACTGCTGTAATTGTTGGGAACTTTTTTTCTCACATTGAACTGAAATCTGACTCTGCAGCTTCCACCCAGTGCCCTATTACAGTATTCACTTTAATAAGTGACATTTCTGTAGCCCTTTAAGGTTCTTTGTACTTTACATAATTATTTTATTTTATTGTTTTATTTTGCATAAATTATATCATTTTAGCTTCACAGATAAGTGCTACAAGTATCATAACCCCCTTTTCACAGGTGAGGAAACTGAGAGTGTGAGGCTAAGGATTTGAACCCAAGTCCTACACTGCTGCACATCCAAGGCTTCGCTCCTGCTGCTGGCAGGGTGTGTAGTGTTTCTGGGGGATTAGCAGGGGTTGCAAGGGGAGGAAAAGAAACGTGATCCACATGAGACTTGATGAGTTTACACCTTCCTTTTGATGCCCCCACCGCTGTCCAGTGCTGAACCAGAGACAGCCTCCAGTCCTTTTTAAACCTGGTGCTGTCCAAGTGCTGAATGATGCTCTGCTAGAGCAAAGCTTCTGAAACTGTGGGTCGCAACTCCAATATGGTGGTGTAACAGAATGTGGGGGTCGGAAAAAATTTGGCAACTGTAAAAGGTTACATATACCTATTTTATATACCTGTATACCTGAGGCTGCATAAAAATGTATTGGACGAACAGGGGTCGCCAAGTGGAAAAAGTTTAAGAAGCCCTGTGCTAGAGAACTTCCTCAAATTAAGACTCCCTGAGAGACAGCCCCCTGGATTTTGGACACACACACACACACACACACACACACACACACACACACACACACACACACACACAAACGATAGTGCCTACATAACAGGGAGCCTACTCTTTTAAAAGCCTGAATGAAATAAATCTGTCCCCATGAGCTGAGCAGGCAGGCTCATCTCACTGTAAACTCTCATTCCTCTTAACTCCTCCTCCCAGCTCCAACTGCAGCTGCGGTTGGGGCCGTGAAGCTGGGCACCATACACTTCAATACCCCTTTAAATACAGCCTTGTTTAGGTTCATTTCCTGAACCCACCAGCCAGATTCCCCTGGCCAGCCACAGAAGAGCCCTGTCTTAGAGAGAAGTCAACGTCCTTTAAGGTTTCAAATGACCCCAAAAAGGAAAACCCACACACAGCAAAAAGCAGCAGGCTTTCTTTCCCCTTAGAGATGGGCCTTCAACAACCTGCTCCTAGTCAGCAGATTCAAGAGAAGACATTTACCTCTCCACCCCACCCCCACCAGGCTTCTGGGGAAGTCACTAATCGCCTCATGGTTTCCCCAGATTGGGGAAACAGACAGCAGAGGTGGGTCATTTGGATTCCTCACCCTACTGGAAGGCACATCCAAGGGCAGGAGAAATCAGTCTCCAGCTTAGTTTAAAACAACAGACAATCCAATCCAGTGGCTGCTGAGTTGCCTGTGCAATCAAACCCTAATTTGATGCTGTCAGACTGGGACTGCTAAAGTCACTTTTACAGGGGTGTGAACTTCAGCAGGCTTTGAAGTGAGAGATCCTACTGAAATGTGGCATCTATCAAAGGGCGATTAATCTTTATTTATTGATTCAGTGGTACTCGCATGTGAAAATAATCATTTTCATCCTGAAAACACTTGTTAAATTGTAACATAAATAGGTACAGCCTCCTCACTGAGATTCAGCCAGCTCGGGGGTAAGTGGAGCAGACCACAGTATGACAGAAAGGACTTGAAGATAAACTTCTGGCTTTAATAGGAACACTGGCTTATTAAAAATTAAGTTCAGAGAGTTTGCCTGAGATGGACTATTCAAACTAACTTTTTAACCTCTTGTTGGATAACTATAAGGGTTTCTTCAGTGTTCTCTTCTCTCCCTAAATTCTATGTTTCTACACCCTTAGGAAAACTTTAATAATCAATCTCATATTTATTTATTATTTCACATTTTCCCAAATACTTTACATACATTAACTCATTAGAGCCTCACAACAAACACTGTGTTAACCCATTTTATAGATGAGGAACCTGAGGTTCAGAGAAGTGAGTTACTTGCCGAAGGGTCATACAGTCAGTAAATGTTAGAGTCAAGACTCAAACCCAGGTCTTCCAATTCCAAGCTCAGAGATCTTCCCATTACACCACACTGTGTTGTCCTTCCAACCAGACACATGTCCACCACTGCATCCTTAAATTGTCCTCATAAGGAACTTATGGGAAAGTTTCTGTCCTCCCGAAAGGCTGACTCTCCTATGCTTAGGGACTCTGGGATCCCAGGGGGGCAAAGAGGACAGGGCTACGTATGGTTGTATGCTGTTGTTTTGAGGGCCTGGGACCTGTCAATGCTGGAGTGACCTGAAATGCCCAAAGCTCTTAACCTTTTGGGCCTCAGTTTCCTCCTCTACAAAATGAGGGAGTTGGACAAGGTGACCTCCAAATTCCTTCCCAGGATCCTGTGCACTGGGCTCCCTATGTCATCAGCAACAGAGTCAGAAGGAGGAAGTAGCTTGGTTTATTCACTCCATCCTCTCCTCTGGCCTGGTGCTCAGTCCTGCAGGCTTCCACACCAATTCTCAATGAGCTGTTTCAAGCTAATAATGGATTGTTTAGTTTTGTTGGGGGTTCTTGGGGTCTTCTAATGCTACCTCTGACACAACCTGGCTCTGTGACCCTGAGCAAATCACTTACCCTCTCAGTGCCCTGGGCAACTATCCAAGTCACTGAGAAGGTGTGACTTGTATTTGTTGGGGAGATTTCCTCACCTGAACATTCCCTACACCACTGAAATCATGGACCCAGTTCAGATCCTATTCAGTTCTCATTGTCCTAATTTAAGACAGGGAGGGAGAGGAACAAGTGAGAATTTTAGAATAGTAGCCTATTTGAATTGAAAACACCCTTTGGGATCTAAGCCAATTCCCCACCACCACTACCCATTTTCCAGATTTAAAAATCAAGGTACAGGGGCAGCTAGATGGCAAAGTGGATAGAGCACCGGCCCTGGAGTCAGGAGTACCTGAGTTCAAATCCGGCCTCAGACACTTAACACTTACTAGCTGTGTGACCCTAGGCAAGTCACTTAACCCCAATTGCCTCACTAAAAAAAATCAAGGTACAAAGGCATTGTCTAAGGTCATGATGGTTAATGGTGGATATTTAGGCAGCCTACATCTGGGGTAAAGAAAGGAGTATAGAAGTCGCTAAGCTACCACAAAGGAAGTTCAAGGCAAATGGGCTTGAGAAGAAAAAAAGAGGGAAAGAGGAAAAGAAGGCTGCAAGCAGAAAAGATAAAGCCAATCCTTAGGTTCCTGCACAAGATCATGTCATTGCTGTTTGGTAGTTACCTTTTGGAAGGTGTATTGTAACACCCTGACTCTGTGGGGCAATTCTATCTTGGGCACAGAGATCAATGGACAGAGAGAGGCGATGGTGGTGGAGAGGCTACAATAAGAACTGAAAAGTGAGACTTCAGATCATTCAAGAAGCCAAGAGGAACTGGAGCGTCCATATAAGCCTGGAAGAGACACACACACACACACAAAGAGAGAAACAGAGACAGAGAGAGACACAGGACAGAGACAGAAAGAGACAGAGAGAGACAGAGACACAGAGACAGAGACAGACAGAGACAGAGAGACAGAAAGAGAGCCAGATGCAGGCAGTGAGATAGGGCAAGATTCTGGGCTCCAGAGTCCTTGTAAAATCAGCTCCTTCTCCAAGGGGCTGATTAACTCTGGCCCTGGCCTGCCACCTCCTCTCGGCCATGAAGCTGTCAAGAGGAAAATGCCCAGTGACTCGGCTCCTTCACACTCTTCTGTCTCCTCTCCCTCCCTCCCTCCCGCCCTTCCTTCACTTTTAAATCATTAGGACTTGACTCTTCTGCCTCAGCTTGGCTCCAGGCTAAATGAAAGCTGTTGAGAGAAGGGGAGAATAAACAGCTTGTTTGGATTTCTCAGGGCTGGAGAGTTAGAGACTGGATTGAAACACCTACCACACCTCCCCGGGCTGAGCTTTAGCAGTCCAAGCTCCTCCCCAGCACAGCGCCAAGCTCTGAACCCCACTCCAGCTGCTGGCTACTGTGCCTTTAAATTGCTGCTTTCAGAGGGTGTATATGGGGGGAGGTAGGAGGGAGGGAAAAATCTTCCTCCCAACCTCCCTGCTCCCTCCCCTCCAAGATTCTCCAGGGTTTGGAGAGTGCTTGCTGCCCAAAGAGACTCCCTCCCAGATTCTCGGGCAGCCAGGGCCCTCCCTCCACAAAGCATTGAAGCAGAGTCATCTCTGACATGATTATCTAAATGAGGACAATTGTAGCCCCCAACCAGTGAGGACGGGGAAGGAGAGAAGGCAAAAAAGGAGAAGACGAGAAGGAGGCAGAGAGAAGAGGAGGAGAGGACAGACCGCCTCCCTGGGCTGAGGAGCCAGGCTATGTCTAGGCAGCTCAAGTTGGAGGAGGGCTTCTGACTTTTGACATTTCCAGTGGGCTTTTCCTCTCTTGCCTCTGAAGCAAGGGAAGAAGGTAAGGGCATCAGTTGCTCTAAGGAATGAAAACTCTTACTCCCGGAACCCTCTCCTTCTTCCTCTGGATCCTACAAGAGCAGGTCTTACTCAGGTGAGCAGAGCATGTGGCTAGCTGCATGAATAACAAAACCCCCAAACCCAACCCACCAGAGGTTGCACTTTCCAAGGGATGTGGACCGGGGTCTCCTGGGGATTCTGGCCCTGGCGCTTTCATCTAAGTTTATGGGAAGCTGAGAGCCTAATGGCTCCCTGAGGAATCTGAGCCCAAGAGACCCCAACAGGGATGAATGAGCTCCCGGAGCGGGAAGGCACTGTCTAGAAGGTTACTGTATTTGGCTGGGAAACCTGGCTGGAATGCTGGTTAGTCAGGGCAGTGAGTGTGCTCCTGGACATCTCCCCTCAGCCTCTCCTCTCACCCCAAGACACCCAACACTACTCACTAAAGGCAAAAGGAAAATCATATAGACCAGATGGGCAAAGGGTTTCCTCCATCAACAAGGAACAAAGGTTTGCCAAAAATCCTGCATCTGGCAGAATCTAAAATGAACAAACCATAAGAAATCCCCCCCTTGGCTTGGGGACTGCCTGCACATGACTGAGGACTGTCCCTGGGGTTGAAATAAACAGGACTCACTGCCTGGGAGGGGACAACATACTTCTCAGAATCTCCCAGCAAGTATTTGTGGTCACCCTCAACCCGACCCTGCTTAGAACTGGAGAAAGTCTGTGCTGTTGGGAGATGAGCAGTGGCACAAAGCAGATGTGACTGGGGATAGAGCAGACTGGGAAAGCTTTGCTGGCCACACAGGCGCAGGAACAGAGTCCTCCCTCAAGCCCTTCTCTGTGCTGGTCATTGCTATGGCTAAGGGCCTATTTGGAGATCTTTCCCTCCCTAGACACATCTGCTGGCCCCTCAGGCAGCCCGGGAGCACTGAAGAGCCAATTTCCCGAGTGTGTGAAGGAGGAGTGATGCTCCAGTAGGCAGCCCTGTTCCTGGCTTTGCTCCCTCCAGTGAGGGGCTGGCAGCTTCCAAACCTGAGACTCCAACTTCCTCTTGGAGGAATTATTTTTTGAAATCTAGAAAGTCAAATTTGGCATCAGGGTCCTTAGAGGTCATTCAGTATAGCCCCCTTCTGTTTTCACAAGGAGGGAAACTGAAGTGAGCAAGAGACTTGCCCAAGGTCACACAGCCACCTAGAAAAAAAAGAGCTAGTACTCCCCTGGGGCCTCATATAAGCATGGGCTTCATCTCTGCTACTTCCTAACTCTTCTCAGCAGTCAGGACTTTCTAGGAATAAAGGGGACACTGAGCACCTAGCTATGGAGAACACTGGGCTTCCCTGCCCAATCCCCAGACTTGAGCAGCAAGAAAGCTGAGAGGAGGAACCCAAGTCAGTGCTGCTAACAGTGTCAGGGAAAAGCAAGCTCAGTCTGAAGCTGATGTAGAAGGTGACTTGAGTGGGGGCCAGCCTGTAACTCTGCTGCAGAGGAAGTCTCTGACTCAGTGTCCATGTGGTGGGCCAACAGCAAGCACCTGGGAAGTAAGTGGGGCCTTGCTTCCACCTGGTATCACCTCCGTCTTCTTCCCTTGGCCTTCAGAACACCTCTGGCTACCTGCTCTAGTCACCCTGCCCTCACTCCAGCAGTGGTGTGTGGAGAGGTGGAGGTGGGGCCTAGACTGTTCTCACCTGAAGGGGTGGGGGGGCCCCCCCGGCAGTGGAGAGAAAGTCATGTGATCTTCAGAGAAGGGCTCCCTCCAGGAAAGGGAAGACACTAACCTCGACCTCTCCTGCATCTTGCATCCTTGAGCATCTGATGACTGGATTTGGTCACTGTCTAGTGCTGTTAGATGCTGGATGGCTGGGGGCGAGGAGCTGTTGGTTTTGAGAAAATGGGGTCATAAAGATGGCAACCCCCAGGACTCCCAGACCACACCTCAGTCGCTATTGTGGTGATGGGGAGAAGATACTACTAGCTGCCTTGAAGGGAGCCCCTCCTTTGTAACTGAAGGTTTTGCTGAGCCCATGGCCACTGCTGGGAGGCACCGTGGTGTAGTGGGTAAAGCACTGGTTTTTGAGCTAAAAAGACCTTGGTTCAAATCCCACCTCAGATACTTCCTAGCCATGTGGCCCTGGGGAAGGCACTGAAGGGCTCTGGCCTTCATTTCCCCCCTCTATAAAACGAGGGAGTGGATTTACTGACCACTAAGGCCCTCCCAGCTCTAAATCTCTGATCCTATTTCATCTTCATTGCAATAACAGGGGCAGGTCGAGGGGACTGCAGTGCTCAGAAAGTGGGCCCATCAGGGAAGGAGGGCTCTGGGAATGTGTGTTAGGTAGAGGAAGCGCCAGGTCCCCAGAGCAGCTGCTAGCACTGTGTCATCAACTCCAGGATGGAGCGGAAGAGAATGCAAGGTAGGAAGGCAAGGAGCTGAGGCACCAACCCAGCAGAAAGTAAGTCATGACACTGTCATAGCCCTTGGAGCAACTGAGTAGTCACTCAACAGTCTGGGGACTGGCTTTTGAAATGAATGGGCTGACAAAGCAAACCAAGTCTTGGGCTCACCCTTCCCAAGACCCTTCTGCTGCATTTGGCCTAGGAACAGTCAGGCAGTTGGATGGCTTGCCAAGATGCTTTAGACTCTGGCTCTCAGGCCCCATCTGACTCTACCATCTGCAAATGCCAATACCCTAGGACCTTAGGCCAGAGATTCCTGTGCTACTACAAACTACTGAGGCTTTAAAAATTCCCCAACAAGGTGACCCTATGGGGCTAGCACCCCCCACCAATTCTGCCTCTTCTCTGATGGAGCCTGACTTCTCAGCCTCTAGAAGGCAACTGTCCATGGGTTCTTTGGGAAGCCCCAGCCTGTAGGCTTGAATGAAAGCCATAAGGGATCAGAGAAGTACCTCGGTTCCTTCTATCAGTCAGCCTAGAACTTCTGCCTGAGTTCCAAGGCCAAGAAGAACAAGCTGTTTCTAGGAGAAGGAGCTCACTACGTTTTTAGGAGGCTCACTCCACTTGGGAACAGTTCTAATTGTTGGGAAGTGTTTCTAGACCCACAGCTTAACTTGGCCTCTGTGCAGCTGGCTTCCTCCCATTCCTGCTCCTGATTCTGTGGTCCCTCTGGGACCATAAGCCAGCCCTTTATATATTTAAAGGTAGCCATCGTGCCCCCTCAAAATCTCCTCAAAATCTTTTTTTTTTTCAGTGAGGCAACTGGGGTTAAGTGACTTGCCCAGGGTCATACAGCTAGTAAGTGTTAAGTGTCTGAGGACGGATTTGAACTCAGGTACTCCTGACTCCAGGGCCAGTGCTCTATCCACTGCGCCACCTAGCTGCCCCCAAAATCTCCTCTTCTCCAAGATGAACACCCCCAAGCTCTTTAACAAATCCTAATGTGACAGGCTCTCCAGGATCCTCTGGAGCTCAGGAAACCTTCTCTGTCTACATTCCAGCTTACCAATGTCTTTCCTTAAATAACAAAGTTGGGGAGGAGGGGATGGTTTAAGAGGAAACATGAGCTCAGTTTGGGACATGTCCCGCCGACATCTCAAACTCAACATCAGGCATTCAGATTCATGAGATTGGAGCTCAGAAGAGAGATTAGGGCTGGAGAGATGGATTTAGGAATCATCTCTGTGGAGATGATAATTGCACCCATGGGAGCACCAATGGAAAGGAGAGAGGGGGAGAGAGATGGGAGAGAGACAGAGAGAGAGAGAGAAGAGGGCCTAGGACAGAGCCTTAGGAAACGCCCACATGTGGGGGAAGGAGAAAGATGATAAACCAAGGAAGGAGAAGAAGACATGGTGAGACAGGCAGAAGAATCAGAAGATATCAATCCCTGTTCAGGAATCCAAAGGAGTGAGCATACCCAGAAGGCACAGGTGGTCAACAGCATCCAAATTTGCAGAAAGGTCAAAGAGGATGAATCGCGGTGCTGCATAATTAGGGCTTGTGGGTCACCTTTGAGAGAACAGTTGCAGTAGAGGGGCAGAGTCAGAATCCCAATTCTGAGAGATTGAGTGAATGGATGGAAAGGGTGGAGAGGCATGGTGTTTTGAGTGAAGGAAGCATGCCTTTTCTTTGCATGATCCCCAAACATTTTTAAGTGAGGTTCTGCTCTTGTCAGGTTGCAACCTGATGTACATTGGCCGATGGGGGAGAAACCAATTTTCAACCTCCTTTCACTAGGTTGGCTTCAGGGAAAGAGGAAGTCAAAACTGCCTCCAAGAGCATTCCTCAGCCCATGTCACCCTCTGATTTCCTGGACAAGCTCATGGGACGAACTTCTGGGTATGATGCTAGGATTCGGCCCAATTTTAAAGGTAAATTGCCTTTGGTTTTTATGGGAGGCCTGGGGACACACTAATACCCAACCAGGACCTCTGATTTCCAGCAACATCTAAGGGAATGATGGTAAAGGTAGTAAAAGGTGGGCTCCCGTCTATCCTTGCTCTTACAAGTTCAATGCTGCCCTCAGTTCCCTGTGGATCCCATCTAAACAGTGTCATCTTCTTCAATCCTTTCCAATCCTCATCACTGCCCCTAGCCTTAGCTTCCCCTGCTCAACTATCTATATGCTTTTAGAAGAAGACCTATGAGGGCAAAGGAGAAGGGGAAAAGAAAGAGGGAAAGGGGACTCATTGGCTGACCCCATTGTCCCTTAAATGATCCAGTAATAACACTGTGGTTTGGTGTCCTCAGGGCCCCCCGTGAATGTGACTTGCAATATCTTCATCAACAGCTTCAGCTCCGTCACAGAAACCACGATGGTAAGGTAACACCTCCTAACTGCCAGGCCTCCCCATCCCCCCTTACTGCCAGGGCTCTTCCCTCAGCTCCCAATCCCCCATACACACTGCAAGAGATTCCCCCAACCCCCTCACTGGGTTTCTCCATCCTACTGCAATACCAAGACAAGAAAGCACTTTCTACTATCATAGACTGTCAACTGAAAGAGACTAGGAGTATTCTCTAATCTACCCCCTTGCAGAAGGCACAGCTCCCCCTTAGATGTGAAACTTTTCTTCCTTTCTTTTTTTCTGACTTCCTGGCCAGGAGCACAGGCTTTTTAACAAGACTGGCCTGTGGATTCCCAACATTAAAAACTGACTCTTCAAATCTTTAGAGACCTAAGGTCCTATGGCAGGAGGCAGACACCACAGAGCCTAGTATGTCTAAGCAGCAGCTGACCAGAGATTCAGTGGGGCAGCTCAGCTCAGCTCAGCCCAGTCCAGCCCCTCGTCCAATGGGAAAGTCTCAAGTACACTTCCATGTAGAGACTCCCGCCATCCTGTAGAGTGCTGAGGGCACCTCAAGCTTACCCTGCAAGGCCATGTCAGGGTGTCCCAGTTGCATCTGACAAGGCTGTTTCTTCCCTTTCCCCCTAAGGATTACAGAGTGAATGTCTTCCTTCGGCAGCAGTGGAATGACCCACGCCTAGCATACCTAGAATACCCAGATGACTCCCTGGACCTAGACCCTTCCATGCTGGACTCCATTTGGAAGCCAGACCTGTTCTTTGCCAATGAGAAGGGTGCCAACTTCCACGAGGTGACCACTGACAATAAGCTGCTTCGGATCTTCAAGAATGGGAGTGTGCTCTACAGTATCAGGTGTGAACCACAGTAGGAGAGAGGGAACCCTTGGGGAAAAAAAAAATGGGGGGAAGAGGGAAGTACAGACCACGAGGGACACAAAAGATCAGAAATTCCTTTTTGTGTGTATCTGGAGCAGGTCAGTTGATGCTGTTGGCTTGAAGCTGGGTGGGGAATACCGTGTAAGGACGGTTGTACCAACATCACTGTTATTCCTCCTCATTTGTCAGGGCACCCCCGTAGAAAGAACTGATAAAAAGAGCACTTGTGGATTGTACATATATAACCTGGTTGCTGTCTTGTGGAGGGGGGGAGGAAAGGGAGGGAGGGAGGGAGAAAAATTGGGAACTCTAAATCTTATGAAAATGAATGTTGAAAACTACCCTTACTTGTAACTGGAAAAAAGAAAATAAATGTTTGTTGCAAAAAAACGAAAACAAAAAACAAAGAGTACTAGATTTGGAGCCAGATCATCTGGCTTCCAGTCTTCCCTCTGAAATATATTAACTCTGTGGAATTGGCCAGTTTTCTCTATGTGAGCCTCAATTAATTCATCTCTAAATTGAGCAAGTCAAACTAGAAGGCATCTGAGCTACCTTTCAGCTTCAAATCTATGACACTGACATGTCCTATGAAGCAGTAGGAAATGAAAAGAGATTTATTTTATACTAATTGCACTTTCAGACTGCCTTGCCCTAAATTACCATAGTAGCATCATAACCCTTTTTGAATTACTACACTGAAAAGAATACCCATAGACATTAAATGCTTGTAAGATAAGGAAAAGCTCATTTGTCAGGGTGACATATGCAAGCCAAAGGCAAGAAGGCATAACAGAAGGTGGAGGTTGAAATGGTATTGTTTTTTTCTCTCTGCACTGATAAAGTGGGTAAAATGCTAGACCTGGAGTCAGGAGAATCTGAGATCAAGTCTAGCCTCTGACATTTCCTAGTTGTGTGACTCTGGGCAAGATATTTTACCAGTCAGCCTCAATTTCCTCATCTGTAAAATGAGAATAATACCTGTAGCATTTACTTCACAAGGTTGTCATTAGACTCAAATGAAGGAGGCAGCTAGGTTGGCACAGTGGCTAAAGCACTGGCCCTGGATTCAGGAGGACCTGAGTTCAAATCCGGCCTCAGACACTTCACATTTACTAGATGTATGACCCTGGGCCAGTCACTTCATTGCCCCACAAAAACAAAACAAAAAGAAAATGAGAATCAAACGATATAATGTATCACCATTATTATTATGTCTGCTCCTGTCAGGCTAACTCTTGTCTTGTCCTGCCCAATGGACCTCAAGAACTTCCCCATGGACATCCAGACATGCACAATGCAGCTAGAAAGCTGTGAGTACTTGTGGATCAATGAGGTACAGTCTCGGGCGGGGGGGGGTGCTCCTACGTATCTCCCCAACAGCCTCTATAGGGCTTCAAATTCACTCTTTGGATTAAGGTACAAGATCCCCATCTTCTGAGAAAGAGACTTGGGAAGACCTTAACAAACATTCCCCCAGGTGAGCTGTGACCTGAAGAGGAAGGGAGGGCAAGGTCTAGCGCCTAGGACCCTGCCCAGTCCTGGTGGGGCATGGTAGTAGAGAAGCTCACTAAAAAGTAAGGGGAAGAAGGCTAAACTCCAAATCCACTTGCTTACAATTGTACCTTGACCTGCGCTCTACCTGTAATGCAGATATTATATAGTTGCGAGATATGACCTCAAAGTAGAATCTGAACAGGTTTGAGGCACACAGCTCATGGTATCTTCTCTGTTCCATTCCTATTGCACGTCTAGGATCCAAAGCCCCACCAAGTCTGTGAGGTGTTTGCTGCCTGTCTGTGCTCATTGTCCCCACGTGCCTCTAGGAGCACAGAGGTCTTGTACCTATATCCCCAAAGTGTTCTGTGAGGCTCTGTATGCACGCCTTGTTTTGTCAGTTGGATCCCGAAGGACGGGGGCTTTAGGAAATCTAACTCTGAAGCTGATCCTGCAGACTTTGCATGCACTACTTGGCCACACATGCTCACTCAGTCGTGTTCCAGATATCTAGGAGGCTCCCATCTGTTCTCTTTGACATCCTTTCAAAAGGGTATCTGCTATCTGGGCACCTCTCCGCAATGAAGAGGGCAAGCTGAAGAACTGGATGTTGCCAGCTTTCTCTTCGGGAGGTCCTAGATATCGGTGGGACAACCTCTCCTGGAAAGCCTTGCTCAAGTGGGCGAGAAATGCCTAACCCTTTCTTCTTGTGCAGTGTCAGCCAGGGCAGTCTCTTCCATCACCACACACACACACACACACACACACACACACACACACACACACGCACGCACGCACGCACGCACACGCTGTGAGGCCCCTGACTTTCTGTCTCTCCTCTTTCAGTTGGTTATACTATGAACGACCTTGTGTTTGAGTGGCTGGAAGATGCCCCGGCTGTGCAGGTGGCTGAGGGGCTGACTCTGCCCCAGTTTATCCTGCGGGATGAAAAGGATCTTGGCTATTGCACCAAATATTATAACACAGGTAAATCCTGGAACCCCCCACTAGCTCTGGACCACAGGGCCTGGGGCTCACGATGGCCTCTATGGCTCCAAGATAAGCGCACCTTTAGAGCTGAGCAGTAGGGAGTAGTCCATCATGTTCTGGGATCACTAGAATGGGAGGCACAGGGGTGATGTGGCTGATGCCCCACCCATGCCCAGCTAGGGCACAGGGAAGTCCCTTAGAGTCAGTGTGTTTGGGGAAGACTTGCAGCCTGGATTGAAGGGCCAGCTCACCCAAAGAATTGGGGGCTCACCACGAATCTTGTAAAATAAAAAGAGAGTTATTAGGAGAGGAATATATGGCTGGGGAACAGATCATGTTGGTGACTGTCCCATTGGAGTAAGAGAAGACTGGTCTTTGGTATTTACAAAGAACTGAAAGGGAATTACAAAACAAGAAGAAACACAAAATAAACTAGGACCAGATCACTAAGAGGGGGTCTTTGATAACAGGGTATGAGTAGAATATGCAGCATCCATCCAGATATTGCATATCATCTTGCAGACCTTAGCATTGCTCATCAGCCTACTGGGCCATGCCCTACCACACATCATTCCTGAGATGGGAGAGAGCTGTTTTCCCCTTAGCCTAGGGGGTTTGAATCTTTTGGATTTCTTGGGGTCCCACGACAAGTGTCTGTGCTATCTGAAGGCAAGGGTGTGCTCTACCCAGCAGAAATGAAGGTTAGGACTGCGGCCTCCCATTGTTGCCAATTGTCTCCTCCCCATAGCTTCTTGACTGAGCCCTAAAGTGTAAGCCCCAGAGCTTGAATACAAGAAGCAGTCTCAACTAGGCAGGTAAGAGATTCTAGAGGGAAAATGGAAAAGAAAGAGGTTCCCATGTCAAGAAAGAGCTCAATGAGTCATCATAGAGGGCTTTCCTTTCCATAAACCCAGAATAAGATATGAAAATGAGAATCTAGAAGAGTCTGTAAGAATCTGTGATCAAAAAACAAATTGAGAGCTAAAAGGAGGGGTGGGCAGAGCCCAAGGAAAGAGGTCTCCATTCCAAAGCAGAGATGGGATTGACAAGAGTGTCTAGCACTGCCTGGGGGACAGGGGAGTCCTGGCCACAGGGGAGTCTTCTGCCAGAGCTAAAGAACTAATGGTGATCTTCCACCTCCTCTTCTATCCAGCCAACCACACGTCCCACTGCTCTCCAAACTGCCATGGAGTCCAATTAAATTGATTTTCAAATCAAACAAACAAAAACTAACAACCAGAGAAACACATAAGGTTCCTATATAAGAGGTTGGCATCTCAGTGGACCAGCTGCTGCTGGGCACAGCCAACTCTCAGTAGGTGCCCTTTCCCATATGGGCAAATTGGACTGGGAAGGCCTAAGCCTCTTTAGAGATGCCAGGTTTCCCTGTGCATCTGGTATTTGAGCTGCATTGTCTTAGTGACCGGGGCTCCTTAGTGCCCCCTAGTATAATTTGCAATGTCTGTGGGGGGCAGGCAGTCAACAAGCATTTAATAAGAAGTTACTCTGTGCCAGGCTCTATGCTAAGCTCTGGGGATCCAAAGAAAGGCAAAAACAAGGTCCCTGTCTTCAAAAAGCCCACAGTCTAATGGGGGAAACAACGTGCAAGCAACTACATACAAACAAGCTATATCCAATATAAATGGGAAGTCATCCGAGAAGGGACAAGACAGGAAGCCAGGAGGCAGAAGTGATTCAGAGATAGGAGTAAAGAGCAGCAAGAAGGCCAGGGTTAGGGACTATAGTCTGTGGAGTGTCAGAATACTGGAAAAAGAGGAAGAGCTTGGCTTGTGAAGGCCAGGATTTCCTATTTGATCCCAGAGGCCAGAGGGAGCTGCTGGAGTGTGTTAAGTGGGATGGGGATGGGGCGGGGGAGTTCAGTTCTGTGTCTTTTTTCACTCTAGCAGCTGAGTGAAGATTGGAATTGAGTGGGGAAGAGAGATCTGAGGTTATTGAGATACTCCAGGCAGGAGCCAATGAGGGCCTGCCCCCTGATGGCAGATGGGACAAGATTTGGCAATAGGTTGGAGATGTGGTCTGAGGGTGAAGAGTGGGGGTAACACTGAGGTTATGAGTCTGAGTAACTTGGAGAATGGGATAATAGAGAGCCGAAGGAGGAATCGAGAGTGGAGGAGGGGGGAGAGGGGCTGAAGAGAAAGGTGATGAGATCTGTCTTGGACAAATTGAATTTGAGATGTCCAATAAGCTGCTGGCCACATGAGACAGGAGTGCAGGAGAGAGAATAGCGTTGGGTTTTGAGACCTGGGAGTCATTTGCATAGAGATGATAATGGCATCCACTTGAGCCCATGAGATCACCAAGTGAAACTGAATAGAGGGAGAAGAGGGGCCAGGACAGAGCCTCATAGGATACCCATAGTTAGTGGCCATGAATGAGATGAATAGGCAGCAAAGAGGCTGAGGAGTGGTGAGGCTGGTAAGAGAAGCAAGGGGGAGCAGTGTCACCAAAACCTAGGCAGGAAAATAGAAAGCATCCATGAGGAAAGGATGACTGCCAGTGTCAAAGGCTGACAAGAGGTCAAGAAGGATGAAGGCAACTAAGAAATCATTGGTAACTTTGGAGAGAGCAGTGGCAGCTGAATAATGAGGTCAGAAGACAGATTATTGAGGGTTTAGAAGGCAGGGAGAGGAGACAAAATGGATGTACCAACTATAGATGCCTTTCTTTTTACAGGAGTTAAGCTGAAAAGGGGAGGAGAAACACAAGACAGTGAGGATGGTCAGATCAAGGGAGCAATTTTTAAGAATGGAAGAGAAATGGGAATGTTTGTAGGTATCAAGAAAGGAGCCAATAAGTGGGGGAGAGATTTAAAATATGTGTGTGTGAGAGAGACAGAGAGAGACAGAGACAGAGACACGCACACAGAAAGAGAGACGGACAGACAGACAGAGGGAAAGGGAGGATCTGCGAGAGAAGAGGGAACATGTAAAAGGGTTTGCCTTGGCAAGGAGAAGGGCCATCTCTTCACAAGAGACAGACAGTGGAGAAAATAGTGGGGAATATGTCTAGGTTATAGGAGATGAAGAGGAAGGGGAAAGAGGGAGCTCTCAGAAGATGGCCTTAATGAAGTGGTAAGTAAGGCTGAGAAGATATGGGTGGGGGGAAGAGTGACAGGAGGGGTAAGAAGGGATAAAAAAGGTTTGGAAAAACTACTCTGGTCAATTGGGTAGCAAGTAAATTACAGAGGAATTTCCTTTCAGCAGTGAGGGCCCAATTGAGATAATGCAATGTAAATTTGTAGTGGGCCCAGTCAGCACAGCTTCTAATTATCTCCATTTCCTTTCAGCAGCAACTCTCTGAGAGGTGGCAAAGAGGACTCTGAGATAGCAAGTTAAATAGGGCTAGAGGCCTGGATCACTGTCTACATGGCTCATTAGAGTTAAGCCAACAAGTCAACAAGCATTTATGAAGCACTTACTTCGTGCCAGGCATTGAGCTTCCTAGAGAATTCCAGGTGACCCCTGTGAGGGGAAACAGAAACCAAGGGAAACATGTAAATATGGAAAACCAAGTATGAGGGAGTCACTGGGTATGGAGTGGATGTATATGGAGTGAGATTGGGGCAGAAGACACAGAATTGTGAAGCTCTCAGCCATACATGGCATTTATCCACTAATATTCCAATGTCAGCCATGGAAGTAAGTGCTGACCTATAGGCCCAGGACCTAAATTAGCTCAGTGTTATCACTTTTCTTTGATCTATTTGTAAGCCACGAGAGGGAGACAGAAATAGTGTGGGAGTCACCATGTTGAGAGACAAGGCTACTGCCAGCCAGCTATAGGCCAGAAGGGGCATCTGGGGCTAATCATCTCTTTTCTGGTAGGCAAGTTTACCTGCATCGAGGTAAAGTTCCACTTGGAGCGCCAGATGGGCTACTACCTGATCCAAATGTACATCCCTAGCCTGCTCATCGTCATCCTGTCCTGGGTCTCCTTCTGGATCAACATGGATGCCGCCCCTGCCCGGGTGGGCTTGGGGATCACGACAGTATTGACGATGACAACGCAGAGTTCGGGCTCCCGAGCTTCTTTACCTAAGGTGAAGGGACACATTGGAACATAGCTTCACACAGGATATTTCTCAGCTAGCTCATGCTTTTGTGTTGGCCATGTCTGAATTCACCTCAATCCAGTTCCAATGAACACGAGGCAATCTGATAGAGTAAGTAGAGTCAGGAAGACTGGGTTCGAGTCCTATCTCTGAGACGAACTGCCTGTGTGACCCTAAACAAATTATTTTGCCTGTCAGTACTCTAAGCCAATTGTGTCAAATTCAAATGGAAACTGATCCCTGTTGGTATAGTGACTTAGAAAATCATAAATTAACATTATCTATGTTGAATTATATTTTTATTTACTTTGTTAAACATTTACCAATTACATTTGAATCTGGTTCAGGCTGTACTTGAGAGTTTTTCTAGAGATGTGATATCTCTGCTCCAAGGATCTAGGTGGCAAATAAGATATTGATCTACATTGCTAGGACTTTCCCTATACCAATGAGATCCTAGCTCCAGATAAAGACAAATAGGCCTATGTATGGTCCCATGCTTGAGAGGGGAGCTACTTAGGATTAGAAATGCTAGAGTTGGGGAGCAGAAAAGCTCAATGCTTGGGATCTTTTTGGTCCAGTCAAACAGGAAAACTTAGAGACATTACAGAAACCTAGACTTTTAGAGCTGGAAAGGGCCTTCAAGTTCATTGAATCCAACCCACTCACACCTTACTGATGAATAAGCTGAGACCTAAAGAAGGGTCTTACAAGCTAAAGCATTAGACCTAAAAGATTCCAGTTACTGTGACAGGCTTTGGAATCACCCTTAACTAATCTGTCTCCTTTGTCTAAGTCAAACCACATTTCAAAGAGACTGTCCAAATCCCGATGTTCTTCTGGAATTATGTCATCATAAATATTTTTTGAAGGAAGTGGGTCCCTGGCTAGGGCCTGGTCACCTAAATATTTATTGTCCTGAGACTTGTTACAATGAGATTTGCCTGATATTGTCAATCCCTATGAAGGGCATTCAAGGAACCTGGTCACTTGATCAGGTACTTATTCTTGTACCTGTCTATTAACACAGACCCTGGGCCCCTCCCAGTCCCTAGCTTTCCAATGTCCAGAGAGGAATTATCAGGAAGGTATAAATGGGAGGCAGGGAGAAATGAGGGAGTCTCCTAGGGCCTCAGGTCAGTGACATTTTTTGATGAGCATAGAAACTCACTCTGTGGAAATGTTCTCTTGGTTAATATGATATTTTAAAAATAAAATCATAGCCCTACTGTGGAGGCCTAACAGAGTCAAGTAAATGCCCTGATAATTTTGCAAAATAAATAAACAAATAAAAGATCCTAGATACAGGGAGTGGAGGGATAGAGGCAGTTAGATGTCCAGGCCAAAGTGCAATGGAAGAGTGTAGAAAGGGGAACTGGAACTCTGAGATGAACCAGCCAGGACTGTGCACGGACCTCTCGATGAAACATCTGTTGACCTTCCAGAACAGCTTCAGATTGAGTCATACAGATTCCAAGGTTAAAATCATGGGAAAGGGGGTACAGAGCAGACAAACTTCAGCTGGCCCCAGTCAATCAAGCTGGAGGTGACGGGAGTGGCACAGTTGTTGTTGCTGCTGAGACAAGCAAGTCAACACCTGGCTACCCAGAGCCTGCCCACCCACCCAGTGAGTTTCCTAGATGGAAAAGCACAGTAACAGTGATACAATGTAATTGAACAGAGACTCTAGGCTGTACGAGGGAGAAAACAGACATGGAGAACGTACCGTTCCCTTCTCTGTTCCTTGGGCTGTTTCACTGTTGAGATCAAGAGAGTGAGCTAAGGAAAAGTGCTGCAGTTTCTACCTCGGGCTTGCCAAAACAACTCCCTTTTCTGGTCCCCTCCTGTGAACATACACAATCCATCTGCTCCCAGAAACCATTTACTTTGTTTTCTCATTTGGAAGGAAATGGCTTTTTCTTCTTCTCCTCCTTTTTGTGTAGCATCTGGCACCTCCTGGTCAGATTCTAATGGCTTTTCCATGTCTCTGTTGGCCAGAAAGCAAACCACAGATGTGCCCCCCCAGCACAAAAACGTGTGGAGCCCCTCAGTCTTTTCTTCAGGCCATTCCTTACAAGTGGTTATTTCCACTATTCCGGCACCAAAGAAAGTGCCCGGGTCCTGATGGGGCTTGTGAAGGACAAGGCCACAGTCTCTCCCTAAAGGGCTCCAGGGACTTTTGCTTTGAATGAAAGGGCTTTAAGAGGAACATAGAAAAATGTGAATGCTGCTGCAATGTGGAGGAATGCCGGGAGAGTATCTTCCTTAAGGAAAGTGAGAGGGAATTTGCTCCTGGGATCCTGCCAATGCACCTAACGCAGTTGCTGGCTTTGGTCCCTCGGAGCCCTTACTTAGCTCCTGGTAACTTTCATGGTCACTGATCACAACAGCTCAGGTAAGAGCACCAGAAGCCTGGGATATCCCTCCTCCCCCTCCCCCCACCCCCCCCCCCCCCCCCCCCCCCCGCGTCAGAGAGCCGAAATAGAAGGCTGGGTCAATGAAGTGACCTAGGATCGAGGTGATGAAAACACCTCCATCATAGGTCTGGCTCTGAGAATCAGGAAGGTTTATCTGTAAATATGGAAAGAGGTAGATAGAGGAGAAGGACTCCCATGGCACAGAGAGAAAGACATGCAGATGTTCTGGAATGGGCGATAAAAGAAACAAAGGGAACCAGGACTGGGAGAAGACGGGGTACAGGGAGAAGAGTGCATCAGGAGGAGGGGCCAGGGCATGGCTAAGCCCAGATTGGAGCCGAGCACTGGAGTGTATGCAGCTCCTTTCCTTCCAAGAGTTCCCAGCACTTCCCAGATCTTGCCCAACACTAGCTCATTATTTAATCTCCATCGGCATTGACTGAGGCCTCACAGCAGTGCATGGCACTAGGATTAACTACTAGTGACATCAGACAACTGCTACCTTTTAATAGATGGAAAAGTAAAGATAAAGTGAGATGTAGTGCTATCAAGACCAAGACTCAAGGCCAGATCTAACTTGCTGATTTTAGAGACGATTTAATCCAATTGGCTCATCTTATAAATGAAGAAACTGAGGCCCCAAAAGGTTAAGCAACTCGCCCAAAGTCTCACAGGAAGTCATTCCATATCAGAGCCTGCCTTTAAGCCTGTTAGGCTAAACTCCCAAATGGGAATCTTTTTTAAAAAATTTTTTTTGCGGGGCAATGAGGGTTAAGTGACTTGCCCAGGGTCACACAACTAGTAAGTGTCAAGTGTCTGAGGCTGGATTCAAACTCAGGTCTTCCTGAATCCAGGGACAATGCTTTTATCCACTGTGCTACCTAGCTGCCCCCTTCCAAATGAGAATTTTGAGTTGTGTGCTTTAACTTCATTGACTGGAGTGTATAGCAAGTGAGGGGGAGGGATATGAAATGAATCCAGAAAGACAGGATGAAGCCAGACTCTGAAAGGGTTTAGGCGCCAAGCTGAAAAGTTTATATTTTATCCCGGAGACCATAGGGACCCACTGAAAATTCTTGAGCAAGGGAGTAACACAGTCACATCTATGCTCTAGAAAGATTCTTTTTGTTGTCCAGAATAATTGTGAGACTCTGCCTAAAGGAAATTCAGGCTGGTAAAAGCTGGGGAAACCATGTAGTAGGAACCAAGCTAGCAAGAGGCGGTGTGGTCAGAGGTTGAGGTTGTTCACTTGTTTCAGTTGTGTCTGATTCTGTGTGACCCCATTTGGGGTTTTCTTGGCAGAGATCTTGGAGTGGTTTGTCATTTCCTTCTCCAGCTCATTTTTCATAAAAGGAAACCGAGGCAAACAAGGTGAAGTGACTTGCTCAGGGTCACACAGCCAGTAAGTATCTGAGGCCAGATTTGAACTCAGTAAGAGAGATGAGTCTTCCTGACTCCAGGCCTAGCTCTCTATGTACTACGGCACCACCCAGCTGCCCCACCTTTCCCTCTTAGAGAACTTCTTCTTCTTTTTTTTGGTGAGGCAATTGGGGTCAAGTGACTTGCCCAGGGTCACACAGTTAGTACGTGTCTGAGGCTGGATTTGAACTCAGGTCCTCCTGAATCCAGGGCTGGTGCTCTATCCACTGTGCCACCTAGCTGCCCCTTAGAGAACGTCTAATAGCAGAGATGAAGTAGGGGGAGGGGGGTACTTCCTCCTTTGTTGAAATAAACAGAACTCATTATTCCCCACCTCTACCCCAAGCTCTGCCTCTTCCCCAGGGACAGCCAATTCAATTCATTGAGGCAATCATTTCGGCTGCACCTACCCTGTGCTAGGCTGCAGGAATACAAAAACAAGTTGAAAAACAATCCCTGCCTTCAAGAACTTGCATTCTGCTGGGGGAGACAGGGCAGGAGATGCAATTGTAAACAGATAAATAAATAGAAAATTTATGCAAATAGCAAGCAGTGGAGAGGAGGGGGACTAACATTTGGGAGAAGTGATCAGAGCAGACCTCATGTAGGAATTGGCTTGAGGTGAGTCTTGAAGGCAGTTAAGGATCCTAAGGGGTGAAGTAAGGAGGAAGTACATTCCAGGCATGGGTACAGTCTGTACTTTGTATGGATACAGATGTATGGGGTAGTGGTGAAATGTTGTACATGGATAACAGCAAATGAGCAAGTTTGGCTGGAATACAGAATTTGTGAGAAGGAGTAATGTGTAATTAGTCTGGAAACATAGTCTTTTAAAAATAGTAAACGGAGCTTTGCATCCTAGGGGCAATAGGGAACCACTGAAACTTCTTGAGGGAGAGAGAGAGACATGATAAGCTGCAGTTTCTTAGGGAGGAAAAAGGTGAGGAATGGGACCTGACTAGGAAAGAGCATGGTGCCTTCCACATAGCAAGTGCCTGATAATTATTGGTGGGGGGAAGGAAAGGGGTAGATAGGGAGGAAGATTGCTGCTTGTCCTTTGTTCTTGAAGAAGACCATGACATTGGGGTGATGTCATGGCTTGCAGCGAATTAGATTTAAGTGAGGGAGGGATGTGCAAAGCCACCAGCCTCAGTCTCTCCTCCAGAGCCATCTGGATCCAGTGGCAAGATAGATATCAAGACAACTGGAGATGGCCCTGGATATTTTAAGGTAATTGGAGTTAAGTGACTTGCCCAGGGTCACACAGCTAGTACGTGTCTGAGGTGAGATTTGAACTCAGGTCCTCCCAGCTTCAGGGCCAGTGCTCTATCCAGTGAACCACCTAGTTGCCCCCAGGAAGGAAGAAGTGAAAGTGAGGAAATTAGAGAAAAATCAACAATAAAGTGAAGTGGTTGATTAAAATGACAAACTAGATGATCTCTAAGGCCCTTTCCATCCTCAATGTTCTACGAATCTAAGAACTTTTTTGTGGGGTAGAAACACGAGACTGGTAGGTGGGATCCTTGTCCTGGTTGCAACTCATCAGCTATGTGACCCAGAGTAAGCCATTTTCCTTTGGTGTGTCTTGTTTTGTGTTTTTTTTTTTTTTTTTGGTGGGGCAATGGGGGTTAAGTGACTTGCCCAGGGGGTCACACAGCTAGTAAGTGTCAAGTGTCTGAGGTCAAATTTGAACTCAGGTCCTCCTGAATCCAGGGCCGGTGCTCTATCCACTGCAGCGCTACCTAGCTGCCCCCCCTTTGGTGTGTCTTGATACCAGAAAGATGAACTCCATGATGAGCTCTCTGTTTCCCTCATCCATAAAATGGGAGTCCTTATGGACCCTCAAAGAGGTGTTGTGAGGACCAGATGAACGCATGACTATTCAGTGCTTTGAAAAGTGGAGGAATACTCTTAGTTAAGGAACAAAGGGCAATAGAAGGAGGAGAGAGGGATGAACCCCTGGGCAGTGATATGTGTCTTTGAAAACGTCTTTTTAAAAAATGAACCCAGTGCAGGGGCAGCTAGGTGGCGCTGCAGTGGATAGAGCACCCACCCTGGATTCAGGAGGACCTGAGTTCAAATCCGGCCTCAGACACTTAACACTTACTAGCTGTGTGACCCTGGGCAAGTCACTTAACCCTCACTGCCCCTCCTCTCCCAAAATGAACCCAATGAAGCTAAGGGGCAGCAGGACACCTGGGGCAGGGCGGGGTGAGGGAGGGGGGAGTTAGGGAATCCCGATGGATGCCTCAGTTGGTGTTTCAGGTGTCCTATGTGAAGGCGATTGATATCTGGATGGCAGTCTGTCTGCTCTTTGTATTTGCGGCCCTGCTGGAGTATGCTGCTGTGAACTTTGTGTCCCGACAACATAAGGAGTTCATGCGCCTTCGAAGGAGGCAGAGGCGTCAGCGCATGGTGAGCATTTCTGTTTACAACCCAGCATGCACGGCTTGTACCCCACTATCTCTGTCTTCTTCTCTTGGCCTTCGTCCTCCAGTTTCTGACCCTTTCTTATCCACAGGAGGGACTAGGATTAGCATGGGTGCTTTCCCACCGGAAGGACCCAAGGCCATGTTAGCATCAGCTATCTCGGGCGTTTGTCCAAAGGGACAACTTCTTCCCTCTTTTAATGTTTAGCAGATCTAGGGGGCAACCAGGTGGCGCAGTGGATAAAGCACCGGCCCTGGGTTCAGGAGGATCTGAGTTCAAATCTGGCCTCAGACACTTGACACTTACGAGCTGTGTGACGCTGGGCAAGTCACTTAATCCTCATTGCCCTGCTCCCAAAATGGAAAAAATAAAATAAAAGAATATAACGTTTAGCAGATCCAGAAGTCAAACAGGATGCTCCTACTTTCTGCTTGGCTAAATTGGTGACAGCTTCACATTCAAATGTCTTACTAACCTGGGGCTACAAGCTCCAGAGTGGAAATCATGAGATCTGTGTTCTGATCCCAACTCCAAAAGCGGTTATGTGACCCTGGCCAAGTCACTGTCTCTCAGACTTGTTTTTTGGATCCATACGATGCTTTCCCAGGTTGCTGGGAGGATTAAACTATAAAATGCCACACACAATTTGTAAGGTTTTCTTGCTAGTATGTCATGCTGCCCCCAAGTGAGTGTGCAGCTTGTGGCTGTCCCCTCCCTCTCTCCCCGGTCCCCTGGGTGCTCCTGGTTGCGGCAGGATATAATTCCTCAATGGGAATTCAAGGGCCAAAGAGCATCTCTCGAGGTGAAACGTTGCTGCAGGGAGTCTCTAAACTCTGCCAATGTGCCCTGCTCAGGATAAAAGCTTTCATTCCAGCCCCTAGAGGAGCTAGAGATCAGGGATATTCTCTGGCATTTCTGTTCTTTGTTCCCTTTTCCCCCAAGGAAGAGGGGAAAAAAAGTTTCCACCTGGGAGAACCATTAGGGGGACTGTGTTGTCATGACAACAGAGACGGTCTCTCTCCATCCCCTCTCCGGAAAGAGGCACTTGCGATCACCTGACAATCTGGCCTCCCTTTCCCCCTCCCTGCCCCAGAGCCAGAGTGTTGGGGGGGGGGACATTGTGTTGTCATGACAACAGAGATGGTCTCCCTCCTCTACTTTTAGAGAGCAGAATGTCAGTCATGTTGTTATGACAACAGATGCATTCCTGAGACACTTCTGGGAAGGAAGTGCAAAATTATGAACAAAGAAAAGAAGGCTGGTTGTTTTGTGCTATGAGCTGATTGTCTGGTGCGGAGGGGCAAAAAAATTTGGTTTGTTTAGAACCACTAGCCTGATAAGAACCACTTTGCTCTGCTAAGAGCTCACAGCTTCTCCCTCTGCTTGATCTAGAGGCCTCAGAGCCTGAAGTAGCAAACCCAAAGACAAATTAAGGCTCCCAGTTCCTGAGTCTAACTCCTGCCCCCGGGGGAAAGAGGCTCAGTCTATCAATCATATGATCATGCCCTCCGGGGGCTTTGTCCTTCCTCCCTCCGTCCAGTTCACTGGATCTGATCTGTCCTCTGCCAGAGCCAAGGAGCTCACAAACTGAATCGAAAGTTCCTAATTGCTGGCCTTGGTTTGGGATTCACTGTAGACAGAACTCTCTGTCTCTCAGCCTTCCTCTTGTACTATTTCTGGGCTCTTACCACGCATTGTCTCTCCTCCATTTTCAGAGCCCTGAGTGGGGCGCCCTCTAGTGGTCAAACCCATTCTGGCACCTCCCCACGATTCTTTGTAGGGACTAAAGGAGGGACCTCAGAGTCCACCTCATTTTCCAGAGAAGGAAACTGAGGCCCAGGGAGGAAAAGGAACTTGCTCAAGTTCATACAAGTAGTAAGTGATTTGAAACCAGGTCTTCCTGTCTCCAGGTAAATCAATCAACAAACACTACCTAATAACTAGG